>NC_052049.1:175345467-175653681 GCF_903992535.2 Arvicola amphibius
TCCCTCTGCTGGACTCTGCAGCCAGGCTAGCTGAGTGGAACCGGGCCTTTCCACTGTGACTCTGTTGTCTCCCCTGGGCTCCCCAGCAATGCCTCTGGTCACTCTGCAATGCCTCTGCACTAGTGGGGCTCATCCAGAGCAGCCCCAGGTAGGCCGACAGCAATGTTGCTCCTGGTTTTATTGGTAATATCAAGGCACCAAACATATGGAGACCCGTGAGAACTCAGATGAGAACATCCAGGGGCTGTTAGCTACATCACAGTTCGTCCCCGATTCCCCGATGCTGACAGCTCTCCAGGCAGGAGCCTCTCCTACGTGCACAGTGCGGGAAGCGGCCAAGTCGGGTGTGCCAGCTGCTGTCCCAGGGCCATCCTCCTGTACTTCTCAACCACTGGTTTCCTCAGGAGGAGGATGGCTGCTCCTCGGCATATAGGTGACCTTGACTGTGTCCCCAGGGAGAGGGGGAGAGGCTCACCGGGAAGGAAAGCTGACCAGGAACCTGGGGGAGTGGAGTGTTGGCCAGCTACGGGGTCAGCACTAGGAAAGGCCTTCTCGGTTCAGCTTTCAGAGCTCAGAGGGAGGCAAGGGGTTTGGGAACTCACAGGCAGCAGTCTGGGAACTGACATGATTTGACTGACCACCTCTCCGGATGTCACCTTTGAAGTCTCACGGTGCTTGTGTGTGTATCACTGGTGTGTCAGTGCTTCCTCACCCCCGTCACTTGCACACCAGCTCACAGTCCTGTGTGTTGTGATCAAATCCAGTGTGAGAGTTGCAGGTTTAGAGCTGGTCCCTGTGGCTGCCGATGCGCTCCCAGGGGCCCAGCCACCCTCACAGTTCTCTCTGCCTTCTCTCTGGCAAGGGATCTGTCCTACATCAAGATCATGGACGTGGGCCAGAGCTACGTGGTGAACCGTGTGGCTGACCACATCCAGAGTCGCATCGTTTATTACCTCATGAACATCCACGTGACACCCCGCTCCATCTACCTCTGCCGGCATGGGGAGAGTGAACTCAACCTCAAGGGCCGGATTGGTGGGGATCCTGGGCTGTCTCCCCGCGGCAGGGAGGTCAGTGTGTGTGTGTGTGTGTGTGTGTGTGTGTGTGTGTGTGTTTCTGGGTCATACAACCATTACAGTGCCCTGAGTCCCAGGGTCACAGGACCTTTACAGTGGGTTGAGTCCAAATTGTGCTGTTAAAGACTTTGACACAGTCCAGGGAGGGATTGGGACTCAGAAGAGGTCACATGGCCTTGGGACAGTGGATCAAGATGGGGGAACATGACAATTATGGTATTGCTCTTGGGGCCTGGGGAGAATACGCAGAACAGCACTTGGTTGTCGGCATCATCGGGAAGTTAGTGAGGTTTTTAACCTATTTCCTGAGGTTGGACAGAACCCGCAGGCCCCGTGTTTTGGTGTCCTTTGAGGCAGCCCAGGCCCTGTGGGGCTGAATGTGCCATGATGTGTTTCAGTTTGCCAAGCACCTGGCTGAGTTCATCAGTGACCAGAACATCAAGGACCTGAAGGTCTGGACGAGCCAGATGAAGAGGACGATCCAGACAGCGGAGGCACTGAGTGTGCCTTATGAGCAGTGGAAGGTCCTCAATGAGATCGACGCGGTAATTACTGTCCCTTCTCCTCTGCCTGCCTCTTGAGCACTGTCCTCTGGGTCAGGGAAAACCTTAATCTGTGCTTAGTATGATCTGGAGAATAATCTCGATCGTCATACTTCTGGGGTTCAAAAATTATTAGTTTATTTTCTGTTTGTATGTCTGCAAGTTGGTGCCAGTTGCTCTCCTGGAAGTCAGAGGACAGCCAACAGGGATTGGTTATTTTTCCTACCTATGTAGGGCCTTGCTGGCAAGCGTCTTTACCTGCTGAGCCACCTCACTGGTCCTACTTTCAGTTTTAAAGGAAGAAGTTTCCTAAATGTATAACAAGCCAGAAGTCAAAGGATAAACAGTAAGCGGCAGACAGATTGAGGCTCAGTGCTTTGTGTCATTGTCACGTGGCCCGCTTCCGCACCGGAGGTGGCTCGACACACTCAGCTTACCTTGGTCTTCTTCTGATTACACCATCTCTTTTTCTACTGAGCTATTTTAAAGCAAATTCAAGCATAATATTTCGTCTCTATTTTATTGCTTGGAATAAATTAATGACTCCTTGTTCCCATTAACAGAAGCATGTCTTCATTAAGAAAACTTTTAAAAAAATAGTCATTAGCACCAGGCACGATGGCTCACATTTGTAAACTTGTGACTTATGGTGCTGAGACAGGAGGATGTAATGTGCTTTGGACCTACCTGGGCTATAGAGAGAGAACCGTTTCAAATAGCAAAACCAGTTTAAAGCTGGGCAGTGGTGGTTCATGCCTTTAATCCCAGCACTAAGGGGAGCAGAGACAGGTGGATCTCTGAGTTCCAGCACAGCCAGGGCTGTTATACAGAGAAACCCTGTCTTGGTAAAACAGACAACAAAAATAAAGAAAGAAAAAGAAAGAAAGAAAGAAAGAAAGAAAGAAAGAAAGAAAGAAAGAAAGAAGGAAAGAAAAGGAAGGAAGAAAGAAGGAAGGAAAGAAAAAAGAAAGAGAGAAAGAAAGAAAAGTTAGGAGTAGAGGAGGCCAGAGATGGGGTGGGGAGGGATTTTCCTGAATCTGACAGGTAGAGTACAAAAAGCTGAGTTATCTGATACTAGAATTGGAATTTGATGGATTTTCCATCTTTCCTGAGCTTAGGGAGGGCTCTGTATTCTTTTGTGCATTTTTAAGACTTTTTATTTTTACGTGTGTATGTGTGTAGAGTCTTCCAGAGGAATCTGACACAAGCTACTTCAGGCACAGATTTATGACTCATTGCTACTGTGGTTCCCAGTCTGACAGGTGTGGCTGGGTTCTTTGCAATTACAGCATCAGCTGGGAAGTGTTTCTGCAGAGACTTGGGGTCCCCTTCAAGCCCGCATGCTTATTTACCTCGATTCATCTCCTTGGCTACAGGGTGAGGGCCTACTATCCTAGCTGCCGCTTGCCAGTAGCTAAGTCCTACAGGCCAACCATAGTTCCTTGCCATGTGGACCTCTTAGAATTTGGCAACTCATTTCTTCAGTCAGAGTCATTTATTGTCTCTTTAGTCAATAAATTGGAATCTTACAATACGGTGTGACCATGTGGTTGATGGCTTGTTCCCTCTGCCATGATCTGTTGGCTTAGAAGCAGGTCTTGGACCCTGCTCCTGCTCACAAGGCTCTCAGAGAGGAAGCCTGACTCACTTACGGTGTGTGTGTGTGTGTTGTGTGTGTGCGTGTGCGCATGTGTGTAACGGCAAGGTTCTGCCGCCGAGCCTTTACTGTGTCTGCCTTCTCACTTTCTGTTCCTCTCGCCCTCCCGAGAGTCAGGCCACCATTTTCTCCAGTCATCCAGTTGGTTAGGCGGTGGTTAGGAGAAGGAAGCGGTTACCACTCTAGCTGAAAGACACTCGCTGTGCTGTTCTAGTCATGGCTAGGAGGAACAGGCAAGGTGCCATTTTACTGTTGTCTCTGATGCTCTATGTGACTGAAATTTTCACATGAAAAGTGTGTATGTATAATCCATCAGTTTCAGTAATCTATAATTATACCCTTCAAATTCTCTGCAACCTTAGGGTTTTTTTTTTGTGTGTGTGTGTGTGTGAACTTGGTCATCATAAACTAATAATTTAGTGTTGTTAGACTATAATTATGATTCTGTTTGTTTTTCTCACATTTCTTTTTTGTCTTTATATTTTCCTGTTTGCTGTGCAAATTTTGATCTTTCTAATATAAGATAATTCGTCATAACTTGTGGGTTGGGATAGCTGCGTTAGTAGAATGCTTGCCTAGCATGCAGGAAGCCCTGGAGGAATCCACAGCTGTGCATCAACTGGTCGTGGTGGCATGTACCTGTAATTCCTGTACTTGGGAGGTAGAGGCAGGAGGGACAGAAGTTCAAGGTCAAATTTGGCTACAGCTTGAGGTGATCTTGGGCTACATGAGACCCTGGACTAAAAAGAAAAACTTAAGTGATATGAATTTGTGATCCACAAAAAGAAACAGATTCTCGTTCCTGCTTGTTCTTGGAGTTTTAGGAGCCTCTCCACCCAGTCCAGTATGGCAGTCAGAGACATGGCCAATGGCAGAAAGGAGATGCAGTCTGTTGACATGGATGGATGCATTGGTCACTGATCCCTCGGTCCATCTCCACAGACTGAGAGGAAGTCTGAGATTCCGTATAAAGGGGAAATTAAATGAGAGAAAAGGGTTTGGGGTTTGCACAGCTGCCAGAAACAGGAAGTTTTGGTTGGTCAAGCCAGTGGTCTGGTCACTGGCTGCTCTCTAGTTCTGAGAGTGGCTCAGGAGAAGCAGTGACCCAGCCACCACTTGAGAACAGTCTGCTTCTCAAGAGACGATTGCTGCAGCCGCGGGTGCAGCCGCACTGCATGGGAGCCGACCTCTGACAGTCAGGACCATTGCTGTCGCCGTCCAGAGGAGAGCAGGAGGAACCGGCAGCCTGTGAGATAGGATGGCCCAGGCCCCTGGCCAGGGAGTGACCGCTCACTTCCTGTGGTCTCATCCCTCATGGCTTGGTAGGTGTAGTCCAGAATGGTCTCCCTGTGGTAAGAGCAAGGGAGAGGGACGAGGAATCTGGAGGCACACATGAGATGGCCCAGTTGGCATCACCAGCCCTCCCACCCCGAGATAAGGTTTCTCTGGACAGCCCTGGCTGTCCTGTAACTGTGTAGATCAGGCTGGCCTCAGACTCAAGAGATTCACACGCCTCAGTCTCCCGAGTGCTGGGATTAAAGATGTGCACCGCTACACTTGGCCCAGCATCTCCTTTAAAGTTTTTGTTTTTAAATTTTATTTATTTAATGTACATTAGGGTTTTGCCTGTATGTATGTCTGTATGAGTATGTCAGATCCCCTGGAACCGGAGTTACAGATAGCTGTGTGCTGGGAATTGTGTAGGTGCTGGGAATTAAATCTGAGTCCTTTGGAAGAACAGCTAGTGCTCTTAACCTCGGAGCCATCTCTCTTGTGTGTTTTTAAATTTTAAATTTATTTATGTATTTTTTCTTGGGGGGGTCTGTGACATGTGCCACAGCACATGTGGAGGTCAGAGGACAACTTGCTGGAGTCGGTTCTCTCCTCCCACCATGTGGGTCCTGGGGACTGAGTTCCTGTCACCAGACTGGGTGGCAAGTGCCTTTATCTGCTGAGTCATCTTGTCAGCCCCTACCACCTCTTTAAGGCTGCTGTTTCAGCTGAGTATGGTGACGCACATCTTTAATCCCAGCACTTGGGAGGCCTCAAACTCACAGAGATGCGCCTGCCTTCTGAGTGCTGGGGTTAAAGGCATGTGCTACCACCACCTGGATTGTTTTGTTTTTTAATCTTCTGTACATGAGCTCAGTGTGTGTGTGTGTGTGTGTGTGTGTGTGTGTGTGTGTGAAGTATATGCATATTTGTGTGCACATAGGCACCCGAGGCTAGAGGAGGAAGTTGGGTATCCTGCTCCATCGCCTTCTGCCTTCTCCCCTTGAGACAGTATTTCACTGAATTAGCTGGCAGCCAGCATGCCCAGAGACCCTCCAGTCTCTGCCCCACAGCACTGGGATTGCAGGTGTATGTGGCCTTGCCTAGCTTTTACATGGGTGCTGAGGATTCGAACTCAGACCTCCCTGCGTGCCCACTGACCATCTGCCTGTGCCCCTGGTCGGTCCATTTGAGGGTGTGGTGAGGATTCTGCTATTTCTCTCTGAGCTTTTGTGTGGGTAGTCTCTATTGCTGTTTGTGTTTTTAAGTTCAGTTTCACTTCTGCTTTTTCTTTCTGGTGTGGAAAGCCTGACTGATTATTGCTTTGTGGCTGGAGCCCTCAGAGTGATGGTTCCCCCTTTGTCACCCCAGGCTTCTGGTGGCTCCTTTGCTGCTGGCCTCCTTTGCCCAGCCTTAGGCCCATCCATCGTCCTTTGAATCACCTCTGCACAGTGGAAGGCTTCAGGTCACTGGGCTCAGTGATCTAGGTCTGTTTGTTCCTCTTGCAGGAAAGTTGATGCATTCAGTCTCTGTCCATAGCAGAAGTGCACATAGGATGGCCTTTCTCCAGACTGACAGGCAGACAGGGGGCAGCAGTGAGCCCTTTATCTCAGAGGGTGCCCTCTGAAGCTCTAGGGATTCGAATTTTTCTCTTGTTTTCTCTTTTCTTTCTCTTCTCTGTCATGCTCTGCAGTTCAGGAAGTGCCCCTGAGCGCTGAGCTGCTGCAGTCTGGGCTTACCCACTTTCTCTCAGGCTTGCAGTCGTTTGGCTCATTATTTTTTTATTTTTTTAAATATTTATTTATTTATTATGTATACAATATTCTCTCTGCATGTATGCCTGAAGGCCAGAAGAGGGCACCAGACCTCATTACAGATGGTTGTGAGCCACCATGTGGTTGCTGGGAATTGAACTCAGGACCTTTGGAAGAGCAGGCAATGCTCTTAACCACTGAGCCATCTCTCCAGCCCTGGCTCATTCTTTAAAAAAAAAAATCTGAAATACTTTTCTATATGCCTTGTGCTTTTGACTGTTTTCTCAACTTTTTTTGTATGTGTAGTCTGCATTCATGTGTGTTTGTATGTTTGCATGTGCTTGGGGAGGCCAGAGGTTGACACTGAGTGTTTTCTCAGCTAGTCTCCACCTCATATTTTGAGGCAGAGTCTCTCACTGAACCCAAAGCTTGCCAGCTTGGCAAGTCTAACTAGCTGGCTTGTTCCAGGGCTCCTCCTGTGTCCGGCTCCCATTTGCTGGGATTATAGGCAGGCCACGTGCCTGCCTGACATTAAGTGGGTTCTGGGGTCTCAGCTCCAGTCCCCGTTCCTGACCAGCAGGTGCTTTACTCAGTGAGCCGACATTTTATGTGTTTTTCTTTACACGTGTGTGTGTGTGTGTGTGTGTGTGTGCACCTGCTTGACTGCACATGTACCCTGTTCAGGTGTAGGCGCCTACAGAGGCCGGAAGAGGGCACCATTGCTAGACTAGTGCAGCCACGTTCTCTGCCTCTTCCAAACAGATCATCTTGTCTCTAGTTTTTCATGACCAGCTTGATTCCTTCTGGGGCTTCACAGAAACACCCCAACATCCATATTTCTCTCTCTTACTTTTGAAGCAGGTTCTTGCTGTCACTTAGGCTCAGGCTGTCCTGGGATCTCAGGATCCTCCTTCTTCAGCCTCCTGAATATGAGATTGCAAGAAGTGTTTGCTGCCACGATGGGCTAAACTCACATTTACATGGGCTAAACTCACATTTACATCAACAGCCTGGTTATGGTGATGCTAATAACAGAGGCTCAGGCTCACAAGTGTGTGTGTGTATGCATTTGTGTGCACATGTTTTGTCCTGGGTGTTGTGCACATGTGCTTATGGGTGCGCATGAGCCCAGAGGTCAATGCCAACACCACATGTTCTTCAGTCACTCTTCATCTGACCCGTCTCTCTCTCTTTCTCTCTCTTTCTCTCTCTCTCTCCTTTTTCTTTTTCTTTTCTTTTGTTTTTGTTTTCTGAGACAGGGTGTCTCTGTGAAACAATCCTGGCTGTCCTGGAACTCACTCTGTAGACCAGGCTGGCCTCGAACTCACAGAGATCCGCAGCTTCTGCATCCCAAGTGCTAGGATTAAAGGTGTGTGCCACCACCTTACTTTTCTAAGACAGCATCTCTCGCTGGACCTGGTGTTCCAAGGCTTCTTCTCCTACCTCTGCCTGCCCAGTGCTGGGACGACAAATGCTTGTGGCCACATTAGTTTTTTACATGTGTTGGGGATCCAAACTCAGATTCTCAAGAGTCAGCACAGGCTTTCCTGACTGAGCCATCTTCCCAGGGCTTTGTTTACCGGGCCTGTTTCCCTCTAAGCCTTCCCACAATGCCCTTTAACATTTGCATTGTTACCAACAGGTGCTTCAAGTCAAACTAAAACATTCTTCCTGCCTCAGTAACCACTTCCACATTCTTAGGGACTTATTACAACAGAGCTTCACTTCCTGGTATCAGAACACGTCTCAGTTCTTAGGGCCCCATAGCGATGGCTCACTCGTGGGATGTACTTCATGAAATGCTTGAGGCTTCACTGCCTCTGGGCCTTAAATACTTTTTCGGTACTTTCCATCACTTATCTTGTCTGCTGGTGGCTGACGGTGTTTTATTTAATTTGTGTGGGTGTGTGGCGCCCACAGAGACCTGAAGAGGGCATTGGGTCCTCTGAAGCTTAAGTTACAGGTGACTGTGACCCACCCAACATGGTTTCTGGGAGCTGAACTTGGGTCCTCTGGAAAAGCAGCAAGCGTTCTTAACCGTTGAGCAGTCTCTGTAGCTCCTTTGTTGTGGTTTTAATTGTGTGTTTGTGTGTGCGTTGTGGTTTTAATTGTGTGTATGTGTGTGCATGTGAGAGAGAGAGTGTGTGTGTGAATGTGTGTGTGTGTGCGCGCATTGTGGTTTCAGTTGTGTGTATGAGTGTGTATGTGAATGTGTGTGTGTGTGGATGTGCAGTGGAGTCCTGGTGCCTGTGCAGGCCTGGAGGTGAGATCTCCTAGAGCTGGAGTTACAGGCAGTCGTGAGGTGCCTGCAACGAGTGCTGGAACTGAACCTAGGTCCTCTGCAAGAGCAGGGTGCTCACTCAACTGCCGAGCCTCCTCTCTGCCCCAGGTTGTTTTTTTGAGACAGAGTCTCATGTAGGTTAGGCTGACCTCAGCTTTGACCTTCAGCTCCCTGTGCACATGATTCATCTGGTGTGCTCAGCTCGGCTTGTTTTGACATTTGTATAAGATCGTGTATATTTGTGTTCTCTCTCTCTGTCTTTCTCTCTCTCTGTCTTTCTCTCGTTCACTGTGGCCTGGTCTCTCCCTCAGGAACACAAATGAGTTTTTGTGATTACAGTTCCCGCAGTAGTTCCTGCTTATACTTAGCACTTCCATAATAGACAAGAATTAAGGACCAGCACGATGCCTCAGTGGGAGGAGAGGGCACTCGCTGACAAGCCTGAGAACCGGGTTCTGTTCCTGTGGTGAGAACTGACTCCTGCAAGTTGTTCTCTGACCTCTACAACCATGCCCTGTCATGAGCACATGGGCACACACACAATAAACTAACAAACACATAAATAAATGCAATAAAAAGATTTTAAGCTAGTGTAGTAGCATATGACTTTAATCCCAGCACTCGGGAGGCAGAGGCAGGCAGATCTCTGTTCGGAATATTGGTTTTTTGTTTTGTATTTTTAGGTTTGTTGTTTGTCTTTTATTTATTTATTTATCTTTTTTTTTTTTTTTTTTTTTTTTTTTTTTATTTTTCGAGACAGGGTTTCCCTGTAGTTTCTAGAGCCTGTCCTGGACCTAGCTCTTGTAGACCAGGCTGGTCTCGAACTCACAGAGATCCGCCTGCCTCTGCCTCCCGAGTGCTGGGATTAAAGGCGTGCGCCACCACCGCCCGGCTTATCTTTATTTTATTTGCATTGGTGTGAAGGTGTCAGATTCCCTGGAACTGGATTTTCAGACATTTGGGAGCTGCCATGTGGGTGCTGGGAATTGAACCCGAGTCCTCTGGAAGAGCAGTCAGTGCTCTTAACCGCTGAGCCATCTCTCCAGCCCCCCAGAATATTGTTTTAAGGCGTGTTACTTTTGTTTATGTTGCATTTGTTTAACTCTGTGAAGCTGTGATTCTTTGCCTGTCTAAAACACCTGATGGTCTAATAAAGAGCTGATTGGCCAATAGCGAGGCAGGAGCAAGGATAGGCGGGGCTGGCGGGCAGAGAGGATAAATAGGAGAAGAAACAAGAACAAGGAGAGAAAGGTGCCGGGGCCAGCACCCAGCCTGTGCGGTGAGAGTGGAAGTAGGATGCGCAGAAGCAAGAAAAGGAAACGGCTCAGAGGCAGAAGGAGGACGGGGTAATTTAAGAAAAGCAGCAAGAAACAAGCCAAGCTAAGGCTGGGCATTTATAAGTAATCATAGGTCTTTGTGTGTGGAGGAGCTGGATGGCTGGCCCCCAAAAAACTAGAAGAATAAAAACCAACAACAGATCTCTGAGTTTGAGGCCAGCCTGGTTTACAGGACAGTCAGGGCTGTATATAGAGAACCTGTCTCAAAGAACAAAAAACAAACAAAAAAAAATTAAAGACTAAGGATAAGACCCACATTTGTGCTAAGTCCTGTATCATTCCCTGGATAGTTGTATGAGGGAGAGGTAAGGATGGCTCTGACAGCTTCCTACAGCGTGGCTACCAGTGCACTCAATGTCCAGAGAAGGTCTGCTTTTCTACACAGTGTAAGCTTTGTGCTTAGAGTGGCCCCTTGGCCCAGGAAATGCTGGTCTCCTCTGTCTGCCCCTCCAATCCCAGGGTGGTCTTTTCAGCCTGGCATGGGTGGTGTGATGGCTGCTGTGTCTTCCTAGGGTGTCTGCGAGGAAATGACCTACGAAGAGATCCAGGGTCACTATCCACTGGAGTTTGCCCTGCGGGATCAGGACAAGTACCGCTACCGGTACCCGAAGGGTGAGGTAGGTGGGGCCTGGGGTCTTAGTTGAGTTCCTGCTGCCTGCCTGGCAGTGCTGTTTGTAGCCAGGGCTCAGAGGCTTGACCTTAGGGCCGGCAGCCCAGGTGTGGGTTTCTTCTCCATCAGTTCCCAGCTCTGCCTCCCAGACCTTTGTTCTTCCTCGGGTGGGCGGTGGGAGGATGGTGCTACAGAGAGCAGGGATTAGCCATGTTGGGTGCCTCTCTGTCTTTGTTTCTTCCTTTCTAAGGGTGCAGACCTGGCAAGGGCAGACATTGAGCTTAGTGTCCCTGGCTCTGTTGGAGTTGGCTTTTCTGGGACTTCTAGATTAGCTATGGTCTCCTGGGATGCCCAGGCCAGCTCCTTTTTCAGGGAACCGTCAGCCTTTCCCAGAGTGCGCTCAGTGGCCAGGCCTCACTCCAGGCTTTTCCACCCTTCTCTCTGCCCTGGACCTTTGGCCTTTCTTTAGACACCTTCCCCTGGCACAAGGTGATCCTATCCTTCCCAGGGCTCCATGTGCCAACCCTACCCTGCCTCCAGATCCATGGAGACCTTCTCCAAAGAGATTGGCTAAGGTGACCACACTGTCACCTTTCCTCAGAGAATCCCTGGTCATTCCAGGCCCCAGGTCAGAAAGTAAGAATCACTTTGTCTGAGGAGTCTCCTGCTTCAGGGAGGTGCCCCGGGATGGTGTCTAAATATGGCCCTGAGATGCGTGTGTGTCTCATGCAGCTCTGGTTGACACAGCACCTTGTCCTTTGCAGCACAGTTCAAGTTCAGAGCCATCCCAGATTGTGGAAAAGGGAAACAGTGCAGGCTTGGGAGATAGTACAGTCAGTTGTCTGCCTTGCAAACACGAGGATCTAAGCTCGATCCCCAGAACTGCTGGAGGTCGGCCAGGTCAGGCATTGGTGCCACTGCCCAATCACAATGTTGGGCAGACTCTCTGGGGGTTTATTTTGAAAAATAGATAACTGTAGAGAGATGGACCCACCTCTACCCCCATACCTAATTCTTGAGTTAAAATGGAGCTGGGATTGCCCCAGGGGCCAGCACAGATACGAGGTCCCTGTTACCACAACAGTGGGGGAGGGGACAAGCAAGCAGACAACCACAAGGTTGTTTCTGGGGACTTCAGGTTCCTGACAGTTGTCATACTCCAGGAAGTCCATCGCCATCCTCAGGTGCTGTGGACTAGAGGGAGGGAGGGCCTTTCCGCCAGTCACAGCTTCCCGCTACTGAATCCTGTAGTGAAGGCTGCAGAGGCCCCATGGATGGCATGAGGTGGCTGTGTAAACAGAGGACTACTCCAAGGTATGGTTAAAAGGAAAGTTTTTATCGTAGCTATGAGGGAGAGAACAGCCAGTGGCATCTGGAAGAGTCCAGAACAGAGAGAGAGTTGTAGATTTAACATGTCCAGCAGACTAGACCTGGCCATGAGAGGAGAATGGGGGAAGGACGGACAGAGACAAGACCAAGAAAGACAGGCAAAAGAGGGAACCAAGAGAGCACATTCCCAAAATAGTGGGGTTACAGGGAATGAGGAACTGGGGGAGGGAAGCCTAGGAACTGGAGAAGTTTAGGGTAGGGGATGGGTAAGAAGAGCCATAGGTACTTTTGATACTGAGGAAGCCTGGAGGCCAGCATTGCTTCAGTATGCTAATAGGCACCACAGACAGCCATTTAACCTGAGTTTCTTTGGGACCTGATAGTAGCCTTTTGGGATATGTCTGAGGCCTAGCTCTCTTGATCCTACCAGGACTCAGCCCTGGAAGGAGAAGGTGGCCCCCTTCCCAGATTGTCCCCAGCACCTGTCCAGGTTAGGCATCTCACTAAAGCAGCCCTCCAAGGGAAGCCGCCCACTTCATTCCCTCAGGAACCTGGCTGGAGGGAGCTTAAACACAACCTCTGGCAGAGTGAGTGGCTCCAGGGGGCGGGAGGTGCCCCGTTGCCTAGCACACCTGTCTTAGGGTTTCTATTGCTGGGATGAAACCCAATGGCCAAAAGAAAGTCAGGGAGGAAAGGTTTTATTGGCTTACACCTCACATTAAAGTTCTTCACTGAAGGAAGTCAGTACAGAACTCAAACAGGGCAGGAACCTGGAGGCAGGAGCTGATGTAGAGGCTTGGGGGTGGGTGCTGCTACTGGCTTGCTTCCCATGGATTGCTCAGCCTGCTTCATTACAGAACCCAGGCCCACCAGCCCAGCACCACCCACAATGTGCTGTGCCCTCTCCCATCAACCACTAGGTAAAAAAATGTCCTACAGCAGGATCTTATGGAGGGATTTTCTCTGTTGAGGTAAACTCCTGTCTTAGAGTTTCTCTGGCTGTGAAGAGACACCATGATCACAACAACCCTTATAAAGAACAACATTTACCTGGGACTCGCTTACAGTTCAGAAGTTTAGTCCATTATGGCGGGAAGCATGGCAGCACGCAGGTAGAGAGGTAGCTGAGAGTCTACGTCTGGATTAATATGCAGCTGGAAGAGAGGGTGACATTGGGCCTGACTTGAGCATTTGAAACCTCAGAGCTCACCCCCAGTGACACACTTCCTCCTACAAGGTCACACCTACTCCGGCAAGGCCACAATTCCTTATAGTGCCAGTCCCTATGAGCCTGTGGGGCCATTTTCGTTCAAACTACCCTACCTCCTTTCAGACAACTCTAGTTTATATGTGAAGTTGACCTAAGTCTAGTCAGAACAACTCCTGACTCTGTTCCTACCCCTGGAGCCGGGCCTGAAGGACACTCTGATGCCTTTACAGTCCTATGAAGACCTGGTGCAGCGACTGGAGCCTGTCATCATGGAACTGGAGAGACAGGAGAACGTGCTGGTCATCTGCCACCAAGCTGTGATGCGCTGCCTCCTGGCCTACTTCCTTGACAAGGCAGCTGGTGAGGGGCCTTAGCCGGGCTGGTGGGCTGTGTGCATGACATGGGGACATCTGGGCTTGCATGGCATGTGAGCCCTGTCCTTCTTTGTCCACAGAAGAGCTGCCCTACCTCAAGTGCCCCTTGCACACAGTCCTGAAGCTCACACCCGTGGCCTACGGTAAGGGGGTGTCCCGTGTTGACCTTGACTGTCCTGTAGAGTTCTAGGATGGTCCACATATCTCTGCTTTCCCTTGGGCCTCATTCATGCCCACTCTCCCCCACACACTGCCTTTCCCAATTCCCCTTCTCCATTTTTCTTCTTTCATTGCTCTGAGGCAGGTTTTTGCTCAGAAACTTCCTATCTCAGTTCCTTCCTACCCCACCCCCACCAGTGCTGGAATTCTTTCTAATCGTGCACCTAGTTTGCTTTTTAGTTTATAGAAAACTTTGTGTATTCAATATGGTAGCTTATGCTTGTAATCAGGAGGAAGATTGCCAAGAGTTTGAGGTTAGCCTTGGCTATATAGTGAGTTCAAGGCCAGCCTGAGTTACAAAATGAGACCCTGTCTCAAACAAACAAAAGTTCCTGTGACCATAGGAAGCCTCTTCAGTGATCTTTGATCTTTTCTTAGCCTTAGAATGTTCTGGAGGCAGGACATTTGTGTCTCCCCCACCTCTTACTGCACTGGCAGATGCTCAGGTCACAGTCCACTCTCCTGGGTCACACTTGTGGAGAATGAAGCTTCAGGGGAGCTGGAATTACTCCTCCCCCTGGCCTTACTGCTTTGTCTGTGGCAGGATGGAGGGTGTCACTGGTGTGGGGGCACCAAGGATTAGGGACTCCATGTTAATCATTGACCTATTGCTGCCCCAGCCACTCCCAGTCCCTGTGTAGGCAGCTTGGGCCCCCCCCCCATGTGGCACACATGGGCAGTCACACATGGATCCGCAGGAGTCTGACAGGTCCCCCTTGCCTCCTGGCGGGCCCTGGAGCTGTCTAGGGAAGGATGGACGGGGTAAAGCTGAGCTCTGTACGTTTTGCCTCCTCCTCAGTGTAGCTTTTGCCACTGTGGCTCTGGCTGCCCTCTGTGTGGAAACGACACTAGCCTCTTCCTTCGGCAGGTTGTAAAGTGGAGTCCATATTCCTGAATGTGGCAGCTGTGAACACGCACCGAGACAGGCCTCAGGTAGCACTGTGCTCACTGCTGGGGTGGTGGACGTGTTCCCTGGGGGTGTCCTGACTCTCTATCTTCAGGATTCCCACTTGGGTATCTCTTCCCAGGCTGTTTTCTTTTGTCTCCTGTGGCTAGGTAGTGCTGTGGCCTGGGTAGTTAGGTGCTTCCCAAGGTCAGCCCTGGGGAGGGGCCTGGAACTGGGTATGTTTGGCTCCCAGTTCTTAAGGCCCCACAAACTCAACAGCTCTGCCGTGGATCTGGACCAGATGCTGGTCCGGGGTGAGGGAGAGGCTAGATGCCCACCCACGGCAGGTGGGGATTCTGGCCTTCCTTACCAGTCCAGGCATCATGAGAGCCTTTGTAACTGGGCACCTTTGAACTTTAAAAAGTATTATGGGCCTGAGATGGTAGAATGCTTGCCTGTCACACACAGAGCCTTGAATCTGATCCCCAACAGTACACAGTGACAGATGCCTAGAATCCCAGCTTACAGAGGCAGGAGAATCAGAAGTTTAAGGTCATCCTCAGCTATATAGTGAGTTTGAGGGCAACATGGGCTACATGAGACTCTCTCTCAAAAGGCAAAACAATAACAAACCAACCCTACCTCAAAGTAGGAATCTACCTGGGGCTGGTCTGTGAGCTCTATGGTCAGCATAGGCCAAGAGGAGCGTGTCTCTGTCCCTAAAGGGATGGCTGTGGTATGCTGCACAGGGCTACCACTCCCTGACCTAGTCCTGCAGCTTCTGGAATCAAAGGGAGCCATTGAGGGCTCACAGGACAGCCTCATGGAGCTTAGGGAAGTCTCAAGACCCCCAATTCTCAGGTCTGAGATATCCAAGGCTTAGCAGGCCAAGGATGGAACTGGACCTTATGACTTACGGAGGTCATTCACAGTGAGCTTCAGGGGCTTCCGGGGGTCCTGTGACTCAGTCCTGAGGAGCTGAGCCATGTTATAGACTAGATGTCCATAGGCTGCTAGAGCTGGGAAAGAGGGACACCCAGGGACCGAGCCTTGCCAGCTGCCAGTCCTTAGGAAGGAGGTAGAGTAGCCTTGCTTGGGGCAGCACCTGACCCGCTTGCAGTGGGACCTGGAGTAGTTAGCAGCCCCACCCCACCCTCGTCCTGTCGTCTGAGAACCCAGCATGTGGTACTTCAGACTTCCGGCAGATTAGGGTCCTTCAGCTGGGGCTCTTGAGGCGAGATGGGTATCTGTCTGGCCACAGTGATGAGGACAGCAGGGGTGAGGTGCCCCCTCTCTTCCTGAGCAGGGTGGACATCCTTTGTCTTTGTTGTGCAGAATGTAGACATCTCCAGGCCTTCAGAGGAAGCCCTTGTCACAGTCCCTGCTCACCAGTGACCACGTCTCATCCAAGAGCCCTGGCAGGCCCTGACTTCTGCAGAGGGGTCACCCCAGGGGTCACTCCTGGCCTACTTGTTGTTTGCTGTACCGATGATGTCACCACGCAGGAGCACTCCTGAAGCCATGGGTGCCTAGCAACACTCAGAACTCTCAGCCTAGCCCACTGCCTCCTTGCTGACAACCAGCAGCAGGGCTAGGGATGGCTGCTGAGGTGCTGCTGAGTTCTCTGGGCCTTGTGCTTTGCTGCTGGCTCCTCTGCAACAGCTGTCAAGCAGCCCGCTCGCTGCCTCGTGAAGTATGCAACCTTAAATGTGACATGAGACAGAAGTCTCACTAGAACACCCCCACTGAGGCCCGGCTGCCTGAAATGGGCCAGGTGACCACTGTAGAGCTCTGCTGTCCTCTCTGTAGCCACCCTCGAAGCCAGAGGCCAGATCTTTGCAGGACCTTAGTGTACGCTATTCCCTGCCTGGCACAGAGTGGCACGGAAGAACTGTTGCCCTATTTGTAGATGCTCGTGGGGATAGCATGTTGTTTCTGGTGTCTGACACTGGACAAGTGTGGAAGGCAGCGTTTGTGGTGCCTTCCTATGTCTACCAAGTTGTGCACTGGAACGTGGGGCAGCTGCAGCTCAGGCTGCCTTGTCCTCAGTTCTTCCCCCCCCCCCCCGGGGGGGGGACGACGACCGTGCGGTGGCCGGGCACCAAAGTGCTCCTGGAAGCTGGTCTCCCCTGCCTGGCTGTTGCTGTCAGGTCCACACAGGACAGACCACTGGTGACCGGGACATACCTTTGTCATAAATGGCTCAGACCTGGTAGTTCTGTCAGACTGTCTTCTTGTTCGTTGGCCTCTACCTGTAAGACTGAGGAGGGAGAGACATAATACGAGGCAGGCGGTCCCAGCCACGGGAGGAGCCTCCAGACTCACTCCAGCCTTGATGCACAGACAACTTAAGCCTAGCAAAACAGCCTTATGAGGCCTGGTGCCTCTCGTGCCCTGAGTTCTCGTGGGTCCAGGCAGCAAGGTCAGGCTCCATGTTTCAGCTGAGCAGCAGAATGACAAGCAGGCTTTGAAGCAGGCTGGGAGCTGTCTATAGCAGTAATCAGTGCTCTGATATCCACACAGCAGCCATGGGGAAGCCAGGCCCTGCATCCAAGAGCATTTCCAGGCCTGAATCTGGCAGAGCAGTCTACCTCTGCCAGCCCTGTCAGCCCTGCCAGCCCTGGGCTGTATAACTTGCAGATGCCACCTGCCTCGGAGAAGTCCGTGCTGTTATCCCTAGCCAGTGTCTCAGCTGCTGTGCTGGGACTGGGGCATAACTCTCCTGGACTCATCAGACCTCCAAGCCCTAGCTTGGAGCTAGAAGACCATACCACTGCCTTTGGGATGTGGGGCCTGCACCCTTTGCTCCCCGTCTCAGAATCTGAGTGATGTCATGTTATCTCCACACGCATGTTAGGCAGAGCAGACCCTGTGGTCAGCAGCTGTGAACACATAGCTGGATGCCGTTTGAGGTGAAGACCACCAAAGCCTTTTCCCTCCATGCCCGGGAAGATGGGAATTGTTGGATGCAGAGGTAAGAGCCTAGGGTTGGGGCAGAAGGATGCCAGTGGAGTAGGGCATGTGCTGCAACACTCCCTCGTGCAGCAGGAAGTCCCTCCCTCATGCAGCAGGAAGTGGCCTCCATGCAGTACAGCAGGCTGGCCACCGACTCTTAGCTGAGATGATTGATTCATGGGCAGAATCACTGACATTGTCCTGCTTTCCCGAGAACATATGGTTTTGGATTTCAGTTGTACATTGCACTATGTCCAGCGTTCTTTGCAATAAATACTTTTTAAAAAACGTAATTCTATGTGGTATTTTGTAGCGTTCTCTCTCTCTCTCTCTCTCTCTCTCTCTCTCTCTCTCTCCCTCTCCCCCTCTCCCTCTTCCTCTCCCTCTCTCTCTTTCTCTTTGTGTGTATGTGTGTGTGTGTATGTTTATGTGTGGTGATCTTTCCCAGCTCTGTCGTTACCTGGTGCAGGCTTTTTCATAGGTGTGTGTGGTGGTTTGAAAATGACCCCCAAAGGGAATGACACCATTAGGAGATGTGGCCTTGTTGGAGGGAGTGTGTCACTGTGGAGTCTTTGAAGTCTCACATGTGCTCAAGGCACCACCCAGTATCTCCAACCACTTCCTGTTGCCTGCAAGTCTCAGCTCCGTCTCCAGCACCATGTCTACCTACACGCCACCGTGTCGATGATGGACTAAACCTCCACAAATGTCAGCCACCCAAATTAAATGTTTTCCTTTATAAGAGTTGCCGTGGCCATGGTGTCTCTTCACAGCACTAGAAACCCTAAGACAGTGTGTGTGTGTATTGGAGTCCTTCAGTCAGCTTCTGCCCAAATGTTCCCCCTTGAAAACTACCAGGTGTGGTGGTACGTATCTGTAATCTCAGCCCTCTGGAGGCAGAGGCAGGAAAATCTCTGTTTTAGGATTCTGTTGCTGTGAAGAGACACCATGACCATGACAACTTTTTTATTTTCTTTTTGGTTTTTCGAGACAGGGTTTCTCTGTAGCTTTGGAGCCTGTCCTGGAACTAGCTCTTGTAGATCAGGCTGGTCTCGAACTCACAGAGATCTGCCTATCTCTGCCTCCCGAATGCTGGGATTAAAGGTGTGCGCCACCACCGCCCGGCTCCATGACAACTCTTATAAAAGAAAGCATTTCATTGGGGTGGCTTACACTTTCAGAGGTTAGTTCATTATCATGGTGGGAGCATGGTGGCATGCAGGCAGACATGGTGCTGAAGAAGTTGCATCTAGACTCTCAGCAGCAGCAGGAAGAGAGAGAGTCACTGGCCTGGCTTGGGCTTTTGAAACCTCAAGCCCACCTCCTAGTGACACACTTCCTCCTAATTAGGTCACACCTCCTAATCCCTCTCAAACAGTGCCACTCCCTGATGACCAGGCATTCAAATAAAAGGGCCTATGGGGGCCATTCTTATTCAAACCATCATAATCTATCAATAGATTCTTTCTCTCTTACTATTTTAATTTTTAAAATTTAACTATTTTATGTGTATGTATATATGTATGTGTGTATGGGTGCTTGCCTACCTGTATGTCTATTCACCATCTGCATGTCTGGTCCTCACAGAGGCCAGAAGAGGGCATTGGGTCCTCTTGAACTAGAGTTACAGGCAGTTGTGAGCTGCCATGTGGGCACTGGGAATTGAACCCAGGTCTTCTGGAAGAGTAGGGTCTGTCTCTCTTATTTTTAGTTGTTTTTGTTTTGTTGGGTTTTTTTTGTTGTTGTTGTTTTTGAGATAGGGCTTTACTGTGTAGCCCTGGCTGTCCTGGAACTTGCTTTGTAGAATAGGCTGCTCTTGAACTCAGAGATCTACCTGCCTCTGCCTCCCAAGTGCTGGGGTTAAAGGTGTGTCACCACTGCCCAGCTATAATGCAGGGTCTTAACCAAGCACAGTGTGGAGTGCTTAGGGCTCTTCCTGGACTTCATTGTTTTCCTTTATTTACATTCATGCTGTCCCTCAAATTTCATTCACACTAAATTGCTGCCGCCTTATCCCTAGCTCCCACACCCAGGCATCCCCGTGAACACAGAAGATGGCTGCTCTCGGCACTCACGGTCCTTCTCACATGCCGTCCTGTACAGTGTCGGTCAGTCTTGGCACTGCCTTCTAAATATATGCAAAATAAAGCGTGTGCCTGACATGAGGCCTCAGGTGGACACCCAACACCACAGATAAGCCAACCCTGATGCAGGATGCATTGTCCACATCGCGGCCATCCTCACCTGGACTGGTGCATCAGGTTCCACAGGAACCTCATTAATGTCTGTTATCAGGTGAACTGTAGCCAGAGGGCTTAGCGTTTTAAAGTAACTACTGAGGGGCTGGAGAGATGTTTCCATGATTAAGAGCACAGAGTATTCTTGCAGAAGACCTGAGTTCAATACCCAGCACACATGCTATTTCAGAACTGCCTGTAAATCCAGCTCACCCATGCACAGGTGGCATACACTCTGTGTGCATGGTTAAAGATAAGGTAATTTTTGAAAGGTTCATTTATTTCTGTGTATGTGGGAGTGCCTTCATGTGTAGCCATGTGGACTGTGTGCATGCACTTTGCCTTTGAAGGCTCGAGGCCACAGATCCCCTGGCACCAGAGTCACAGGCGTTTGGAGCTGGAGCTGCCTGATGGGAGGCTGGGGAGCGATCCAGGCTCCTGTGTAGGAGCTCATGCTCTCACTGAACGTAGACTCTTCCCGAGGGCTGGAGCACGTTTTCGTTTTGTGCCTTGATTCTGTGGCTAAGAATCTGACCTTGTTCATTCTTTAAGCTGTGGGTCCTCCAAAATGCGACCACCTGACATCACATCTGGATCTCTCTAAGTCTAAAGTCTTCCTGTGTTCCTCACTGGCCTGGCCTCCCAAAGTCTGATGTCCTTTCTAGCACAAGATTGCACTTTTGCCCTATGTTTAACCCAAATCCTCTCTTTGATACCCTGAAGATGGATTTGGGGCATGGGGGGTCGCTGAACTTCTTTCTTTGTCCCTAATCCCAACATGGCCACACAGAGCAAATCTGCTCTGGCTTTCATGATCACTTGTCTGTGGCGTTAATAACCAGTGCCCTGTTCTAACATCATCTGGGTAACTCAGTCCTTACTCAGACCCCAGAGGTTAAAGACTTAGTACCCCAAGACTGTCCCCAGTTCAGGCTTCAAGGGCAAAGTCACTCATACTCAAGAGTGGCTGGCTATGAATCTTGGGTACCCACAACTGCCTCCAGTGGTTCTATGATTAATTAGTGTGATCACAGGACTCAGGAACTTAGCATTTACTGCCTTATTGTAAAGACTATAAAGGAGGAGTGGGGTGTTTTAGATTCCTTCTTTCCTTCCCCCTCTCCCTCTTTTCTCTCCCTCCCTCCTTCTCTCTCCCTCCCTCCCCTGCAGTACTGGCAGGAAGAAACCTATTCTAAGTGACCCTTGTGTCCCTCCTATCTGGCTATCAAACTACTGGAACAATGGACCTCAAAGAACTGCAGTTTCCCAAGAATCTCAGGGTCAGTGAAGCCTGGTCCTGGCTAGAGGAGGGCTTCTCGCAGTTCTCTCTGACAACTTGCCATAGCACCTTGCCAGACAGACTTGGGCAGGGACAACAGCTTGCGCTGGACTCCACTCCTTTTGCCCTCTCTTTAACCCAAAACCTCTCTTTGGTACCCTGAAAATGGATTTGGGGGTGGTGGTCCCTGGCCTTCTTTATTTGTTCCTATTCCCAGCATGGCCACATAGAGTAAGTCTGTTCTGACTTTAATGATTACTTTTAGCCTAAAACCTAAAAATTGGCCACGTGCTCTTTCTAATAAACCACACCAAACAAAAAGACCCCCCCCCAAAAAAAACAACAACTTATTTGTGTGTATTTGGGGGAGGGGCGTTAGAGGACAACGTGGGGGTTCCCAGGCCTCTCACAGCTCTGCCACTAAGCAATATCCCAGTCTCCGAGGGAAATGTTAATCATGAAGCGTTTATCTTAGAGCAGGTGACTCTAGTCTGTCAGGAACACAAAGCTCTTTCTGCAGACTTTTAGCTGCCTAGATTTTGTTTGTTTGTTTGTTTGTTGAGACAGGGTTTCTCTGTGTAGCTTTGGAGCCTGTCCTGGAACTTGCTTTGTAGACCAGGCCTTGAACTCACAGAGATCCACCTGCCTCTGCCTCCTGAGTGCTGGAGTTAAAGGTGTGCACCACCACCGCCCAGCTGGCTTCCTAGATTTAAATAAAAGGTGTGTGGGGGGGAGCATGAGAAGGTAACTAGAAGACTTTTTTTTTATTATTTATTTAGCATACAATATATGCCTTCACGCCAGAAGAGGGCACCCGACCTCATTACAGATGGTTGTGAGCCACCATGTGATTGCTGGGAATTGAACTCAGGACCTTTGGAATTGCAGGCAATGCTCTTAACCGCTGAGCCATCTCTCCAGCCTAACTAGAAGACTTAATTTGTGTGAAGGAAAAGGCCAGCTGGGAATCTCGGCAGCTGCCAGGAGGGAAATGGAGGAGGAGGAGGAGGAGAAGGCTATGCTCTTTTGAGTCAAGAAAGCAGGCAGGTGAGTAAGAGCAGTGTTGGAGCAGCTGCTGGGGGGGGGGGGGTCCCCCAAAGAGAGAGGGTGAGAGTGTGAGATATCTGGGTGAGCAGGTTTGGGTGTTAGTGGGAATCTGAAAGGGGACATAGAGGAAGGAGAAGCTTTCTGAGAAGCCAGAGGGTGCCTATAAACAACAGTGTCAAGGAAGGACCTTTGGGTACAGAAAGACCTCACTGAAGGGACAGTTATTCCTTCCATCTTCAACATCTTTTTTTTTTTTTTTTTTTACATTTTTTTGGTCGCAGGGGCAATGGTATCATGCATTCAAGTGGACCACTTGTGGGAGTTGGTTCTTGACTCCATTACTGGCCCTGGGCGCTGAGCAGGTGGTCAAGCAGGTGTCTTCACTCAGGTCTTGACTGAGCCTTTGAATATGGCTTCAGGTGTACCATGCTTCTCTCCATCTTTTGGCAGATCCCATGAGGTTGCGACACAGGACTTTCTCCAGGGAGGCCTGGGCAAGGGAACTTGTTGCTGTTTTCATAGAAGGGTATTATTGGCAGGGCTATTGCAGAGGGGTTACGCTGCTGATTAATGGCTGGGTCTTCAGAGTCTGAGGAGGAGCAAGTGGGATATTTCCTCCTTGGTCAAGATTATCTGAGACTCAGGAAGTGGGGTCCAAAGATGAACGAAACAGGGTCTCGTCTTGACCTCCAAGCCTGTGGAAATCCGCCTGGCTATTTCCCTTCCTTCCTACCACACTGCCATGGCTGGGGTGCAGCTCCTCGGCTGCACCAGCTGGGCCTGCAGCAAAAGCCCTTGCTCTAGGTGCAGTGGATGCGAGGATGAGAGGCCCCTCGGGCTAGTAGACTAGCACTTACCACACCCAGCTTCCCTCTCCGGTCAGAGCTGAGCACACCGGGTGTTGTTCTGACTTGCCAGGTCCGTGCACAGTTCACAGCTACAAACTGTACATTTTAAGTTTATGTGTATGAGTGTTTGCCTCCACATATGTGTGTGTACCACGTATGCGCCTGCTGACCACAGAGGTCAGAAGAGGGCATGGGATCCCTTGGCAATGGAGCTACAGATGGCTGTGAGCCACCATATGGATGCTGGGAGTTAACCCAGCTCCCCCACAAGAGCAACTACTGCCTTTAACTGCTGAGCCTCCTCCAGCCCTGGAGCAGTTATCCTAATTGAGGTGGTGATGCCATCCAGGCATGCAGGAATGGGTTCATTTTTTTTTCCCCACCAGTTTAAGAATTAAAAGGCAGGAAAAGTGGGATAGTCAAGAAAAGTCCAAGTTTATCCGAAGAGGACAAATTTATTATAGCTTAAAAGCAAAACCTGGCTGAGTGTGGTGGCACACACCTTTGATCCCAGCACTGGGGAGGCAGAAGCAGGCAGATCTCTGTGAGGTCTACATAGTGAGACCCTTATTAAAAACAAACATAACCCCTTCTGCATCTGAAGAACAGGGATGAAGAGAAGGAAAAACCACCATTCCCTTTGAGTTAAACCAGCATGGAGAGCAGAGCTTTAGAGGAAGCCCAAGTGTTAGCAACAGCATACATACGTTCTGACAAGCATCCGAAAGGACAAAACGAGGCAGGCTCAGCAGAACCTCATGGCAGCTTGGAGGAACCTGGTGGCCAGGAATTCTGGGAAGGAAAGGTATAGTATTTCATTAAAGGGACATTTAGTCTACCCATCCTTTAGCACAGCTTAAAGTGAGACTGTCTTCCTAGGGGTGGCCCTGTCTCACTGCCAGGGTAATCCTGTGGATCGGCCAACCGGATTAATTCTTTCACATGTCTCCTAGTTTAGAGATTTCAGTGTCTTGACCAGAAGGAACTAGTTTTGCCTTACGGGCTTGTGTTGCTTCCTTTTCTGGCTCCCTCTAATCCTATAGGCAGGATAGTTGGGGAGCCCTCCCAGACTCTCCTTAGGGTTTGATCTGTGCCCAGCGCTGAATACATACTGTCTCAAGTGGTCCACTGCAGACAGTTCGTGGGTTCAGCCTTGAGGAGGAAATACTAGCTGTTCCAGGTGCTGGGCAGTGCAAGAACACCATATCTCCCTTTCCAGGCCACACTAGGAACTTTGCCCCACACTGAGGGGAAGAGGTGGCCTGTATGTGCCCTGAGAGCTATTAGCTCTTACCCTCAGGATAGGCCCCCTGGGCAAGAGTGAGCAGCTTCCTGGCCTGGGGGCCTGAGTCGGGGTGGGGTGATGGGGAATGGAGGTGTCATCTCAGGGCTGTCCTCAGACTAAGGTCCTGGAAATCTACTAAAAGGAACTTGAATCTGTTGAGTGCTATTCCCCCCACCCCCCGCTTCACTCCTCATGGTCCTCAGGTGAATCGTGAATCTGTGTGAGGCTCCAGCCAGCGAGAAAATCGCAGCTTCCCTAAAGGCAAAGTTGGGACGAGTATACAGCTGTACACAGCTGGCGCTGAAGTGTTGGGATAACGTTGCCACGGAGATCCTGTCCCAGCCCCTTAAGTCAGCTGCAAGGGGGGGGGGGTCTCCCCACAAAAGTATCCCGTGAGCAGAAAGCAACTTGGGTGTACCAATCCTGGGAAAACCTGTCTCCAGTTTTCGCCGACGGGGGGTGGGTGGGGGGAAGCAGCGGCCAGACTGGGAGGGGTGGCCGCTGCTTCCCTTCCCTCCCACCTCCTCCTCCTCCCTCCCTCCCACCTCCTCCTCTGGGGCGGGGGTTCCGGGAACCGGCCGGGGCGGGGCAAGGAGGCTAGGGCCGCTCGGGTCGTTGAGGTTGCCGCGGCACCGCGGCCGTGTGCTTGGTCCGTCTGTCCGCCCGTTTGTCTGTCTCGCCATGGCTAACCCGGCGCCCGCTCCGTGGACCCTGTTGCTGCTGCTGTTGTTGCTGCCGCCGCCTCCGGGTGGTGAGCCTGGGAGAAGGGGGCGGTGTGCGCTGCCCAGGGACTGGGTCGGGTCAGACACTTCCCCTAGTTGTCTATGGAACGAGCCTGACAACACCAGCCCTGGAGTGCTTCGTCTTGGCCCCTGATAACAAAGGGGGCGTCTGCAAATCCCATCACTGACTTCATCCTGTCACCCCTACCCTCCTGAACTGATACTGCCCCGGAAAACTGCCACCTTTGTTTTGTCCTCATAGTGGGTAGGCCCTACATGTTCCAGGGGCTGGAGCAGGATTCCCCGCCTGGGGTTAGTTAGCTCCAGGTAGGAGGACCTCAGGGCGGCCTGGCCCCTCCTGCAGAGGTTGTCCCTTGCAGCCTGCTTCCTGGCTGGCAGCCCTCCATCCGCTGCCTCTACAGCCCTTGTTTTCCTGGAGAAGCTGGGCCCTGAGGCTGGCCTCTTATGGGGAGGAAACACCGCTTTCCCTTGTCATCCCCGAGGGATGACTCCGGTTGGGATGGGAATTGGAACAGCCCCCAGCCCAGCATGGGAAGCTAATGATTCCATGGGATGGCTGACTTCCTAGAGGAAAGGAACTGTGTTTCCTGAAAGCTGACATGAGTTTGGAGGATCTGGGGTGGGGAAATGAGAAGGAAGAGTCCTGCCCCAGAGTCAGCCTACCCCTGGAGTGAGCCTGTGGGAAGATGGGTCTCCAGTCTAGAAAGCCTTGCTCGGTGTCTGGAGTTCAGAATAGCATTTGTACCTGGGACCCAGCCTGAAAGATCTACTGGTGTGAGCGCCAGAAGATGATACTTGTATTTAGTCTCAGCACTCCGAAGGCAGAGACGGGAGGATCCCTGTGAGTTTGAGGCCAATCTGGTCTAGGTTATGAGTTTCCAGGCCACATAGTGGGACCCTGCCGTAAAAGAAAGAAAGTCTCACTGGTGTGTAGTCTGTTCAGCCTGACTCAGGCACAGCCTGGCTTGTGGCTGTGGCTGTCCTCACTTTCCTATGGCCAATGGCTGAACTGGGCTTGCAAGGGTCAGAAATACCCATTCTACAGTTTTGCCCAGAGCAAGGTTCTGCATGGTGCTACCAAAATGCAGCCTTCCTTACCTCCAAGTTACCTTTTCTCTGAGTCTCATAGTGCCTCTGCCCTCGGGGCTTCTCCTGACAGCCCCAGGGCGCATGCTCTACTGCTCTGGCTGGGCCTTTCAACCATGGTCCATGTGCTGGACCAAGACTGTATCCAGACCAAAGCTTGAGTGATTGTCCACAGATAGCATCTGATGAGCCTTGACGCTCTGGGTTGCATGTGGGGGTCTCCTGTGTGTGGGCTCCAGGTCTGCTAGTGTAGCCTGATGACACACAGGGACATGTGTGTGTCATCTTCCTGGAGTGTTGCAAAGCTTGTGAGTAGCCAAAGCCCTGTGTCCTTCCCCACATCTCTCAGCATGACCTTGTTTGTTGAGATTTGCAAGGGTACCACTTGCCCTTAGGCTGAGAGCTTTGTGAGGGTTACAGGGTGTTATCTGGTGCCACTGAGAGCACAAAAGTGTCCTCATACCTGCTGTATGCCTGTCCTAGAGATGAGTGCTTTCTGGATACTTGTGCAAGGGTTAGGATTCATCCTGCTGGTAGCATGCTCTATGAGATTTAGGCCTCTCTCCATCTCTCCCTCCTCTTCTTCCCTCCCTTCTCCTTCTCTTCTCCCCTTCTTCCCTCCCCTCCCCATGTCTATCTCTCTCTCTCTCTCTCTCTCTCTCTCTCTCTCTCTCTCTCTCTCTCTCTCTCTCTCTCTCTCTCTCTCTCTCTCTCTCTCTGTGCATTTGTGCCCAGCAGGTGAGGCTGCTATGGAGGTAATAAGGATTAAATATTGGACAGTCCTGTGCCTGCAGGTGTGTTTCTATTCACCTTGGCAGCTTCTGGGAGGTGGCCTGAAATAAAGCCTTGAAGGTGGGGTGGAGCCGCAGGTGGGGGACAGGCCCGAATGGAAAGGGGCGAATGGAAAGGGGAATCGCCTAGGGCCTTTGCAGTTGACACTCTGCCTCGAGGTCTTAATCAAGGGGGATTCTGAGAGCAGCAAGTAGTCCGGTCAGACTTACAAGTAGAAAAGTCAGTTTTCTACCAGGAAACCAAGGGACTGCTAAGGGACGGAGGGCATCTTTTAATGCACCTTGGTGTGGCCACGAGGAGAGGGTGGAGGCTCTCTGTAGGTGGCTGGTCTCCTGAGGTGGCCTAAAGCTTGCCTGGTAGCTGCACTGGGGAAATCACTGTCGTTGGCTGGAGTGTGGATGAGACCTGGCCTATGGGACAAGGGGAACAGGCTTGTTTCTCTGCTTCAGCCCATGGTGAGCTATGCAGGCCTGTTGGCGAAGACGACCTGATCCCAGAATCCTGTCCTGATTTCTGCTGCGGCTCCTGTTCCAGCCAGTATTGCTGCTCTGATGAGCTGAAGAAAGTCCAGTGGAGTGAGGATGTGTGTACTGAGTCCGAGGCCAGGTGGGTACAAGGAGGGGAGACGGAGGGTGAGGAACCGCAGTCTGAGCCCTGGAACGTGCCCTGCCCCTTTGGCCTCTCAAGACAGAGGGCTCAGCATTGAACCAGAGTGTGTGGGGGCCCTGTTCTAGGGCTCCTTACCTAGAGCTAGTCCACTCTGCCACACCCCCTCCCCCTCAAGGGTTCTGTTTCACTCAGCCTTGTGCTGGGCCCAATAACCTCATCTAGCTTTGGCTCTGGGTGTGTACTTTGACCCACAGGTCCTCAGGGTAGGCACCTGGTTATGAGTGTGCCCCACACTGTGTGTGTGCTGTGGTTATGTGCGCTGTGCAAGGCACAGGGTATGGATGTGTGCGCAGAGTGAGCTGGGCTGTGTCCTCCTGGCCGAGCGGATGTGTTTCTATTCCATCTTTGGTATAGGCTGCTGTCGTTGGTGAGGACCCAGATATGCCGCACATCATCAGATTGTGTTTCTCCTTGGCCTTGGTCGCAGATTTAGAGTCGTAGTGGTCATACGCAGCTCCTAGCTTGTCACTGTTTGCACAGGTCCAGACTGCACATCTGTGTTCAGTTTCTCATGGCCATTCTGTTCCTCTCCCGTCCCATGGGCATCCTAGTCTGTGTCTGAGGTATATTCTTTTGTTTGTATTCTTAAAAAGTTTATTATTATTTTAGGGGCATGTTTTGGGGGTGTTCCAATGAATGCCCTTACTTTTTGAGCTCAGGACAGTGTCTGTAGTAGGTCTTGCCAGGCCTTGTTTAGGACCGCCAGTCCCCCAACAATGACACTGAGACTTATTATTAATTATGAAAGCTTGTCTGGAGCTAGCTCTTGTAGACCAGGCTGGTCTCGAACTCAGAGATTCGCCTGCCTCTGCCTCCCGAGTGCTGGGATTAAAGGCGTGCGCCACCACCACCCGGCTCTGCCTCTGAGTCTTGAGAGCTGGGTTTAAAGGTGTGTGTCACCATGCTTAACTTAAAGATACTGTATTTAAATTTTTCATTAGTTAAGTTTTTTTTTAAAAAAAACTTTTGTTTTGGTTTGTTTTGGGGTTTTTTTTTGTTTTTGTTTTTGTTTTAGTTTTTTGAAACAGGGTTTCTCTGTGTAGCCCTGGCTGTTCTGGAATTCCTTTTGTAGACCAGACTGGTCTTGAACTCAGAGATCCACCTATCTCTGCCCCTCTGCAAAGCTGGGATTAAAGGCATGTAATAACACTGCCCAATTTAAAAACTTATTTTAAGATAGGGTCTCATATAGCCCAAGCTGGTTTTGTTTTGTTTTGTAAGTTCTTTTTTATTTTCCTCCACACTGGCAAAAGTTCTGAGGAAGCTTAAAGTTTTGTAAACATTTTAACTATCCCTTTCCCCGCCCCACCACAAGCTGGTTTTGAATGCTGTATGTAGCCAAGGACTTGTGGTTCTTTTGTCTCTGCCTCCCGAGTGCTGGGATTACAGGAGTGCCCCGCTCCATCTGGAGTGATGCGGGTTTGAGGGTTGAACCCAGGGCCTGTGCCTGGTAGCAAGTACTCCACCAGCTTAACTGTATCTCTGCCCCATCTTTTCATGTTTAAAAAGTTACTTATTTTTATATTATGTATATGGGTGCTTTGCCTGCATGTATTTCTGTGCATCACGTGCATATAGTACCCTTAAAACCCAGAGTCCCCTGGAACTGGAGTTACATTACAAACAATTGTGAGTCCTTACGTAGGTGCTGAAAATCAAACCTGGGTCCTCTGGAAGAGCAGCCAGTGCTCTTACCTGCCGAGCCATCTCTGCAGCCCCTAAAGTAATATTTTATAATGGGCTGTTGGAATGATTCAGTGGGTCAAGGTGCTTGCCACCAAGCCTGATGACCTGAGTTCAGGAAACCTGGGACCCACACTGTGGAAGGAAAGGACTGACTCCTGGAAACTGTCCTCTGACCTCCGCATGTGTGTACATGCTAAATGTAAAATTAAAACATCAAAATAGTATTAACTTAAGTTGGTGGCTTTTTCTCTCTTGGCATATAGAAAATCCCATTGCACTGCCTCTCAGTTTCTCGTCTTTCCATTGAGACATGTGCTTGAAAATCATTTTAATTTTCATTTTAATCTCTAAAGAAATAGAAAGGTAAGGGATTATTTTTCTTTTGTGGTGCTAGGAAGCCAACCCAGGGCCTTGAACACACTCCTGAACTTCATGTTTGCCCAATTTAAGCCTTCTTTTACATATTTTTTCAGACAGGATCTCTCTGGTATTGGCTTGGAACTCGTGTAGACCAGGCTAGCCTCTGATTTGTGGTAATCTGCCTGCCTGTGCCTTCTTAGTGCTGGGATTAAAGGCATGCACCACCTCGCCTGGCTTACAGATTTCTCTTTATTTGTGTGGATTGTTGAATTCCTGAAATGTGTGGCTAGCTTGTCTCACTAGCTCTGGATAGTTGTCTGCCGTATTGAAACATTGCTTTTGCCCGTCTCCTTTCTCCCCGGAACTCCAGTAGACCTGTGCTGTGTGACCTCCAGTGTCCAGGACTGTCAGCTTCTCTTCCAGTGTCCAGGACTCTCAGCTTCTCCTCCAGTGTCCAGGACTCTCAGCTTCGCCTCCAGTGTCCAGGACTCTCAGCTTCTCTCCTATTTTCATCTGTTTCCTGCTGTCTGGATACTGTTTTATAACAGCTCAGATCACACAATTCTGGTTTTGTTTTTTTCTTTTGGTTTATCGAGACAGGGTTTCTCTGTAGCTTTGGAGCCTGTCCTGGAACTCACTCTGTAGGCCAGGCTGGCCTCAAACTCACAGAGATCTGCCTGCCTCTGCCTCTCGAGTGCTGAGATTAAAGGGGTGTGTGTGTGTGTGTGTGTGTGTGTGTGTGTGTGTGTGTGTGTGTGTGTGTGTGTGTGTGCCGCGCGCGCGCGCGCGCGCGCGCGTGCGTGCATACACATGTGGATGGGTAGCCGGGTGCTACAAGTCATCTGTGGAAGTCAGAGGACAGCTTGCAACTGTCTGTTCTTTTCCTTCTACCAGGTCTGTTCCAAGTTGTCAGGCTTGGCAGCAAGAGCCCGAACTCACTGAACTACCTCGTTTGAGTCAGAGTCTTGCTGTCTATGCCTGTCACTGGCCTGACACTTGCTATGTAGACTGAGGTGGGCTAGAATTTGCCGCGATCCTCTTGCCTCCTGAATACTGGCGTTAAAGGTGTGCACCACCATACCTAGATTTTCATTGAGGTTTTTGTTATTTTTCCCCCCAAGGGAGATGGTGTTGTTGTTATTTGTTTTTTTTTTTTTTCAAGACAGGGTTTCTCTGTGTAGCCCTGGCTGTCTTGAAGCTCTGTAGACCAAGTCTAGCCTCGAATTCAGAGATCTACCTGCCTCTGCCTCCTGAGTGTTGGGGTTAAAGGTGTGTGCCACCATTGCCTGACTGAAGTTTTTGTTTTGTTTTGTTTCTAAGATTTATTTATGATAGACTGTGGTGGTGCATTCCTTTAATTCCAGCACTTGACTCGGGAGGCAGAGAGGCTGGCAGATCTCTGTGGGTTCCAGGACAGCCTGGTCTGCACAGTGAGTTCCAGAACAGCCAAGGCTAGAAAGAAAGATAGAAAAAGATTTACTTATTTATTATGTATACAGTGTTCTGCTGCACGTATGCCAGAAGAAGGCGCCAGATCTCATTACAGATGGTTGTGAGCCACCATGTGGTTGCTGGGAATTGAACTCAGGACCTTTGGAAGAGCAGGCAATGCTCTTAACTGCTGAGCCATCTCTCCAGCTCCATGGTTACATGGTTATATTGTATGTAATATACTATGTACAAAATAAATGTGCAACCCTGTAATCTATCGATTATAGATCGAGGCTAGAATCTTTAGAAACTCAGAGGCTCCTTAAGCCCACTCTTTGTCTCTCTCTCAACCCCCAAACAGTAGCTGTTATCTTAACTTTTATATGCTTTGACTTTTTCTTTCACTTTATGTGTATGGGTGTTTTGCCTACATGTATGTCTGTATTATATGACATGCAGTGCCCTTGGATGCCAGAAGAGGGCCTCAGATCCCATAGGATTGGGGCCACAGACTGTTGTGAACCACTGTGTGAGTGTTGTGAACTGAGCCCTGGTCTTCTGGAAAAGCAGTCAGTGCTTAGCCATTCCTCCAGCCCCAGCTTTGATTTTCTTTATGCATGTGTGTGCACACGCACGCGCACATGCCTACCTCTGAAGATCAGCTCCAAAATATGTTTCTTTTAAAAATATGTATTTGAAAGAAATAGATGTAATTATGAATCAAGGTTCTTTGATTATCATTGTATTCTATTTTATTTATTTTTATATGCATAAGTATTCTGCTGCATGTCTGTGCACCACCTATGTACCTGGTGCCTGTGGAGGCCAGGAGAGGTCATTGGATTACCGTGGAGTTGTGAGCTGCTCTGTGGGCTGAGAATAAAGCCCAGGCCTTCTGCAAGAGCAGCAAGTGCTCCTAACCACTGAGCCTTTCCTCCAGCCCTGACTTGTAAATCTTTTAATTCAGATATAATTATATATGGTAGCTTTTTTTTGTTAATGCTGTTGGCTTTTTTGGGGGGGTCCCTCTTTTTTTGGAGATGGTCAGTGCAGGTTGGCATTGAACTCACTATGTAGCTAATGGTAGTCTTGAACTCTAGACAATTCTCTTGCCTCAGCCTCCTAAATGTTGGGATTATAAGCATGCACTGTCATACTTGGGAAGATAATAGACTTTTTACATGTTCTTCTCACAGAAAATGCTGAGTGTGTGAGGTAATGCATGTGTTAATTAGTTCAGCTTAGCCACTTGGCAGCATATATTTTCTTTTCTTTTTCTTTTTCTTTTTTTATTAAATTATATAATTTTACAAATTTTCACCTCCTTCCCTCCTACCATTTCCCTTCCCCTCCCCCAGCAGCATATATTTTCAAAACACCTTTTCATTAATTGATTTATCAGCATCATGTGCTGACCGGCTGAATTCACTAGCTGCTATTTATCTCTTTATTTACTTGGGGAAGATTTGTAAGAAGTAACAGTTCCCAGCAAGAAGGCTCCTAGATTGGGGGGGGAGGGGCGCTGGAGAGATGGCTCAACAGTTAAAAGCAAGGACTGGTTGCTCTTCCAAAGGTCCTGAGTTCAATTCCTAGCAACCACGTGGTGGCTCACAACCATCTGTGATGAGATCTGGTGCCCTCTGCTGGCACAAAGTTGTACATGACGATAGAGCACTCATATACATAAAATAAATAAAAGAAAGCCCCAAACGTATGAAGGCAAACTCCGTTAAAGAGAGAGACAGAAAGAGAGAATGTGTGTGCATGTGTGTGTGTGCGCATGTAACTCAAGTGTGTGTGGAGACTGGAGGAGACCTCAGATGCTGAGAGGTGTGTGTGCACGTGTGTGTGTGCGCGCATGTATCTCAAGTGTGTGTGGAGACTGGAGGAGACCTCAGATGCTGGTTCTCAGGCACTGGCCACAGTATTTATTTATATAAGATTTATTTTTATTTTATGTGTGTGAGTGTTTTTGCGTGCATGTATGTATTTCCCTGTATGTATGTATGTATGTACAGTGATCAAAGAGTACAGAAATGGGTGTTGGTTCCCCTGGAACCAGAGTAGAAAGCCACAGTTGTGAGCCATCATATAGGGCCTGGGAACCAAACCTAGGTCCTGTGTAAAAACAGTAAGTACTTTTCAGCACTGAGCCATTTCTCCGGATCCTGCATTTATTATTTTGAATTTTTGAGGCGGGGTCTCACTATGTAGCTCTAGCTTGCCTGGTCTTGTAGACCAGGCTTGCCTCAGACTCACAGAGATCCGCCTGCCTCTGCTTCCAAAGATGTGCACCCCCAAGTCAGGACCACCAGTAGGCTTTAAGGCTTGAGAATGGTCTCCGACAGACCGGCTGTGACAAGCCTGCACATTGCACCCTCCCGCCTAGGCCATGCAGCTTCCACGGGCTCTAGATTGTATCGTTGGGGACTTCTCTTTGTCCTGGAGAATGGCACACAATGGCATAGCACTACGGTCAGGCCCTGTGGGAGCTGAGTCCTGCAGTGTCCCTCACACCCTTGTCTCTGCCTCCTTCAGTCCCATTTCTGCTGGGCTAACCTGGTGTACACCCGTTCTAATCTCCATATCGGGTGGGCTTTGGACTGCAGTCTTATTGCCTACAATATAAATAGGCTGAGAATTTTCCACGTCTTTTTTTCTTTTCTGGTGTTGGGGATCAAACCTCTGAGCTAGGATAACAGAGCCACTGAGCTACACTCCCAACCTTTGTTTTTCCTGACGTTTTGATTTCTTCCTTTAAAACCCCATCTTTGATTCTGCTCTCTCTTGCATTTTCCATGCAGTCAGGGCGTCACTGGGTTTCCACGTTTGCTTAGAAACCGCTTCCGCTGTCTTCATAGGGGACTTCAAGTTCTCAGAGCTGCTAAATCTTTAACCTCTCTTTAAGTTCTTCCTGGTAGTTTCATTTATTCTTCTTATTACATTTTGCTTATGACTTTTGGTATGTGTACGTTTGCTGTGCACAGCATGTGGAGAGCAGTCGCTAACTGTCAGCAAGAGCCTTTACCTCTGAACTTCTGCTAGTCCCACTGTTTATTGTTTATTCTTTCTTGGTTTTTTGAGACAGAGTTTCTCGGTGAGGCCTGTCTGTCCTGGAACTCATTCTGTAGACCAGGCTGGCCTCAAACTCACAGAGATCCATCTGCCTCTGCTTCCCGAGTGTTGGGATTAAAGGCATGCGCCATCACTGCCTGGCTAAAAATTAATTTGTTTTTTATGTACATGGACACACAAATGCCTAATGCATGTGTAGAAGTCAGAGGACGACTTCCAGCAGCCTCCCTCCACCATGCTATTGAACCTCCTCCCAGGTATTGAACTAAAGGCAGCTTGGCGGCTACAGCTGTCTCACTGGCCTCTGTGTGTTTGTTTTTCAAGACAGGTTTTCTCTGTAGCTTTGGGGCCTGTCCTGGAACTAGCTCCTGTAGACCAGGCTGGCCTCGAACTCACAGAGATCCGCCTGCCTCTGCCTCTCATGTGCTGGGATTAAAGGTGTGTGCCACCACCACCCGGCTTCCTCTGTGTATTCCCTTTTTTTTTAATTGATTTTTGTTGAGCTCTATATTTTTCTCTGCTCCCCTCCTTGCCTCTCCCCTTCTCCCTTCAATCCTCCCCCAAGGTCCCCATGCTCCCAATTTACTCAGGAGATGTTGTCTTTCTACTTCCCATGTGGATTAGATCCATGTGAGTCTCTCCTAGCGTCCACATTGTTGTTGTCTAGGTTCTCTGGGATTGTGACTTGTGGGCTGACTTTCTTTGCTTTATGTTTAAAAACCACCTCTGAGTGAGTACATGTGATAATTGTCTTTCTGGGTCTGGGTTACCTCACTCAAAATGATATTTTCTAGCTCCATCCATTTGCCTGCAAAATTCAAGGTATCGTTATTTTTTTCTGCTGTGTAGTACTCCACTGTGTAAATGTACCACATTTTCCTTATCCATTCTTCGGTCGAGGGGCATTTAGGTTGTTTCCAGATTCTGGCTATGACAAACAATGCTGCTATGAACATAGTAGAGCACATGTCCTTGTGGCACGATTGAGCATCCTTTGGATGGTATTACTGGGTCTTGAGGAAGGCTGTTTCCTAATTTTCTGAGAAATTGCCTCACTGACATCCAAAGGGGTTGTACCAGCTTGCATTCCCACCAGCAATGCAGAAGTGTTCCCTTTTCCCCACATCCTCTCCAGCACAAGTTGTCATCAGTGTTTTTGATCTTGGCTATTCTTACAGCTGTAAGATGGAATCTCAGAGTTGTTTTGATTTGCATTTCTCTGATGACTAAGGATGTTGAACATTTCCTTAAGTGTTTTTCAGCCATTTTAGATTCCTCTGTTGAGAGTTCTCTGTTTAGGTCTGTACTCCATTTTTTTTATTGGATTATGTGATCTTTTGGTGACCAATTTCTTGAGTTCTTTGTATATTTTGGAGATCAGACCTCTGTCTGATGATGTGGGGTTGGTAAAGATCTTTCCCATTCTGTAGGCTGTCATTTTGTCTTATTGACCATGTCCTTTGCTTTACAGAAGCTTTTCAGTTTCAGGAGGTCCCATTTGTTAATTGTTTCTTTCAGTGTCTGTACTGCTGGGGTTATGTTTAGGAAGTGGTCTCTTGTGCCAATGCGTTCAAGTGTACATCCCACTTTCTCTTCTATAAGGTTCAGTGTGGCTGGCTTTATGTTGAGGTCTTTGATCCATTTGGACTTGAGTTTTGTGCATGGTGATAGATACGGGTCTATTTTCATTCTTCTACATGTTGATATCCAGTTATGCCAGCACCATTTGTTAAATATGCTTTCTTTTTTCCATTTGATATTTTTTTGCTTCTTTGTCAAAAATCAGGTGTTCGAAGGTGTGTGGATTGATATCCGGGTCTTCTATTCGGTTCCATTGGTCCTCCTGTCTGTTCTTATGCCAGTACTGGGCTGTTTTCAGTACTGTAGCTCTGTAGTAGAGTTTGAAGTCAGGGATTGTGATGCCTCTGGAAGTTCTTTTATTGTACAGGATTGTTTTGGCTATCCTGGGTTTTTTGTGCTTTTCCATATGAAGTTGAGTACCGTTCTTTCGAGGTCTGTGAAGAATTTTGCTGGGAATTTGATGGGCATTGCACTGAATCTGTAGATTGCTTTTGGTAAGATTGCCCCTCTATATATTCTTTAAACAGTGTGTTTTGTTGGGCTGGAGAGATGGCTCAGAGGTTAGGAGCACTGACTGTTCTTCTAGAGGTCTTGAGTTCAATTCCCAGGAACCACATGGTAGCTCACAACCATCTATAGTAATACCCTCTTCTGGCATGTAAGCATAGATGCAGGCAAAAGATTGTATACATAGTAATAACAGTGTCTTGTCCCTTGATATCAGTGTCTGCTAATTTCATGCTCAAAGCTCTGTGAACCTTTTTGTTTTAGCTCATTTTTTTTGTTTGTTTTCTTTCTCTTTCTTTCTTTGGTTTTTCAAGACAGTTTTCTCTGTATAACAGTCCTGGCTGGCCTGGAACTCGCTTTGTAGACCAGGTTGGCCTCAAGCTCACAGAGATTCTCCTGCCTCTGCCTCCCGAGTCTGGGGATTAAAAGTGTGCGCCACTGTGCCCGGTCCCTGTGGATATTTTTGTTGTCCCTTTATCGCTCTTGTTTTCTAGTTGCAGTATCTACTCTTAGTGCTCCTGAAGTCTTTAGCTGGTGTCTGACACTACTGAGCCAGCTCTCCAGATCCACTTCCCTTCTTTTAAACCAGAGGGAATGAAAATTTAGTAAGAAAGCAACGTGGTGGTAGCAGCACGCCCTTAGCCCCAGAACTTGGGAGGCAGAGGCTGGCAGACCTTGGTGAGTTTGAGGTCTGCTTGGTCTACAAAGTAAGTTCCTAGACAGCCAGAGCTACAACACAGAAAAATCTTATCTTGAAAAAACCAAAATCAAACCAAACCAAACCAAAGAAAGACAGAGAAAGAGAGAAAGAAAGAAAGAAAGAAAGAAAGAAAGAAAGAAAGAAAGAAAGAAAGAAAAAAAAAAAAAAAAAAAGGAAAAGGAAAAACCTGACTGGAGGAATTTGGAACCAGGAACTCTGGAGGACTTCTGTTACTTCTACGGGGAGGTCAGCCCCACTGCAGAGGCTGAGGATTAGAAGGGAGGCCTGCCCTTCCCTCTTCCTGTGAGACACAGCTTCTCAGGACCTGGTCCAAGTGTACAGGATCATCATGGCCTCCTCCTTTTTTGGTTTGTAGATCTAATTTTTCCTACCTTGGTCTCAAAGATTCTGGAAATTATGCTCAGCCTCCCAGATGTCCTTTAGAGAAACTGGGAAGCTGACCGGAAGAGGACTTGGGTAGCAGGCGCATCTCCACTATCTGTTCCCAGCCTCTATTAGCCCCTGCTCTCTGAAGACTTCACCCTGGGTTTTATTTTATTATTTAAGATAGGGTCTGGAGTCAAGAATGGTGGCACACACTTTTTCTTTTCACTCACACACACACCCACAGGGAATGGACTTTTTTAAAATTAATTTATTTATTATATATACAGCCTTCCTTCCATGTGCACCTACATACCAGAAGGGGGCACCAGATCTCATTACAGATGGCTGTGAGCCACCATGTGGTTGCTGGGAATTGATCTCAGGACCTCTGGAAGAGCAACCAGTGCTCTAAATCACTGACAGACAGTTGTGCACTGCCATGTGGGTGCTGGGAATTGAACCCGAGTCCTCTAGAATAACAAACAGTACTCTTAACCACCAAGCCATCTCTCCAGCTCCAAAATTATTTTTTTTAAGAAAAAAGAATAGCTAGGCGTAGTGACACAAACCTTTAATCCTAGCTTTTGGGAGGCAGAAGCAGGTGGATCTCTGTGAGTTTGAGGCCAGCCAGGTCTACAGAGTGAGTTCCAGGACACCCAAAGATACACAAAGAAACCTTGTTTTGAAATACCAAAAAAAAAAAAAAAAAAAAAAAAAGAAAGAAAGAAAGAAAAGAAAAAAAGGGGACTGGAGAGATGGCTCAGAGGTTAAGAGAACTGACTGCTCTTTCGGAGGTCCTGAGTTCAATTCTCAGCAACCACATGATGACACACACCCATCTGTAATGAGATCTGGTGCCCAGAACACTATATACATAAATACATTTTTAAAAAAGATTTATTTATTTATTATGTATACAGCATTCTGCCTCCATGTATGCCCACATGCCAGAAGAGAGCGCCAGATCTCATTACAGATGGTTGTGAGCCACCATGTGGTTGCTGGGAATTGAACTCATGACCTCTGGAAGAGCAGCCAGTGCTCTTAACTACTGAGCCATCTCTCCAGCCTCCATAATAAATAAATTTAAAAAAGAAAAGAAAAAAGGATAAAGAAAAAGAAGACAAGGTTCTATTATGTAGCCCAGAATGCCCTTGAACTCCAAATCATCCTCAGACTCCCCAGTGAAAACATGCACCCTACACCTGACTTTTCTTGAGTTTTGTTGTTGTTGTTGTTGTTGTTGTTGTGTGTGTGTGTGTGTGTGTGTGTGTTTGCAGTTGTGGCCTTTTGTTTCTGTTTTTTTGAAATGGTCTGCTGTAGTGTAGTTGGGGCTGCCTTTGACCTTGCTGAGCAACAAAGGATAATCCTGAGTTCTGACCGTCCTTCCTCTGTGTGCTAGGATTCTAAGCGTTGTATTACTCTGTTTAGCTTTGTTCCCCTGCCCACAGTCCATCTGTAGCCTAAAAGGAGCTTGAATTTTAGACAACCCCTGCCTCAGCCTCCTGGATACTGGATTATGAGTCACCACGCCCACCTGTGGCTTACTGTTTTTTTTCCTTGACATATTCTGGTAATGAAGTTCATTTCCTTCTAAATTAGCTAAGCTGTTTGATGACTGTGGTCTGGTTTGTTTGGGATGGGATCTCCTGCCACACAGGCTTACCCCAGCTCCAGATTCTCCTGTCTCCGCCTCCTAAGCCCGGAGGTTGCAGCTGTGTATCACTATGGCTCTTGCTTGCTGAATTTTGACTTAAGTATTTTCATTCCGTTCTGTGTAACTGCCTCTCTGTGTCGTCCTTCCTCTCTTCCCTCCCCCCTTTCTCCCATTTCCTCCCTCCCCTTCATTCCCTCCGCAGAAAACATCTTGTCATGCAGTCTGGGCTGGCTTCAATGTTGTGATCCTTCTGCCTCAGTCTCCAGTGGAAAGAGTTGGTAGTGGTCTTCCCCCCCACCCCCCCACCCCCGCTTTGTTTTTTTAACTTTGTAGCAATGCTCAAACCTCAGCTCTCGGTTTCCCCCTCCATCCTGTTGTGGTCAGGAACATGTACGCTGCATATGTTAAGTTTGAGATCTGCTGTTTCCTGGCCTCATAGGTACTGTGTGGAGACTGCCTTTGGTGTTTGGGGAAGAGTGTACGGATCCTTCTGGTGTATACACTGTTCATTCTTGCAAGGTCATGTGTGCGGATGGGGATTCAGTGTGTTGCTCAGGAACTTTCTCTTTTCTGTTAGCAGATTTTCCACCACCACGGAGGCACTCGAGCAGCTGGGTTCGGCGCTGAGATTTCGATCCAGTTTTGACAATGACCCCATGTCAGGGTAAATAAAGCCTTTTGGCTGGGTCTGTTTTCCTGGCAGAAGTAACAAGGGATCAGGTGGGCTTAGGGGTGGCCTTTACATACCTAAATGACACAGAATCATTGGGATGGTGTCCCAGTGATGTTGTGACCTTGTTTTCCCACTGGGACCTTTGAACCTCCAGGGAGCCGGGATTCCTCTATGTTCTGGGGAAGGAGATGATGGGGTACCTAGTTGGGGGCGGATAGTTGAAGGTCCAGGGATGGGGTCCATAATGACCCAGGTGATGGAGTGGGGTGGCAGATACCTGACGAAAGAGGTAACAGAGGAGGAAGTGACATTTGGTGGCGGCCACAGTCCTGTGAGGTAATGAGGCAGTGGTTGTCGGGTGGTTGATGGTGGAAGGGTGATGACCGTGAGGTGGCAGATGGTATGACAATGTCGAGTCAAGGTGCTGAGACAGCAGAAGTGCCTCAGTCATGTTCGTGGCTCACAGTCACTGTGCTGGCATCTTGGCCTCAGGATCGGGATGACCCCGTAGGAAGAAGGGGTGCAGCTGTAATTCTTCCCTCACGCTCACAGAGGTCCCTGACTCTCCCAGCCCTACACTTCTTGGCCAGGCTCCTGCCCTATCTTTCTTTCTTCCTTTTCTTCTTCCCTTCCTTCCTGAGACAAAGTCTCTTGTAGCCCAGGCTAACCATGAACTGGGTATGTAGCTGAGGATGTCCTTGAACTTCTGATCCTTCCCAGTGCTTAAATCACAGGGGTGCATCCCAACCCCGAGTTTATGCAGTGCTGTGGGTCGAACCCAGGGCCTCCCATGTGGTAGGTGGGAGAAACAAGAGCCTTGCTTTATGATAACAAATTCAAGAGACTAGAGAAAGTAAAGCAGTTTTTAACAGACGGTTCTGCAGAGCCGGGCACCAGCATAGAGAAAAGGCTAAAATGACTGGTATAGTATAGTCTCCAGCTCTTTAGGATCCCTGTCCTGTGGGTTCAGAATGCAAAGCCTCATCTAGTGAATATCCAGGACTTGGTTACAAAGCTAACGCCTGCAACTTTCCAAGTCTGAGTTCCCATACTGGCAGGCCAGCTGCCAGCCTGGGGAGGGGGAGGGGAGAGACCTAGACCCCTGCCCAGTTGTGAGTGTTAGTGCTCTAGGCACATGGCATCATCGGACTGGAGTAATTTATCTCTATACAGGCAAGTGCTCTGTCAGCTGAGCTGTTGCCCCAGCATTCTTGTTTGTTTTGAAGCAGCCTCTTGCTCTGTAGACCAGGCTAGCCTGGAGTTCACGTTGTCGTTTGAGGGTGTAGTCCTCCTGCCTCGGCTTCCTGATTGCTGTAATTACAGGAATGAGCTTCCATGTTCCCTTCTTGAACTGTCATCTTGTTATCATCTGAGACCACAAAGCAAGCACTGAGGAAAAAACACATGCGTCAACATGGCAGGCAGCTGTTGGGAGTGACTGTGACTTCCTGGACAGAGGCAGCGTTGGGAGGCCCAGGGTAGAGGTGGGCTGCTGGCATTCAGCAGCTCCCTGCCAGCAAGGAGCAAGAGAAGAGAGTGAACAGAGGGACTGGCTTCCTTGGCCTCCGCTCTGGAGATGGGTCCAGCCCGTTAGTGGGATTGGGGAAGAGGGGCCTCATCTTGAAGGTTTAGGTGAGAACATGCGGAGCATGGAACCTAGGGGACAGCAGTGTCTGAGGAACAGTGTCAGGGAGAGCAAGAGGGAGGGCTGGGGTTGATGGCAAGAAGGCAGCTGGCACAAAGCACTGTGGACTGCACTCGGGTGAGATTGGCACCCCACACCAGCATGGCATGTTTGGCAGGAGCCACCCAGCACAGCATATGAAATTGGAAGCAGTGTATGAGTGTAGACAACGTCATAGAGACACTCAGGGGCCTGACAGTGTGCAGACAGGTTCTTTCTGGCTATGGCAGAGACAGCTAGAACTATTGCGGGGCGGGGGCAATGCTTGGAGGAAGAATGGGTTGCTGGGATTTCTTTTTGTCTTATTCTTCAGAGCCCAAGAATTGTGCACAGCAGAGGAGGTTGGAGACAGGGCTGTCCATGGCGCTTCTCTTGGGAGCGTTCTTAGAGAGACACTCCATTGGACACCTGTGTGATGCCTCTATAGCACAGATTCCACAGAGCGGAGTCCATGGTAGAGGTTTAGTCCCTGCTGCCTGGCCATGACTTGCCCAGAGAAGCCCCCAGAGGAAAGATGCTGGGACCCGAGGTCTGCAGACTCTGCCTCCGTATCCCGCCATTGACCTTCTGAGCCATAGGTCAGCACAGAGGTCTACAAGGGTGCACACCTGCACCTGTCAAGCCCTGAGTTATCACATCCTGTACAGGATGTGCCCTCCCTCAGTGTGCTCAACTTTGGTTTCTTTTCTTTTCTTTTTTTTTTTTTTTTTTTTTTTTTGGTTTTTCGAGACAGGGTTTCTCTGTGGCTTTGGAGCCTGTCCTGGAGCTAGCTCTTGTAGACCAGGCTGGTCTCGAACTCACAGAGATCCGCCTGCCTCTGCCTCCCGAGTGCTGGGATTAAAGGCGTGTGCCACCACTGCCCGGCAACTTTGGTTTCTTTTCTCTCTCTCTCTCTCTCTCTCTCTCTCTCTCTCTCTCTCTCTCTCTCTCTCTCTCTCTCTTTCTTTCTTTTTTCTAGTTTTTTGAGACAGGGTCTCACTATGTAGCCCTGGCTGGCCTGGAACTCATACACAGACCAAGCTGGCCTCGAAATCAGAGATCTTCTCCCTGTCTATAGGAGCCAAGGATTCTGGTGTTTTCGTGTTTGAGAAATGTGTCCCCTTGGATGTGACGCTTTGTGCTGAGGTCTGAGAGATGAACAGGGATAATCAGCTGGGAGTGAGACCCCCCTGCATCCCCTCCCCCTCAGGAAGATGTGGATATGTAGAGACCCTGCGGCAGAAACAGCTTGATGCTTAGTGAGCTGGCTAGATTGGAGATAAAGAGGGAGGGTGAGTTCTTGGCCCCACCTGGCTTGGTGGATTCCGCAAGGAATTTTGTCTAATTTTTTTTTTTTTTTTTTTTTTAGGCTTTTAGGGGACAGGGTTTTTCAGTATAATCCAGGCTTGCCTGGAATTCTCTGTGTAGCCCAGGCTTGCCCAGAACTCATAATCCTGCCTCAACAGCCTCCGGACTTAACTATTACCTGTGTGCTAGCACACCTAGCTAAACTTTTAATTCAAGATTGAAATTGGCCCTTCTTTGTAAGTTTTACTCTCTGGTTAGACAAACCCTAGATTTTAGTTGTTAACTATACTTAGACTATACCCACAGAAAGGTAGGTACACACCATGTCACTAGTGATTATGAGAAACAACCTCCTGTGGTTCCAGGGGCTGGGGGAGCCTTTGGCATCAAAACCAGGGAAACATGATCAGACCTGGCAGGGGCAGGGAGTGGGAGAGGAGGATCAGCTGCTTGTATGTCAGCCAGAGCCAGCAGGTCCCGCTTTGCCCATGCATGCTCAGGCCTGTGGGGGGTGGAGGGTGAGGCAAGGAGACTAGCTCAGGGCTGGGGCTAGGCTGCAGTTAGAGGCCCGGATACACAGGGCTGGGAAAGTGACCTGGGGCCTCTGTCTGCCCCTCCAGCCCTTCTCAGCGTCTCTCTGGCTGCTGGTGCAGTAGATGGTGCTTGAGTCATTCATGCTGTGTCTTTAAGAGGGTGGCTACTGGGCCTCTGAGTCTGTCCTTCCTGCCGCTGACGTCAGGACTGGGAAAGACTGAGAAGATTCGATTTCCTTTTCTTTGAAAGGGGAGGAGATTGAAACTGAGTGGCCCCTGATGAAAAGAGGGGAAGTCCTGGGCTGCGGGAGCCCCTTGAGTGAAGGCGGAGGCTAACATGGGGTGAGCAAGGCACATTCTATAGAGGCAGAGAGACACTGGCCCTTCCGCTGCATGCCACCAATTGTGTGAATGTGTTTTCGTCCTTTCCTGCCTCTGACTGCTCAGGGGGACACCTGTGCTTCTGGTCCTGTCTTAAATGCTTGTCCTGGGCCACGTGGTTGGTGAAGGCTCCAGTTATGGAAGCCTGGAGTGTGGGGGCCCTGTCCCTAAGTCTGTTCCTCAGCTGAGAGGCCCTGTTGTGGCTGTGAGCTGGAAGTCTCATGTAGGGTGGGGTGGCACCAACATCCTTCCTCAGAGGGGCAGATGTTCTAGAGTTCACATTTGGCATGTGCCTGTTGCAGTTAGCAAACATTTGTTATTAGGATCCAGCGTGGGCCCAGGGACTATGGGAGGATAACTGGGGGCCTTGTCTGCTATCGGGAACCATTTGGGGAAGAGATGGACTTCCAGCCTATGCGGTTGCTGTCAAAGGGCAGACCCTCTATTCTGTGGGTGCCTCGGTAGGGCAGGGAGGCAGCTTCTTCCAGAAAGTACTGCTGCCTCCCTTTAGCTGCCCTGGGATGGACCCACGCTAGTTAACCATGGAGCAGCCCTGGATGTCACACAGCCTGCAGTGAGCTGAGCTGGGGTTCCTCCGCACTTGGCAGCCTGTTTGACTCCGATCCCATCCTGCCTGGCTTGTGGCATATGCCTGACAACCATAAGCTGCTGGCTTGGTAGGGGAGGACAGGGTTGTAGGTAGGAAGATACAGGGAGCAGACGTGGGGGAGGGGAGCTTTACATCCCTGCTGCTTGTGTGAGGAATTGGGCTGAAACAGATTTCTACCACATAACTGGGAAGTCTCTTAGAGTCTGTGTTGCTGAGAAGGGTGCCCTTGGGAGCGGTGAGGTGAGGATCGTTGGTCATAGGAAGGAGTAAAAGGCGTTTACAACTAGCTCTTTGGCAGGTTTGGAGCAACTGTCGCCGTTGGCCTGACCATCTTTGTGGTGTTCATTGCCACCATCATCATATGCTTCACCTGCTCCTGCTGTTGCCTGTATAAGATGTGCCGCCGACCGCGCCGTAAGCTTGCCCCTCCCTGCGTGAACATGCTGATCCCAGAGAGGGCAAGGGTTGCTGACCAGGAACCTGTTTGGGCTAAGCTGGAGGGTTGCCGGCCTCTCCTGGCCTAGGGAGCCATAAGGTTTTGACTAATCAGGATTCTCTTTGCAGCTGTCGTGACCAACACCACAACCACTACCGTGGTTCATACCCCCTACCCTCAGCCTCCAAGTGTGGCCCCCAGCTACCCTGGACCAACGTACCAAGGCTATCACCCCATGCCCCCCCAGCCAGGAATGCCAGCAGCACCCTACCCAACGCAGTACCCCCCACCCTACCTGGCCCAGCCCATGGGGCCACCAGCCTATCATGAGACTTTGGCTGGTAAGTACCACTGTGGGTACCCTGCATGATCCCCCATCTCAGGCCTCTGCCCCTAGGGTCTCTTCCTGCTAGCTTTCCTGCCGATTTACACTGCAGCCCAATGTCCCCACAGCTAACCTGAGTCCTCTTTACTTTCAGGAGGTTCAGCTACACCCTACTCTGCCAGCCAGCCTCCATACAACCCAGCCTACATGGACCCCCCAAAGGCCATCCCCTGAGCCTGCCTCCCACCTCTCTGACTGCCATTTGATTCTGTCATGTGCGAGTGAGTGGTGTGCGGAGCTCTCTGCTCTCTGTGGTGTGTGTGCCTTGTCTAAACACATGGCTTCCTCTGACGCTGACCAGGTAGGCACAAATCCTTACCAGTGTGGGGTGGGACCAACCTGCTTTCTTCCTCACTTGAAATTAGACTTTCTGAAGTCTCAAGTAAACTAAAAACATTGGAGGGAGGTATTTCCCAGTTCACCCCAGGGTGACTAGCCATGGCCTGTCATACTTGGAGAGTAAGCTTTTTGTGGGCACATGTCCTACTCTGGGGAGTAACCAGCTAGCTGCTGCTCAGGGCCATGGCTTGTCCCCAGGGCTTGGCTGCATTTTGCAGTGAGGCAGGTAGGTGGGCAGAACAAGGGGTCTGGCCGAAGCTTGGTGCCATGGGTCAGCTCCTGATGTCAAAGCACAGCAGGTAGAGCCTCAACTACCACCACCTGTTGTTGTCTGAACTACTCAGTGTCTTCCCCGGGACTATGGAGAGGGCCACGTGCACTATTCAGTGGGGATGCCTTTCCACCTTTGCTGGCCTGGCCCCTGCCACTAGGCAAGGGGCCTCTGTCCGCCTCACGCTCCTGTTTCTCTCTGCAGTATCATTTTACTTTAGCCAAACATTTTGCCTGTTTTCTGTCTCCAAATGTGTGATAGTTGGTGTGAGATTGAAATCCCTGGTTCCTGGCCTCTGAGTCTGTTTCCCTTGATACCTGACTCCTGTAGAACAGTCCAGTTTGTCCTGGCAACAGGGACACCAGGGCCAAGGGGCTATCTGGACCAAATGGGGGTGGAAGACCCAGATGGTAGCTCTGGCCTAGACATGAATACCTCATCTTGGTGTTCCCCGTTGGTTGCCGTTCCACCAGCCGTCCTAGCTTTGTGTCTACTGGTGTATTTCTGAGCATCCAGCCTCTGCATCCTTGTTTATAATAAATGCAAACATTTGGATCCACTTCCTCTTCCTTCAGAGCCTGGGCTGCTAGCCTTGGCTATACACCAAATACTGTTTCTATCTACTTCTTGAACTTGTTTTTCCCCTACTTTTATTAGCCTAGCAGGTTTGATTGTCCCGTTCTTAGCAGGACAGGGACTGTTCCTCGTCCCCAGGGCTCTGAGGATAGGTAGAGGCCCAGGCTGTGAAGAAATGGATCTGACAAGTACCAGTCAGTGCTGTGGGGGTCTTTATTAATCACACTTTCCTTCTTGACTTACTGCCCAGGGGAGGCCAAGAAGAGTCCATACAGTATGGCTACTGCCAAGGTTAAGCAGGCCAACAGGCCCAGTGGGGCCAGAAGCTCCTGTGATGGGGCTTCTGGGACCTTTGCCGGAGGAAGACTCTTGCGTTGCCTGCTCCTGCCATGGCTGGGACTTGTATTGGTTGTGGCCAGGGATGTAGTGGCCGTGGCAGCATATGGTCTTGGGTTGGTTGGTCCAGCAGTGGTTGCAATATCATACATGGGCTTGATGGTGCTAAAGGGCCGGGCATGTTTATCCACCCACTGCAACAGGGCCCGTGGCTTCCACTGACAGATGCTGAGCAAGGCCAGAACGTCGCCTTCAGCAGTGTGTGAGTCTGTCGGTGTTTGCCCATACAGGCGGGTGTAGATGCTTCCCAGGCTGTAGCTTTTCCTTGGACCATGCTCGGAGGGGCTGCTAGATCGTTCCAAGGCCTTTAGGGCAGCAATGCTATCCACACAGAAGGTACCATCTAGAGGACTGCCAATGCTCAGCATAGCAAGCTCTGCCTGGAGCAGGGGAAAGTCATAGCGGTCACCATTGTGTGCCACAAGGCAGCAGGGCTGTGGCTGGCGCTGCAGGAAGGTGTGGAGCAGGTTGGCCAAGTTGTCGTCGAAGCATTGACGCCCATTTACTTCCAGTTCAGCTGTGTTCAGACCTGTGATCTCACTGGCTGCAGGGCTACAGGCTTTCCCTGGAGCAATGCATAGAGAGAGCTTGTCCACCACACGGGGTGGTTTGGGCACTGGAGGTGGCTGCCCCCCAGAAATGGAGGTGTTTTCCAGGGCATATCTGTGGACAGCCAGCAGGCACAGCTCTGTGACCTTGGGCTGAGAGAAAGGCAGGCCAGTGGCTTCTAGGTCCAAGAAGATGAGAGTCTGCATGGGACCATGGGGCAAAGCATGTGAGCCCATGCTGATCCTGGGAAGGAGCATGGGGTAGATGAGTGCCAGCAGAATCTCAAGTGGGCAGGGGAGGGGATGGGGATAGGGTGGGGCAATAGTACAGCTCAGACCTTCCCTTCTGTCAGGCACTATCCAGGGCCCATTTTCAGAGCAGGAAGCTAGAAAACAGGCCTGTTTTCCTAGTGGAATGGGCAAACTGCTATCCTTTTGAGGGAGGAGCCCTTCCCCTACTGCTGACCACCTTTGGAGTAAGGGAAACTTATCCTTTTCTGTCTTATCCCATACCCTTAAGGTCCACACTTACCGAGAAGCAGGCAGCAAGGCACCGTGTTGGTTCTGCTGCTGGCAGCAGGGGCTCAGGAAGTAAAACTGCCTGGGTCCGCCTCTAGGCCTGCCTCCTGAACAAGGCCCGCCCAGCTAGCCAGCCAGCTAGGCCTGGCGCTCATTTGCTAAAGCCCTCCCTCCTCTCCTAGCGCCCCCAAAGGCCTTAGATCCTCCGCTGTGATACTGCTGACTGATGAAACAGACTAGTGCTCCCGCACTGACAACCCACTTAACCTAGGTTTGTCCCCAGGATTCAAGCATGCTTGCTAGTCTCTGCCATGACTCTCGTTGCCTTTCCCGTCTTTGGCCCACTTTCCCAGGCCTTCCTAGGAAAAGTCTGCCTTCCCTGCTACACAACAAAGTTTTCTTCCCATGGCCCCAGCCCAAAGCTATGACTCAGGATAATTCCCGAAGAGAGGCAGGGTTTTTCCTCAAGGCGGATTAGTCACCAAGGAGATCATCTCAACTCCAGTAGGGGAGGGCAAGGGAGGCACCTAATCAAATTACTTCCTACTCTGCCCTATCCCTCCCTCAGCCACACAAATTGGACTCCGGAACAAAGCTGTTGTCCTCGCAGGAACTGCAGTTTTAATCAGTGGATAGGCAAAGACAGTGGTGGGAGCTGGTGCCACCTTGTGGCCAGACTCTCAGGCCCTCAGCTACAGTCCATTTCAGAGTCTTCCAAATCTGTCTCCGCAGCACAGAGGTCGTCCAGGGCTGCCTCTGCGCCAGAAGGAAGAGGGTTCTGAGGTTAAGCCTGATGGTGCTGAGGTTTGGGAGTTCTACCCATCCCCCCTAACAACACGGGAACTAACCAGTCCCTTCCATACCCAGGCTTTGCTCCCTCAGCTACTGTGGGCAAAAGTGATACAAAAGCAATTCGGACAGATATTTCTAGAAAAACCATGGCTCAGCTAGGGCAATTCAATAGACATTATCAAAGGACAGCCTAGCATACTCAAAGAACCAGGCAGGAAGGTAATGTGGCAGGAATGGCTCTGGTGATGGGGAAGACCCACTGAACTCCAGCAAAGGAGTCTGACACATGAAGGCTAAGACAGGGCCCTCTTGCTGGCTTACCTTCACAGTCAGTCACATCAGGAAGGGCTCGAATCAGCATACTGACCCCTGGCATCACCTGGTCATACTGATGCAGGACCTCTACACAATGCACAGTAAAGAGCTTGTCCTTCTGAGATAGGCTATGCAGCAGCAACACAGTATCTCGCAGACAGCGTACTGTCTGCTTCTGCTGGCGGGTCCTTGGACCCCCTGCCCGCCGCACAGTCAGCCATTGTCTGTGCAGCATCACGGTGAGCACTCTGACTGCCTAGAGTAAGAGAGGGCACAGACTGAGGTCTAATGACTTACTCATTAGCCATTTCAGGGAAGCAGGACATCCCTACCCACGTTGTTGGTACCATGTCGTTAGCCCCTGGCCACTCACCTCTACGTTGCATTGGCAGTCAGAACCAATGCCTGGCGGGAAAGGGCTCTGCACACTCAGCTTGGCCAAGAGCCATACCACCTGGAACAAAAAGAGATGGTTCATCCCTTGCAGAACAAACACTGCCACCAGGGCTTTCGCAGGCATTTCTAAGCTCTCACTACTTCTCCAACTGCTTGCCTGCACAAGTGGGGTCTGAGGCTTTCAGACCTGAATCTCATCAACAGCTCACCCACTCCTGGGACCAGGATCAGGCCCCAAAGCGCAGGCAGCATTGTCAGGCAACTCTGCTGAGTCCATTGTAATCCTGGTACATTTGTATTGCATCTGTGTAAGGAACCCCTAAATTTTACTTGTTGTCGTTAGATAAACTAATCAAAATTAACTGTTGCTCCCATTTTCCCACAGGAGGAAAGGAGACCCTGGGCTCTTAGGAGGGTTGGAAGGTGCACAGTCTCTGAAAGTTTCCCAGTCTCACCTCTTGTTCCAGCTGAAGCCACTGTGTCTCTGAGGCCACTTTGTCAGGCCTTGATGTAATGTACATGTACAGCCGCAGGAGAAGGCAGCCTTCTGAAAAGGATGGCCAGCCTTACTCAGGGTCTCCCTTCTCATCACAGCCTGGGGTCCAAGTGCAGAAGCCGTTGCGAGCCTCTGAACCTGTCCCTGCTCCAATCCCTCCCTCCCTCCCGCTTCAGGATAGTTGAGAGCCAGCCTGCCCTGACTTACCTGAGTTGGAGCACAGCTGCTGTGCAAGGCTGTCATGGTCCACCAGAACAGAGAGCAGCTCAACAGCTAACAGCACACATGGCAGTGGCAGCTCTGAGCTGAGGCACTGTGGCAACATCAGCAACACACAGGAGAACCTGAAGGATGGGCACAGATGACATTCTCCAAAGGACACTTAATGCAGTGAGGCATGGTTTCAAATGCTGGCCTGACCATAGCCTATTTGCTTCAAGACTGTCACAGGTAGACAGGTATTAACCTTTAAAAATGACAGGCCTTCAGTTGGGGGCAGGTACATGCCTATAATCTCAGCACTTGGGAGGCAGAGGCAGGATTCACAACACAATGAGTTGGAGGTGACCTGGCCTACATGCAGTCGAGTCTTACCACTGTATCACAACCCTCATTCACCCTAAAGAAGATAGGCCTTATGTGGCTTTTTATCAAGTAAAGAGACGGGACTCCTTGGATCTAGGCTGCATGATCACACCCCAGGCCCCTTCCTGCATTTGCTCTCAAACAGGGATGCAGGTCCATATCTTCAGCATGAGAAATGTCTTTTGTCTCATACCACAGGACTGGCCAGGGCTTTAAAAGTAACAAGGATGTGGCTACAGCTGTCTTATGAGGTCATTCATAGAACAAAGAAAGCAATTTTTCTGCACTTGTCAGAAAACACTGGTCGGTTACCAGTGTGAAAAGGTACCTACTACGGGGCACACAGTGTGCATGTGTGTGAGAAAGAGAGAGGCCAGGCGGTGGTGGCGCACGCCTTTAATCCCAGCACTCGGGAGGCAGAGGCAGGTGGATCTCTGTGAGTTCGAGGCTAGCCTGGTCTACAAGAGCTAGTTCCAGGACAGGCTCCAAAGCTAGAGAAACCCTGTCTCAAAAAACCAAAAAGAAAAAGAGACAGAGAGAGAAACAGGGAGAAGAGGAGGAGGAGGAGAGAGAATGGATATGAATGTTATTTCCCCTTAGGTCTCAGAGACAAAGAGAGATGCCTATAGCCAAGGAACCAGGTCCCAAGGACTAGATTTGCTCTACCCACACTACCTACTTAACACAAGGGAGAAGTGGTAGGGTGGGAGAGAGGCCACGTACAGGGCATCTCAGCACAGAGCATGGAGTGGAGACTGCCTATCCGTGTCTCTAGAAAGCAAAGGCTCGCTATTTGGGGTAAGCTCATTTTATAACACATTTTTTTTCTGTGTGCATTGGTATTTGCCTGAATGCATGTCTGTATGAGGGTGTTGGATCTCCTGAAACTGGAGTTACAGAGAATTGTGAGCTGCTGCCATGTGGGTGCTGGGAATTGAACCCGACTGAATCTGGGGACCTCTGGAAAAGCAAGTGCTCTTTTTTTGTTTTTCGAGACAGGGTTTCTCTTTGTAGCCCTAGCTGGCCAGCCTGCCTTTCCATCCAGCCATCTGCCTCTGCCTCCTGAATGCTGGGATTAAAGATGTGCGCCACCACCACCCTGCATAAGTAGTGCTCTTAACCACTGAGCCATCTCTCCAGCTTCTGTTTTTACAGCACATTCTACAGACAAGAAATTGGGCTTCTTTAGTTGACAGGTACTGCTGATCTCTGGGAAAACAGAGTTTAACTTAGTTGTGTTCTGGCCTAACTATTCCTATCTAGTCCACTATGGCCGTTGAATATACCTGGATTTTATCTTTGGTTTCCAGTGTTTTTTTTTCCCCCCTCCCGTATCTGTAAGACCCTTCTTTTACAGTGTTATGCTAGATATGGGGCACACACCTGTAATCCCAGGACTCGGAAAGCAGAGGCAGGTGGATCTCCGAGTTCTAGGCCAGACTGGTCTACTGAGTGAGTTTCAGGCCAAGTTGGTGGCGGTGGGGGGTGGGGTGGAATGGGGGGAGGGGTTGTATATAGTGAGACCATCTCAAAAAGGAAACAGACAAGTTACACACAGCACCAGTCTAGAAAACTAGATGAATCCTGCTATCTGGGTGAGGGGTTTTCAAGCTGGGAGGCAGTGGCACTGAGCAGATTGCAGGCTTCCCAGCTACTTACACCTGCTCTACAGCCCTGATAGCATCCACCGTAGCTTTCACTAGAGGGCAAAGAAGAAGCTGTGCAGTTCATCTCGAGCACATGAATACAATGAAATCTACCAGAAGTATTTTGTGGGGGGCTCTGTCTGAAAGTGATGGAGCAGTGGCTTATAATAATAACTGGCTTGGGACTGTCCCATCAATGTACCCTATGGCATTTTTAGACAAGCATTTCTACTTCAACATGGGGCTTATTTAACAAACACTGACTGAGCATTTAGACTGAGCCAGGCTCTGTGTGAAGTATAGAATCCAGAGTCTCCAGGACTGTCACCTGAGCCAGTGAATGAAACACTTGTATCTGCCAGTAGAAGCATCCATTAGATGAGTTATGAATACCTGTGGGTCAACAGAACAGGAGCAGAGTGAGGGGTCTACTAACAAATGGGAAACATGGTTTCTGGGATTCATCTTTAAGCACAGAGGAAACAGGCAACTATCCAGTATAAGTTGGGCCTGTGGATGGCAACTCTGCCCCATGTATTGTTTATACTATACTGAAGTGCTCTGTTCAATTTCATACATCACTTTGGGACAGATAAAACATGACCCAGAAGCACTTTTAAGAAATAGGAATAGCCAGGCAGTGGTGGCACACGCCAGCATACAGGAGGCAGAGGTAGGTGAACTCTGTGAGTTCAAGGCCAGCCTGAACAAGAGCTAGTTCCAGGACAGCTAGGCCTGTTACAGAGAAACTGTCCCGAAAAACCTAAACAAACAAATATAAATAAGTTAATTAAAAAATTTTAAAAAAGAAAATAGTACTGTTGGGTGGGCAATGGTGGCACACACCTTTAACTTTTAATCCCAGCATTTAGGAGACAAGAGATAGACGAAGCTCTGAGTTTGAGGCCAGTCTGGTTACACAAGAAACTGTCTTAAAACACACATACTCACACACACACACACACACACACACACACACACACACACACACACACGTAAAAGGAATGATAAGCTCAGAGGTAAGACTTTGTTTTTTGAGACAGGGCCTCACTGTATAGCTCTGGCTGGTCTCAAACTCAGAGATCCACCTGTCTCTGTCTACCAAGTGCTGGATTAAAAGCATAGACCATGATGTCTGGCAGAGACTAGACCTAGACAGTGGTATTACTTTAATATAAGAATTGCCCTCTTGGGCTGGAGAGATGGCTCAGTGGTTAAGAGCACTGGCTGCTCTTCCAGAGGTCATGAGTTCAATTCCCAACAACCAAACGGTGGCTCACAACCATCTGTAATCAGATCTGGCACCCTCTTCTGGCGTGTGGGCATACATGGAGGCAGAATGTTGTATACACAATAAATAAATAAATCTTTTTTTAAAAAAAAAGAATTGGCCTCTTGCCAAGCAGTGGTGGTGCAAGCCTTTAATTCCAGCACTTGAGAGGCAGAGGCAGGCAGATCTCAGTGAGTCTGAAGCCAGCCTAGTCTACAAAGGAAGTCCCAAGATAGCTAAGACTGTTATACAAACAGAGAAACTCTGTCTGGAAAAACCAAAACAAACAAAACAAAAAATCCCACACACACAAAAAAAATTACTTGACCTCAGGGCTGGAGAAATGGCTCAGAGGTTAAGAGCACTGGCTGTTCTTCCAGAGGACCCAGGTTCAATTCCCAGCACCCACATGGCAGCTCACAACTGTTTATAATTCCAGTTCAAAATACTGACGCACATAAAATAAAAATAAAACAAACAAACAAACAAAAAAAACCACTTGGCCTTTTACAAGCATGGTTTGAGAGAAACAAATGGATGGCTGGATGGAAGGGCAGGCTGGCCAGTGTTGATTATAATTCTCCCTATCTTGTCCTTGATGCTCTCGACTCCCAAGTTAGGAATTTATAATTTTTTTAAAAATTCATTTACTTATTCTACTTTATGTGTATGCATGTTTTGCCTACGTGCATGTATGTGCACCACATGCATGTCTGCTGGATCCCCTGGAACTGGAATAACAGATGGTTATGAGCTATCATGTGGGTACTGGGAATTGAACCCACTGCAGGAAAAGTAAGCACTCTTAATTGCTAAGCCGTCTCTCTAGCACCCCAAATTAGTGATTTATAACATTTTTTTGTGAGCTAGATTCATTGTACTATCACTTCTTAACAAACTCCTCTTAATAAGCAAGTAACCTGTGACTCACAGTAGACGTGGACACAAGGTTGACAGATTCCCAGAAAGGTCAGCTCATGGCTGCAGACACTCCTGGAGTCTCTGCTTCCTTACAGAACTCTACCAAGTTTCAACATGTTGTGCCACATTTTTCACCTAATCCACATTTCAGTTTCAAAGGGCTCTAAGTCAACCTTTGTCCGGGGGCAGGACATTCACGGTACCTTATTCCATGGGCTTTGCTTATTCAGCCCCCTTCCCATCACTTCAGAACTCCCTGAACTAAAGCCACAGCTGAGTAGCAAAATGAAGTCAAGATGTGAACAAAGTGCCAGAGCCACAGGTCAGACATCAAGAGGTCAGGGCAGACCCCTCGGGAATCATGCCTCCTGCGAGTCTTTATACCTGGGCAAGAAATCAGAGGAAGCATTTTCAGCTAATTTCACCAAAACTTTGAGGCACTGGCTCAGGACACTGGCTTGAAAATGACCTGATGCTGTAGAAGAGAAAGCCACCAGTTGAAGAAGCATCGTCAATAGTGGATGCTGTTTTTGGTCATGAGCATTCTCCCTGGAGGCTGAGGTCGTATCTGTACAAGTCTGAACTGGGTTTCCTTCCCTGGCAGTGTCATCTGTCCCCAAGTCTGACAGTAATAGGCAGACAACTGCCCCGCTGTGGCATACCAGGTGCTGAAGGAGGCTAAGTGAGGCCACAGAGAAGCTTTCCAGGTGACAGATGGAGTCCTCTGGGCTGGCCTCTACCCCAGAACTCACACAGGAGGTATGTGTCGGACAGTTCCCAGGCACCCCACTCTTCTTAGCTAGAGTTAAATCTTGCAGAGCCTGGCAGTGTAAGCCGATGAAAAACTGTACAAGTGGGAGGAGGTGCACAGCTCCAGGAAGCTGACAGAGCGGGAAGACTCTCCTGCTTCCTCTTGCTAGGTCTTCATCATGTGAGCTCTCACTCCTGGCAACCAGATTTAATCCAGTGAATGCCAAGTTCTGTGCTTCTCTCAGGGCAGAGGGGGAGAATGACCCATCACGAGAACTGATGGTCCTGAGGCCTGAAATCCCAGCCAAGGTACTAGAAACAAAAGAAAACAGATTAGGTTAAGGACCCAAAATCACCTGTCTGCTAAGTTCTCTAGTTTCCCCAAACAAGCCATTTTGGCCAGAACCAGAAAGGCACACACTTTGTGGAAACACTTTCCCTAACAAGCTTTTCAGGAGTTTCATGCTTACCTACTGATCCCCGGTGGCTGCAAGAGGGTGCCAGCAGGAACCTCGGAACAACTGCTCAGGAGGTGACAAAGATCTAGAGATGACCCTGGGACCAAAGGTTGCTTCAGGAGCAGGTTTATCAAAATAGAACCTGCAAAAGACAAGGTAACTCCAGAATGTTCTGACAAGGGAAAGTTCTTCCTTCCCACCCTTCCTTCCTTCCTTCCTTCCTTCCTTCCTTCCTTCCTTCCTTCCTTCCTTCCTTCCTTCCTTCCTTCCTTCCTTTCTTTCTTTCTGCCCATTTGGTTTTGAGACAGAGTTTCTCTGTGTTGCCCTGGCTATCCTGGAACTTCCTCTGTAGACCAGGCTGGCCTTGAACTCAGAGATCAACTGTCTTTGCTGGGAGTAAAGGCAAGTGCCACTGCCCAGCTTTGTTTTTCTTTCTAAGTCGCAGACTCCTATGTGCCTGAACACTATAAAGGATTGCCTGGGATGGGCTTTCCAGACAGTTCCCCTAGGCAATTCTGTGTATCACAGGAGAAAATGAAAGCCAGGCGGGCTTCTACAGAAAAGCAGGTATTTTGGTACCTTGACTGTTTGATCTCTGCATCCAGCTGTCAGAGAGAGTTTTCTGCTGTACATCTTGCTTTGTGGGGCTACCTCTCAGACTGTGGGGTTTATGATCTGAAACTAGAAAAAACGTGAATCAAAAGCTGACCATAAAAGAACAGGTGTTCTAGAAATTCATACACATAATATTTAAAAGACTGGATAATCTCCTCTTCAAACTCTGTCAAAACTAGAGCCAAAGTACCTCCAGATCCCTAAAAGGAAAATGTATCTATTTGCCTCATTGTAAATGAAACAATATGGTGAAAACAGCAATCACTTACTTTACACATATGAGCCCATTAGTTTCACAGAGCTGCCCTATGACTAGAGGTCATAACTAGCTGTTTTACATACAAAGAACTGAAGCACAGAGGTAACAGACTTGCCCAGATTGCATAAGCTAGTAAGTAGTGTGTTTGGGACTTATATCTAGGCTTCTGTGCTCTGCTCTTGCCTACAGTGTGATGCCGTTAGTTGGAGACACCAAAAATGTGGCTGCAGTTTCTCAGGAAAGCAGCAACAGCGATTTGAAAAGACTGATGTGGGAAGAGTGGCAATGCATCTAATTATAAAATAAAGTAGCAGAGCAGAGTCTCAGGGCCACCTTAGAAGACTCCAAGCTGGGCGGTGGTGGCGCAGGCCTTTAATCCTAGCACTCAGGAGGCAGAGGCAGGTGGATCTCTGTGAGTTCGAGGCCAGCCTGGTCTACAGAGCAAGTGCCAGGACAGGCTCCAATGCTACAGAGAAATCCTGTCTTGACAAACAAACAAACAAACAAACAAAAAACAACAAAACAAAACAAAAAAAGAGAAGACTCTCCAGACTTGGGAGGCAGAGACAGATGGAACTCTGAGTTCCAAGCTAGCTTGGTTTGCAGAGCAAGTTCCATAACTGCCAGGACTACACAGAAAAACTCTGTCTGGAAAAACAAAACAAAAAAGACTCTCCAACCCCAATATGGTCTCCATGTGTCAAACTGCCAATGCAGAGAAATTCTGAGAAAGTAAATATTGTTGTTTAGGTCACTAGTAGGGCAGTCAATTACATAGCAATCAACTATATTAGTTTGACTTACCCTCTTGTTCCACCAGAAATTTGTATCCTGCCTCAGTCTGGCAGGGATGGGAGAATGGCATGTTAGCACTAAAAGATTCCTTTGTAGGGAAAGTTGATTTTCCAATGTGTGGAGAACATGCTTCTGACTTTATAACCACAGAAGAGCTTTTCCTAGGACTGCAAAGAGTTAACTATGAGAGCAAAGTTATGACTCTGTTAAAACCACTTAAAATTCCTGGTTAGAATAGTTCTAATATAAATTAAACTTTTCATGTCTAGACATTTTGACTAGAGGTTTTATCTATTATGAATGTTAGTCTGTGTTGAAGGTAGTATTTATTTTCATTCACCCAAAAATACTGGCTGTTAGTCTTTACTATTTCCAATTCCACACCCCCCCCCCAAAAAGTTTTTAAATGAACAGCTCAATTTTTAGTAATCAGTGCCTGGATCCAAAAACTTTCAGAAGAGTTTATCATGGGGCTGGAGATCGCTCAGCATTAAGAGTGAATATTGCTCTTTCAGCGACGTAAGTTCTGTTCCCAGTACCCATGTCTGGCAGCTCCTAACTGCCTGCAACTCCAGCTCTATGGAATCCAGTGCCCTCTTCTGGCCTCTGTAGGAACTTGCGTTCATAAATGCATACCTGTTCACAAACATATACAGATGTACATAATTTTAAAAAGATCTTTAAAAAAAAGAGAGTCTATTAGAAAGTATACTAAAAACTGAGTAAGCTCCTCAGCCCTGACAGCTTCATGCTAGACAGCAGTCTGAGCCAGATATCAGAGAGTATCCACTACTCTGACGTCTTCCTAATTCTGATGGGCAAAGGGTGAGGACAGACCTCATCTCTCCCACCTCACTGAAGCATGCAAGGCAAGGGGAGTTCCATTTCACCCTGCCCAGTGTGAGCAAAGGCAGGAGAGTGCCTGTACCAGAAAGAGCTCAAATGTCAAGGCTGATTCTGACACATGACAGACTGTTGTGGTGGCAGAGGGCAGGACACAGGTCATTAACAAGCTGAGCACTTCTGGCAGCAAAGGAGGGGCTATAAGACACAGGTGCCAGATAGCAAATGAGCAAAAATACTTTCAGTAGCCAGGACTGAAATATACTTGCTTCTTTTTGGGGGTGAGGGAGGGAGTGTTAATTAAATAAATTACATGAAAATAAAGGTAGGTTTGTTTTCAAAATTTGAAGAAAGGCCTGCCCTGAATGTGGGTAGCACCACACCACAGACTGTGTCCAGGACTGAATAAAAAGGAAAGTGAGGAAACCAGCTGGCACCAGCATGCATCTCCCTCTGCTCAGCCCTGAGTTCCTGTTGCCATGCCTTCCCCAACATGATAGACTGTACTCCCTGAACTACTGCCCAAAATAAACCTTTTTTCCCTTTAGAAAAATAGATATTATCTTTCCAGCTCTTTGTAGTCTCACAGAATTGTGCTACTAGTGCCCCATTCAGGGTAAGCGCTCCTGGAGGGAAAATATTTACACTGAATGGCTCAGACCATTCAGCCTCACCCAGCCCCCTTTGCATCCATCAGGAAATGCCGTTCAGTCAAAACAATCCAGATAGTTGTCAGGCTTTTTGCAAATCACTGCCAGTCTAAACTATACGTGCAGCACCCTCCTTACCTGAGGTGGGAAATGGAGGGGGCAGCGAGTTTGTTTGTCCGTTCATTGCTCTGGAGCTTTGTCCTTAATTCATTCATTTCTGCGTCTTTAAACTGGAGTTCAGACTGCAATGATTGAAGCTGAAAAAGCCAAAAAAAGATATTTTGTAGTATCTTTATAAAGGTATTTATAGTGGTAGCACTATAATACACACACCCCAAAATATGGGCATGGTGGTACATGCCTTTAATCCCAACACTCAGAAAGCAGAGGTAGGTATGGTTGGTGAATCTCTGAGTTTGAGACCAGTCTGATCTACATATTGAGTTCCAGGGACAGTCAGGGTTACATAGTGAGAGTCTGTCTCAAAGACAAAACAAAACACATTATCTATGTCTATTGCAATATAAATGTCCTCAAATGTAAGCTGTTTTTCCATTGAAAAATACTCTAGAAAGACATGTCAGACTCTATTGTGGAAACAGTTTACGAGGGTTAAAAACAAGCCCCATTACTTGTTTTAGACTGTCTGAATCTCTAACATAGGTCCTTGGCTGGGACTAGGGATTAAGTAAAATGATAACTGTATAGCACTCAGCAAGGAGCTTGGGGAGATGCCCTATCTCAAAACAAACAAACAAACCATGCTTAGTTGGCTGACTCCCACGCCACGAGACATGCTCTGCTCCCCAAACTGCTGTCAAACTCTGAATTCTCTTCTACTTTCACAGCCTTGGCTGCTCACCTGCTAATTAACTTAGCAGCACAGAATCCTAGAGCTTCTTGAAAGTCTGAGCAGGGTGCCTGGAAGTTTTGCCCAAACCTGTGTGTGTCACAAAACTAGGAGGAGGGTGCTAAGAGGGAGAAAAATCTTAAGTAAGCTGGGAAATCGGGTATTGGTATGCATGTGATAGGAAAGCAGAGGGAAGGACTGAGTGGGGGAGGAAAAAGGACCTGGAAGCGCAAATGGAAGGGTGTCTGCCTAGCATGCACCCTAGGTTAATTCTCTCACTAAACAAACAGGGCATGGCAACAACTACACCTGTAATCCCAGCACTCAGGAGGCAGAAGTTTAATGGCATCCTTGGCCACAAAGTGACTTTAAGGCCAGCCTGGGCTACATTACCACGTCAAGAAAGTCATGTTTGTCCTTCCCAACAATCTTTGTTCTGTGAAGGTACGACTATATGTGCATATATAATTTGCTAAAGGAAGTAATGGAGGCAGACACTGCTTGTTATTGTCCACCTCACTGTTCCCTTACACAGTAAAAAGGGGGAACAAAGATGTCCTGAAGGAAAGTGGTGGTAGATAATAGACACCAATCATTTTCTTTGTAGAACACAACCTCCCTTTCCTACCTCTGGCTGGGATTTAAATGATAGTTACCCTTTGCTTTTACAGCTAATCTGGAAACAGGTACCTGGCTTAATGCCAACCATTTGCTTTTTAAAAATCTTAAGTTAGAGATAGGGAACCTCAGCCTTTTTTCTTTTTTTCCTTTTTTTCCTTTTTTTTTCTTTTTTTGCTTTCTGAAACAGGATCTCACTATGTAGTCCAGGCTGTCCTTGGACTTACGGTAACATTGTTGTTCCAGCCTCCCAAGTGCTAGCATTACAAACATGTATTTACCATGCCCAACTGAGAAAGCCCAAGTCTTAATTGTACTCTGGAGTTTTGAAATGTATGTACATGAGCCTGGGAGTCAAACACACTACTAAGAGAGCAGAAGGTCTCTTTAACAGAGACCCAAAACATATCCTGGTAAGGTTTAAGTCATTTGAAGCCATAGAACATCCCTGTCTTCCTAGACTTTGGACATGGTGCTAATATATTTCCTTTTGGGTAAATCAAGTAACTGAATTTCTTATCTAACAAAGAACCCTAATTCAAGCATATTCCTAGACACTCTAAGCTAGTGATTTATTCCTTCCACAACTAACAACCACAGCAAAGCAGGGTTTCATCTTAGTCCTTTTCCGAACCAAATGCACATCCTGGAAGAAAGGTGCACACCGTTTATTAAGAGCAGAAAGTATTTAAGACATACAATGGTTGAATATTTCCAGGCAACACTGGCTATTGCTTCTATTTTGTTTTATTTTTTTAGAGACATTGTCTCACTATGTAACCTTAACTGGCCTGGAATTCACTATATAGACTAAACTGACCTAGAGCTCATAGAGATCTTCTGCTTCCTTCGATTAAAGGCATGCAACACCACAGCCAGCCTGGTTATTGCTTCTAATGGGATTTAGCGAACAGGCAAAACTACTGTCCATAGCAAAGCAAATGTTCTGAGTCACCTTTTTAGAGAACTCCTTTTCTTTTTCATTGAGTGCTTGAGTCTTCTCTTGCTCAAGAAGGAAATGTGATCTTCTCTGTTCTTCTAGAATGGATTCTGTCTGATGTAGCGAGTCACGCAAAATTTTAATTTCTCCATTCTTAATTAGGACTTCTTCTTCCATTGATTTCAGCTGTAAATTATGCCCAACTAGTTGATATTCAGCAAGAACTGTTTTAGAATACACTTGCCACTTATATATAGATTCTTTCAACTTTGATTTAACACTATGGGTCACATACTTCACAGAACTAAAATTCTACGTTATAGTCTTGATTTTCTTAGAGGTATCTACAGATGGCCTTATGAAAGATATCTAATTGCTTATAAAACTAATGAAATAGCAACCTCTATGATAAGGCGTTCTGCATATAAAGGTACAGGTTATGGGGGCTAGAGATGGCTGACTTAGCAACTAAAAGCACTTACTGCTCTTGCAGAGGACATAGGTTCCTTTCTCAGTAACCACATCAGGTGGCTCATAACCAGTTGTAACTCCAGTTCCAGAGGATCCAACACCCTCTGCATGCATGTGGTGGCGTTCTCCCCCCAATCTTTTCATTTCAGGACGAAGAATCTAGATGCTTGTTTTAAAGTTTACATATATATTATTTATATTTTTTTTAAAAAAAACTGTTTATTATGTGTACAGTATTCTGCCTGCATGTATACCTGCAGGCCAGAAGAGGGCGCCAGATCTCATTACAGATGGTTGTGAGTCACCATGTGGTTGCTGGGAATTGAACTCAGGACCTCCGGAAGAGCAGCCAGTGCTCTTAGCCACTGAGCCATCTCTCTAGCCCCCAACTTTTATATATTTTACACAATTCTTTTTAATACCTAAATGAATGAATTAGCTACAAGTTACAACAAGTTAGGGATGGAAGTATAGTTTAGCAGTAGAGTGGTTCTGTTTATAGCATGTGTAAAGATAAAGTCCTGGGTTCAATTCTCAGCATTAGACTAAATAAGCAAGGAAAGAAACCTCACAAGTTACATACCTTTTCTTTAAGTTCTTTGTATTGTATCTGAAGTACTTCTAATTCAAAATTATCTTTAACTGGAATGTTTTCTCTATTTTTCCTCATAGGACTATTTGATAACCCATCTAATTGGCGAATCTTATCAGCACCTGTATAAAAAACAATTCCCATTAACTGAGCATGGTGGCACAGAACTATAATCCCAGCTCTTGGGAGGCGGAGGCAGGGGGATCTCAAGTTCAAGGATAGCTTAGTTATAGAGTGAGAACCTGTCTTGGAAAGAAAATCCCATATATACTTCATATATATACTTCAGGACTCAGTATGTACCCACCTTTGTCATAAAATGCTTGTCTTAAGAGACAAATTGAGAAAGACCCAGTAGACAATATTTATCAGTACTTTTCAGTCTCTGAACATGATATAAATTCATGAAGAAGCCTTATGAAATAGCACATCTGGATACTCTCTCCCTTTACACCCTCACCCAATTTCAAGAGTCTCAGCTAAGAGCTAAGACTTCACTGGTTGTAACTGCTACATCATTAGTATTATTTACTGCAGTAGGCTAGGCATAGGATCTGCTAGTCTTTAAAGACACAATGGTGAACAAAATGGATCTATTCCACAGGGGAGGTGGGGCTCCAGGGATGGATTAAGGTAAAGGAAAGAGGAGGGGTTGCCTGTGCCACCGGATGGAGAGTAGTGCTAACCACTGCCCTATCAAACATCTGGTCAGCAATGAGCGTTTTCTAGTGCCTGGTTTTCCTGGCAGTATTGCTGGAGAGATGGGGGTTCGCGTTTCCAGAAATAATCCTATGTTTCAGATGCCTTAAGTGTTAAGTACAGATGCAAACAGCCCATTGAATCCTCCTGACAGTCCACAGATTTTAAGTTGTTTTGGTATTTCTTGTTCATTGCCTATGGCCGTTGCCACTCCTAACCTTTGTTTGGGTAATTAGCATAGATTACTGGTTGAATAAGAATCATCTCTTGCTTCTGCCAGAGGCTTCCCATGCTCATGCTGTCCAAGGGTTACAGTGGGCTGCATAAAATCTAAATCCTCTCACATGGGTTGTGACAGTCCTGAGGTAGTCGTAGTCATGTTTCAAGGAAAATAACAGTCTAGCTGTCTGTATTTCAAGTCTGGGTGGATGAGGCCTTTTGACAACTGTTTTAACCACCAAATCAAAGGACCTTTTGAAACAGAACCGCCCTTAGATCGGGGTGCTCCTTCGTCTTAAAAAGAGAAAGGGAAGCGGTGCAAGACTCCAGTACCAAAGTCACCGCGTTGACGAGTTATGCACCACCCCCGGGGGAAAGGCGCCCCCATAAGCACTCACTGGCCAGGTTCCGAGGCGCGACCGGACACTGGCTCAGGGCCTGTGACGCGAGGATGTCGAGTTCCTCTAGGTCGTCGGCGGTGAATTCCGCGTGCGCGCCGAATGGGTCTTCGGGGTCCGGGACCGTGGTCTCAGAGACGCTCCGGGCCCGCTTGCTCGGAGGGTTCTCGAAGGCCCGCGATAGGCCAGGGAGAGGCGCCGGGCCGCCGCTCTGCTTCCTGTGGCTGTTCGGTGCGGGGGTCCCAGCCATGACTTCCTTCAGCCCGCAGCGTCCGTGGACGCCAAGCACAGCCTTGTACGCGGCAAACCCAAGTTGGGCCAACCGCCCGCGCGCCGCCGCTCCCTCCAGCCTCTGGCCAATCAGCAGTCAGCTGGCGGGCTCAGAGTGATGACGTATGCAGAGCGCGCCGTTACACCTGACAGGTTCCTGCCTGTTTCGGCTCAGGACGGCTAAATCGCCGCTTGTGCTGGGGCGCTGTGCAGCTCTACCGGGATTACTCGTGTGGCGGGATCACGGAGCATCTGACCAACAGCACCCGTGGCTGTCCCCCTGGCTTATGTAGAACACTGTGCCTCCGAGGGGCAGTTAGCCTTGAATCGAGACGTGCAGGATTCAGGGGTCAGCTCTATTTCACCTCACGCTTCGCGGTTGACTCACCTGCCTGTGTCCGGAGACTGTCTTAGGGAAGAAGGCTGGAAGAGCAGACTTGGGGAGGAGAAGGAAAGCAGCGGTTCTTCTGAAAGCGGGGATCTTCCAAAATAGCGAATGTTTCGAGTATGTGTGAATTTGAGAAAAGTTTGGGAAGGGTGAGCTCGAGAACGGTGTTCCTGTTCAGAACTTCTCGGACTGTTAGTTTTCATTTATTTCTCGGAGAGTCTTTATGTTCTGAACACTGGTTTTATAGAGATGAATGAAGGCCAAGAAGTCAAGGAAAGCTTCCTGTGAGAGTGGTCCTTGAATTGCCCAACAGGTTGAGGGGAAAATGGCAAGAAAAATGGGTAAGAGGCTGATGCGCGATGTTACTGAGAAATATTCAACGTCGACAAGGATACCAGGTGGAAGTTATTGCGACAAAGAGAGGAGGTAAAACTTCCAGGGGAGCAAAGACTTGGGTTTTGCTTGGGTGTATAACAGGCTTTTATGAGCAGAAGTGGTGGGCGAAACAGTTAGCGGGAATGGGGATTGGAGAGCAACAGGATCAAGACTTTTTTACTCCGCTTGCTCGATGCCAGACTTAGCTTGTGAGCCTATTAATTTCCTAAAATATCGAGTGAAAGGAGAGTGCTCAGGTCTAGAATGCCTTAGGTCTTCTGTTTTTTTAGATTTGTTATTCTTTATGTATATGAGTGTTTTGCCTGCATGTATGTCTGTGCACCACACGTATGCCTGGTGCCTACAAAGGTCGGAAGGCATTGGCTCATTTAGAACTGCCTTAGTTTTTTTTTTTTTTTATTCAACTGCTAGTAGTTTCCCTTAGCTTTCCAATATAATTGAGATGTAACCAAAGCTGGCCTGAAACCCCAAAATGTCCTTCCTTCTCTCTGACTGCTGGGATTATAGACCCGAACCACCCTGTCAAGCTGTTTTTGTTTCTTGAGATGGCCTCACTTCCAATCCTCCTGTGTCAGTCGCCAAGTGCTAGAATTGTGTGAGTTACCATGCCTGACTGAATACCCAAGTCTTAATAACTAAGGTCTGTGGCTCAGAAAAGAGACAGGACTGTTCATTGTCAGGTAGGATTAGATTCCAGAAAATAAGAAAAGTAACTTCTGTTGGGGGGAGGGGCAGGAAGCCATGACTGCTGACTTTTTGTTTTTGTTGTTCCCAGCAGCTTGGGGCTGGGAGCCAGCTGACAAGACCCCATGGTCCTAAAGCTCAAAGGAGGTGCTTTTTTTTTTTTTTATGTGTATGATTGTTTCACTTACATGTATGTCAGAGGCCAGACGAGGGCATCAGCTCCCCTGGAACTAGAATTACAGGAGTCACCATGTGGGTCCTGGGAACTGGACCTTGGCCCTCTAGGACAGCCAGTGCTATTAACTGCTGAGCCATCTCTCCAGCCCCCAAGTTGGTGTTTTAAATTCTGATTCTCTTGAATCAGCTGACCGAGTGCTGGGTGTGAGCTGGGCATGCCTATAATTCCAACTGCTCAGGAGGCTTAGGCTGGGGAAATCACAAATTCAAGGTCTGCCTGACCTACTTAATAAGATCCTGTCTCATAAAAAAAGATATCCTCAGGGAAGGTTTATTACTATTCCCAGTTGTATGAATGGCCTAGAGGGAAAATAAGTCTTGTGCCTCCCAATTAGGATTTTCAGGAAATAGATATGGGGATTGGACAGTGTTAAAATTATTTGCTTAGAATATTCAAGGCTCTGGATTTGATTTCCGGCATCCTGTCTCCCCTAATTTAGGATCACATTTCTGGGCATGATGGCACCAATCTGTAATCCCAGCTGAGGCAGAAAGATTTTAGTTAAGGCCCTCCTAGTCTTTATGGACCGAGTTCCAGGCCAGTCTGTGATAAGACCCTATCTCAACTCCCTCCTTCCAAACAAGATTGGTTTCTAGTCTGGAGTTTTTTACTTAGTGGTTGGTGGCAGATAACATCTGGTAAGAACTACCACTTTACAGAGTATAATCAGGGAAGAGTCACTAATTTTTTTTCCAGAACTGGAGTCTGAAAACTAGGGCTCTTCGCATGAGCTACATCCCTAGCCCCATTTTTTACATTTTTGTGACTGTTATTCAGTCATGCCTTCAAATTGTGATCCTCCTGTCTGTTTCCCAAGGAGTTAGGATTTTCTAATGGTAAGAGGAGAAATTGAGTTGGTGACACAGTGAAGGGCTTGGGCTTCCTCACTGCTTTGCAAGGATCTGTATCTGTGTGTGCTTGCTATTTGTGTATTTCTTAGCCACTAACAAAAGCAAACAGAAAACACAGATCTGGGCATTAGTGCCTCATGCCTTTAATCCCAGTACTTGGGAGGCAGGCCTGGTCTCCATAGGACAGCTAGGGCTGCATGGGGTGCAACCTAGCAAGCAAACAAACAATAAACACAGCGAGAGCCTTGTAGTGGTGGTGCATGCCTTTAATCCCAGCATTGGGGAGGCAGAGACAGGTGAATCTCTTTGAGTTCGAGGCCAGCCTGGTCTACAGAGCAAGTTTCAGAACAGGCTCCAAAGCTACACAGAGAAACCCTGTCTCGGAAAACAAAAACAAGCAAATAGACAAAAAACAAGTGAGGTTTGTCTTTACCCCAGACTACTGTGGCTGCAAATGGACTAGAGGGTGAATAGTAGAAATCAGAAGGCAAGGAATGGTGTCCAGACCACTTAGAGCAACAGTGGCGGTTTGTCACCCCTTTGGGGGGCCACATATCATATATTTACATTGCGATTCATAACAGTAGCAAAATTAGTTATTAAGTAGCAAATGAAGATAATTTTGATTGGGGGTTACAACAAGAACTGTATTAAGGGATTATAGTCTTAGAAAAGTTGAGAAGCACTGCCTTAGAGCCTGATTTTAAGAACTTTGGCTTCTGTTTTTTTTAAGTACTGAAGAATGTTAAGCCAACGAGAAACAATTATGAGTTGTAGTTTTAACAAGATCAGCCTTTTCCTCCTTTGCATGTTGAAGCCCAGGCTTGGGAGTCTTATTCATTGAGGCAGGGTGTCTCAACTGAACTCAGAGCTCACCTGTATTATGGCTAGCTAGCTGTACAGCTTGCTCCAGGGACCCCTTGTCTCTGCCTGAATTACCGTAGTTTGCTTTAAACACATGGCACCTTCAATATGAAAGACAGGTGGTTTTCTTTACAAAGTATACTTCCTTTTACTAGTCTCTGAAAAAGCATACCATCAGATAAAGAACCACACAAGAATGATAGCCTTTGAATGAGTTGGTTTAATTCAAAGTGATACAGAATTCAGAGTACAACAAAGACGAAACAGCAGGCTCTGGCAGGATTCCAGATTGGGTTCACTTTAAATTCACAGCTGAGGTAGGAACTGCTGAACACTAGAGACAATGAGCCATTGTATTATTTATTTTATTATTATTTTTTTTACAAAAGTTTATTACAATGTACAACAGGCTCCAGGATAACACTTCATTCTAACTATAGGTGGCAATGATGTTATATTATAGTAGGGAATCCAGATGTTTAACAGGCTCCAGGATAACACTTCATTCTAGCTGTAGATGGCAAAGATGTTATGGCAGGGAATCCAGATGTTTAAATAGGAATGGAAGAGGGTCACCATCATCTCAAGATATGAGGAACAGCTTACTTTTTGCCAGATTTCTTAATTCCACCTGTGGCTGCAAAAAAAAAAAAAAAAAGTCAATCAGGGAAAAATATACTTGTGGCTAAAAAGCCTCAGGGGTCCTGTTAATACCTGGGGTATTTACTATGACACAAACACGCAAAATTCCTTCATCAACATCATCTCTCCTACAAAGACAGAGCATAGCTGAGGCAGGGGCAAGGACTCAAGAGCTGGAGACTATCTATACTATTGTATTCTTCAGATTGGCTTATGAATGCTCCTCACAGCAACCCACATTACAGATAAGTAGTTCTGGATGTCTGGTGACTTCAAGGTTATAAACTAGTATGTGAGAAGCCTCAATTCGCATCTGGTGGTTTGTCTTTTCTGTTTTTATAGTGTTTTATTTTTTGTTTACAGTAAAGTCTTAAAACAGTAAGGGTGGCTTCGAATTTACTCTCCTTTTTGGTGGGCTCCCCCCATTGGTTTTTTGTTTTGATTTTTCCTTTTTAAAACAGAGAAAGAACACAGAAGCTGGTGTGTAGGGAGGTGGAGAAGACCTGGAAAGAGCTGGGGGAGGAGAAAACATGACCAAAATATGATGTAGGTTCCCCCCGTATACCATTGGTTAATAAAGAAGCTTCCTTAGACCTATCAGAGGGTAGAATAGAGCAAGGCAGGAATTCCAAGCAGAGATAGAGGAGAAAGTAGGCAGAGTCAGAAAGACTCCATGTAGCCACCGCAGGAGACAGATGTGCCAGAACCTTGTCGGTAAACCATGAGCCTCGTAGTAAAATATAAAATAGAAATGGGTTAATTTAAGATGTAAGAGCTAGCTAGAAATACACTTAAGCTATTGGCCAAACAGTATTACAAATAATAGTTTCTATGTGATTATTTCGGGTCTTGGAGGCCGGGAACGAATGAGCAGTCTCCGCCAACAAACATATACTGTATGAAAAAATGGTTTTAATCAAGTATGGTTGTGCATGTGATTAGCCCCAGCACTTGAGAGGCAGGGACGAGTCTGAGGCCAGCCTGGTCTACACACTGAGTTCCAGCACACTCAGGACTACAGATAGCAAGTGATTTTCAGTCTTCCTAAAGCTGCAACCTTTTAATACAATTCTTCATATTGTAATGACCCCCACCACAGGATGGTTTTTGTTACTACTTTCTAACTGTAATTTTGCTACTGTTATGAAACATAATCCAAATATCGGTGTTTTCCAATGGCCTTAGGCAACCCATGTGAAAGTGGTTTGACCCCAAGGGATCATGACCCACATGTTGAGAAACCTATCTCAAAAAAATTCATCTTGCCGGGCGATGGTGGCACTCGCCTTTAATCCCAGCACTTGGGAGGCAGAGGCAGGCGGATCTCTGAGTTCGAGGCCAGCCTGGTCTACAAGAGCTAGTTCCAGGACAGGCTCTAGAAACTACAGGGAAACCCTGTCTCGAAAAACCAAAAAAGAGCTAGTTCCAGGACAGGCTCTAAAGCCACAGAGAAACCCTGTCTCGAAAAACCAAAAAAAAAAAAAAAAAAAAGAAAGAAAGAAAGAAAGAAAATTCATTTTTTTGCCTCAGTCTCCCTCAGCCTCCCCAGGTGTTAGGATTATACGCCACCATGCCAGGGCTCTACCTAAGAAGCCTAACTTCTAATTGCATACTTTTTTTCCCTTTCATATTTTATGTGCTTGCATTTGTGGGCCAGAAGCTCACCCTAGATTGTATTCCCCATCAACCTAAGTGTTTTTTGTTTTTGAAATGGTATCTCATTGACCCAGAGCTTGCCAAGTCACTGCCTCAGGAATAACTGCATATTCTTAACTGCCACACCACAACACACTATATCCCATTTTATATTCCTGGACTGGCTTATTATGCCTTCAATTTAAAAATACCACTCCAAAGCCGGGCAGTGGTGGCGCACGCCTTTAATCCCAGCACTCAGAGAGGTGGAGGCAGGCAGATCTCTGCGAGCTTGAGGCCAGTCCAGTCTACAAAGCGAGTTCCAGGACAGCCAGGGCTGATACACAGAGAAACCCTGCCTCAAAACAAAACGAAAGCTACTACATTTGGTACTAAGTAGGTAATTAGTGAAATGTTTGTACAATTAATTATGCCTGACATAAGGATGAGGTGCAGCAGAGCAGTGGTGGCACACACTTTTAATTCTAGCATTCGAGAAGCAGAGGCAGGTGGATCTCTGAATTTGAGGCTAGCCTCATCTACATAGTGAGTTCTAGGACAGCCAAGGCTATACAGAGAAACCCTGTCTTGAGGGGAAAAAAAGAATGAGGGTGTAAAAGAACTATAACAAATCTTTTGATAAATTAGGCAGAGTCACATCTCAGCATTCTGAGGACAAGGTAGCAGGATAAGGAATTCAAGGCAAGCTCATGTCATATCAGGAGACCTTGTTTAAAACAAACAGGAAGCAAGCCCAAAATAGATGGTGTTCAATAAAAAGTATTACCAGTTGGATTTCCCTATCAGAAATTCCTGGGACCAGAAGTGTTTAGGGCTTGGGGGACTTTTGTATACACACATTTCAGGGATGGGACCCAATTATGAACACAACACTCATTTATGCTTCACACACAGCCAATGCATATAGTCTGAAGCTAATGTAATAACACTTCCACCCCCACATGCAATGTATATAGTCTGAAGCTAATGTAATAACACTTCCACCCCCACATGCAATGTATATAGTCTGAAGCTAATGTAATATAGCACTTCCACTTCCTCAGCATTCTGACTGCAGCTTATCACCCAAGGCCAGGAGTAGATTTTCTACTTCTAACGAGGTTTCAGAGATCTGGAGCATTTTGGATTTACACATTATAAATGCTCAATCTGTATAGGACTTCAAAGTTTGAACCTTGTTAACATAAACACAGATTAAAGGAAGGCGCCAGGTACCTGACTTCATTGCCGTGTGGATAATAAGAGATCAAACCTACTGTAATAGGTCTTGGGGTGACAGTTTCCAGTATATGCCACACTGATACCAGGCAGAATCAGCACTAGTTAGAAAATGCAAAATAGTGCTTTTACAGTGTACACAAAGCCAGGCTGGTGGCACAAACTCCAACCTCAGCCATCTAGGAGATGAAGGCAGGAGAATCATAAATTCAAGGCCAGCCTGAGAAAATTAGCAAAAACATGTCTCAAAATAATAATGATGGTAGAGGTCTTGTCTAGCATGCGTGAGGTACTGCAATAAAAAAGAATAAAAAGAGGCAAAACAATTAAACAAAATAACAAAAAATGGGATTAGAGTGACAGTTCAGCAGTTAAGAGTGCTGGCTGCTCTTCCTGGGGACCTGGGTTCGATTCCCAGGTCACAACCATCTGTAACTATAGTCTCATGAGATCTGACAACCTTGTCTGGTCTCTCAGGGCATTGCACACACATGGTATAGGGACATGCACGAAAAACACTCATACACAGAAAACACAAAAATAAGACTGCTGGGCCTGTAATTCACTCCTAAGAGGCAGAACCATGGGGAAGATTGGGTTAGCAAGGTATAGTGAGAAACGTGGGGCATAGGACACTGTTCCCCGGCATAGTCACAAATAAACACAAAATAGCACGCAGGGCAAAATAAATATTAAGGACCCTGGACTTTTATCTTTTAGTCTAGACACACCCAAATGTGACTCAGGACTCAACATTACAGATATGTAAGCAGCAAGTAAAAGTTCTACGTTCTAATGTAACAAACTATAAAGAAGCCAGAAACTGGACGCTGTTCAAAAGCTTAGCTATATGCATCTGTCCGAAGTACATTTTCGTGTTTCCATTTCTGTGGCTTCCCTACGGACTGGAAGCCCAAGGTGTCCGCGAGGCAAGAGATTTTATTTTCTGGCCACATTTCCACTCCCATCCCTCCGTACTGCTGCAAAGCCAACACAGGCCGGGGGCTTGGCCAGCGTGGACACGAGGGTCCCGCAATTCACCAAGGACCCCAGAACACCAGGAAGACCTGTTTGGCCCTCGTACCTACACTGGCTCCGAGCATTTGTCTCTCAGAGCTGCGCTCGACCCTCACTTACCCAGGGGTCCCTTCCCCGCGGCCTTGGCTTTTAGCTCCTCGAGTTTCTTCTGCTCCTCTTTTTGTTTCTGCTTGAAAGCCTTATCTTCCTGCGGAGAGGCAGAGCAGGTTCACTACAAGTCAGTCACCCACTCCCTCAGCGCCCGCCCGCGCCTCCGCTCCCGTCCTCACCTCGTCCATTTCCTTAGTCTGCTTCTTGGGCTGTTTCAGGGGCTTCTTTTTGCCACCTGTGGGCGACACGAGCATGCTCGGCCCATCCCCGCCATCCATCGCCCTCTTCGTTCTTCCCCGTCCATCCGTCCCCCAGACCCCAAACAGCCTTACCTTCCCGGCCCGACATGGCGCCTCCAGACACCCCCTTCTCCAGACCCTGATCCTAAGCCGGAAACGGAGCTTACTGCTGGCGCCTATGCCGCGCGGCGGGCTCGCTGATTGGCTTCTAAGCAGGAAGTTACCCTCACGTCTTTTAAAGGACGCGCTCTCCAGGGGAGGGTGCTACCCGGTCAGAGGTCATTTGAGTGGCAGCCGCGGGGCTTACCGCTGGAGCCTAATAGGCTTAGGCTCTTAAGGTACGAGGCGGAAGGCTCTTTCTTCCGGGGGGGACAATCCGAAACCTCGGGGAGGGGGTGGGACTGGGGGGGGCGTATGGCTATAAGGCCTGTCATCATGCACAGATAGAACGTGGTTCAGGTAGAGTGGCAGGCGCGTGCGAAGCTCCTTTCCGGAACCCAGGAAAGCACAGCTGGCTGGAACAATAGAGAATGGGAGATGGCCGTGGCCAATATCGCCTGGATCTCAGCTTCGGAAGCCGCGGGAAGAAGTTTGGACTTTATGAAATAATGAGTGTAACCATTTGCAAATTCTTTCTTCTTCTGGTTCATTTTTGTTGACTATGTACTATATAGACAGTACTCTGGACTGGGGATTGAGCAAAGCTGACATTGTAGCAAGGCAAACCTACAGCAAAGTAAGTAAGTAAACTATGTGTCACATATTATGTGACCTGTCTAGGAAGAAAAAAGACTCAAAGAAAGTGGTTATGGAATGTTCCGGGGGGGGGGGGGTGATAGGGTGACTAGAAAAGATCTCTTCATGGACTATTTGAGCAGAACTTGACGAAGGCCACGGAACAAATATAAGCAGGGAACAGCTAGCCAGTACCAAGGCCCTGAGGTGAGGGATTGCCTCCTGCGGTCCAGTCCTTCATGACTGAAGGGAGGGAGAAAAGAGACCCTAGTGGGAAGTGCAGTCAGAGAGGAATGAGTCGGATCCCCTGTAAGCTGTGAAGACTTTGACTTTTGCCTTGAAGGAAACATGGGACTGTTGAAGGATTTAAGCAGAGACCTGAGATTGCTGGCATCTGAAAAGACCACTGGCTGTTTGTTGATAGCTGACCTCAGAGACTGGGGTAGAGAGGCAGAAGCCCAGGAGAGATGGTCCAGCCGCAGAGTGTTGTCATTGAAACCACTTTGTAGCCCTGGCAGAGATAGAAGGGATGGGCACCTGGTTTTAGAAAGTCAGTGGAATTTTGCTAATCGAGTGGATTTGAGATCAGAGAGAAAACTGAGGTTTAGGGTTATGTGAGGCTGTCAGTCTAGCATTTGTACATGAATTACCGTAAAGCATGGTGGAGAAGAGTATGGCAAAAGCATTGTGGTAGATAAAGTTAGATTAGATTTTACAAGCAGTGGTATGGGCTGGACATGTAGGTAATATAGAATCTGGAGGAAAAGTCTTGACTGAAGAAGTCACAGATGTGGGGTGTGTGTGTGCACAAGGGTCTTACACATTTAGACAACTATACTCCCAGCTTTTTTTAAAAAAAAATTATTTATTTATTTAATATGTATACAATGTCCTGCCTGCATGTATGCCTGCCCGCCAGAAGAGGGCACCAGATCTCATAGATGGTTGGGAGCTAACGTGGTTGCTGGGAATTGAACTCAGGACCTCTGAAAGAGCAGCCAGTGCTCTTAACCTCTGAGCCATCTCTCCAGCCCTACTCCCAGCTTTTGGAAAAAATATTATTTTTAATTATGAGTGTGTGTGCGTGCGTGCGTGTGTGTGTGTGTGTGTGTGTGTGTGTGTGTAAAAGAGAGTGAGCAAGCAAGAGAGCGCTCAGAAGCTAGAGCCATCAAGTGCCCCAGACTTGGAGTTACAGGCAGTTGCGAGCTGCCCAGTGTGAGTGCTAGGAACCAAACTCTAGTTTATATTCCCTCTTAACCATCTCTCCAGCCCAGTTATTCTTCTTCTTTTTTTTTTTTTCCGAGACAGTTGGTTATTATTCTTTAATAATCTAAAACTCACTATATAACTGTATAACTCAGCTACTTAATTTGTACAATTCAGTGATTTTTTTAATGCATGAAAGATTATGCAAATATTACTACAACCAATGATAGAAGCATTTCCTCTTGCTCTCTCTGGGGTTTGAAACAGAGACTCCCTGGGCAGTGGTGGCACACAACTTTAATCCCAGCACTTAGGAGGCAGAAGCAGGAGGATCTCTGTGAGTTCTAGGACAGCCAGGACTACACAGAAAAATCCTGTCTCAACAAACCGGGCGGGGAGGGGCGTTGGGGGAGAAGAAGAAAGAAAAGAAACAGACTCACTGTGTAGACTGGACTAGCCTGGGACTTGAGGAAGTCTGCCTGCCTGCCAGCCTCCTGAGAGTTGGGATGGCAGGTATAAGCATCATTTTGAGTATGATGAGTGCTTTTGCATTCTTCTCCAACATTGTAGCCCAGGACTTCCCCCATGTGAGGGAAATACTCTACCCCCTACCTACATCCCTAGACTTGTAGCATTTTGTTTTGGTTCATTAATAGATTTTTAATTTTTATGGGTATGTGTGTGTGTGTGTGCCTGCTTGTCCATCCATGTACCACATGTATGCAGTGCCTATGGAAGCCAGAAAAGGGAGTCGGATTCCCTAGAGCTGGAATTATAGGTGATTGTGAGCCATGTGATATAGGTCCTGGGAACTAAGCCCTGGACCTCTAAAAGAGTAGCAATTATCCTTAACCACTGAGGCATCTCTCCCAACCCCCAAAACCAGTTTTTTGAGTTTGTTTTTGAGACAGGGTGCTTACTGTGTAGTCTGGATTAGTCTAGAGCACGCAAAGATCTGCCTGCTTCTGCCTTATGTGTGCTTGGATTAAAAGACATGTGTGTCATACCCAATAATAATGTAAATTATTTAAAAATATGTTTTATTACATATGTGTGTGATGTAATATTATATATGTAATATATATATATATATATATATATATCTCATTATTATTGGTGGTTGTTTTTTGTTTTTCAAGCAGGGTTTCCCTGTGTAGTCCTTGCTGTTCTGGAACTCCCTCTGTAGATCAGGCTGGTCTCAAACTCATAGAGATCTGGCTGCCTCTACCTCCCAAGTGCTGGGGTTAAAGTTATATGCCCAGCTTTTTATTTATTTATTTTTGAGGCAGCATCTATGTATCCTTGGCTGACCTGGAACTTACTATGTAGACCAGGCTGGCCTTGAACTCATAGAGATCCGCCTGCCTCTGCTTCTTGGGTGCTAGGATTAAAGGCGTGCACCACCACCCCTAGCCCTTATATTTTATTTTAATTACATGTACATATGTGCGTCTGTCTGGAGGAATGTACACATAAATGCATGTGCCCATAGAGGCCAGAGGAGGGCGATGACTCCCTATAGTTGGAGTCCCAGGTGGTGGCAAGCACCCATCTGCTTACTGGGAACCAAATTTGTCTCCTCTGCAAGACCAGTATGCTCTCTTCACCACTAAGCTGTCTCAGCCCCTCTAGCATTTTTAAATCCAGAAAACTGTATGCGAGAGGAACCTGAGCACCACGTCTTGGGCTGCAAAAGTGTCTGGCCATTAGGGAGATGAGGACAAGTGGAAGCCAATTGAAGTGGCCTTTGAATGAAGGGGTAGCTCTCACAAGGCACAGGCCGATGAAGGGCAAATGCCATGAGGGTCAAGGACTGGTATCATATTTAGTGGAGGAGGTGATCTATAAGAAACAGGTGACATTTGGGCAGATACATATCTGGACAGGGGTGGGCACAAAGGCAGAGAGGGTTTAAATGGGAGGAAAACAGTGGAGATGGGGGTCTGGCAACCTGTCAAATCATCTGATGGCACACAGGGACAAAGAAATGGGGCAGTTGCTAGATGAGGTGTCTCAATGACTGAGCAGTGTCCGAGGCTGCGTGTTGCTCTTCCTAAGAGGCGGGAGAAAGTGAGGACTAGAGATCTAGGTCACTGCTTGCTTAGCATGTGCAAAATTCTGACTTCTATTCTTTTCTTGCATTTTTCTTCTCTTTCTTTCTTTCTTTCTTTCTTTCTTTCTTTCTTTCTTTCCTTCTTTCCTTCTTTCCTTCTTTTGTTGTTATTTGAGACAGGGTTTCTCTGTGTAACAGCCCCGACTGTCCTGGAACTCATTGTGTAGACCAGGCAGGCCTCAAACTCACAGAGACCCGCCTGCCTCTGCCTCCCAAGTGTTGGGATTAAAGGCACGTGCCATCACTGCCCGCCCAGCAAGATTCTGGGTTTAACTCCCAGCACTACAATCAGGGGCTGTGGCTGGGCAGATACTGACAACTGAGAAAGGCTGCTAGAATCTGTAGACGTGCCCCCTCCCCATTTCAAGTTTCTTGGTGAGAGACAATCAAACTATCAGCTGCAAGTGAGGGTAAGAGACAGGTGACAGGCCGGGCGGTGGTGGCGCACGCCTTTAATCCCAGCACTCGGGAGGCAGAGGCAGGCGGGTCTCTGTGAGTTTGACGCCAGCCTGGTGTACAGAGCAAGTTCCAGGTCAGGCTCCAAAGCTACAGAAAAACCCTGTCTCGAAGAAAGAAAACAAAGCAAAACAAAAAAGGCACATGACAAAAGTGTGAGGAAGGCAGGGTCGGAAGCACGCAGTCATCTGGCGGCAGTGGGAGACCTGATCTGAAAGGGCAAGAATCTGAACTCGGTCCTTAGGCTCCTGCTTAGTATGGCCTCTGTCTGTCTGTCCAGCCTCGCCCCCTCCAGCTTACCTCTGCCTTACCTTCTAGCTGCATTGGCCACCTTCCGTGTTGTAGACAACTCCAAGAGCTTCCCAGCTTGTCCCCTGCCAGCATAATTTTTCCCTTGTTGGTTGAGGGTCCTGTAAGACACCTGTGGATGGATGTCGTTGAAATTGAGAGACAAGCAGTGTGTGATGGGGTGGCAAGGAGAGGCTGGAAGGAGGGCGTAGAGCAGGGCAACAAGCTAGGAGTTATTGACATTTTTCTCTTTGAAGTTTCTGCTATTACCAAGTGCGTGTTCGTGCTAGGAAATGCATATCTGATACAGACAGCAGGAAAGGTGACTAGTAAGGAGGTCGTCAAGGAAAACCCTACTGCAAGGGGACCATGGAAGAAATAGATGAACCACATAGTCTCATGGAGGAAGCAGAATGTCGCTGTAGGAAGATGGCAGGGCTCAGATTCATGCAGGTCATGCTTAGTGTGTCAGAGTGGTTGGAGCAGAATATGGCTATGGAAAGAAGAGAGAGGGGAAGTTGGGAGGGCCTGAGCTCACTGGCTTCTGCCGGATCTCTTTATGCCAAGTGACTTGGAAACTGGAGGCTCTGCTCCTCCTCGTGTTTTAGCGGACCCTTGAGCTGCTGTGTCAGAAACAAGGTTTCGGGCTCCTCTCTGCCAGGTATAAGTGACGTTCCAGGGCACTGAGAGCAGACAGCCAGCGGAGGACAAACCAGGAGCTGGACTGAAAGGATGGGGGAGGTTGAAAAGAAGCAGTGACCTCAGGAAGAGATGGGGACTTTGAAGGCTGTAGGGCAATCAGAGATGTCTGAGTGCCTCTTAATTTTGGGGACCTCTGAACCATAGAATGGGGTCAAGAGAGCAGGGAAGCGGCTGTAGGTGTAGTGATACAGGGCTTGTCCAGCAAGTGCTAGGCTCTGCTGGGTTTGATCCCTAACACTGAGAGGGCTGGTAATAGAGGTAGGTGTGAGGCCGCAGTAAACGCAATGGCCAACTCATTCCTACCAAGTGTTGCTGGGAAGGATAGTGGGTATTGCGCTTGGCTGTAATGAAAAGTATATTTACATAACTATTCTAGGGCGGTAACCTCTGTTCTGAGGGCCCTGGTATTGGGGCTTGGGATGATCACCCAACCACCAGGGCACGAATATTGTAGGCTGCCTTGGGCATGGTCCTCCAGAGTTCAGGTAGCCCTCCAGCTTGGAACCAGTGTCACTGAGATGCCCTCTTCTGGGTCTCTCAGCTGGAGCCTACTTTGACCAGAGGGTATGTCCCTGTCTATCCAGTTTTGTTTTCAAAAGGACCAAGAGTCTCTCTGATGCTGCGAGCAGGTCTGTACATGAGGAAGCCCCTCATACCTGTGTTTGTTTACATATATCCTTTCCGTGTGATTAAGTTAATATGTAATAGAGAAGAAATTATCAAAATTATCCTGCCATCTCCTAGTTACCACCTGTGAGAAGTTTTATGTCTTGAAACTAAGGAAAGACATCTTAGCCACAGTTTGAGGAAGCCTTTCTGTGTTCTCCACTTGGCCCTTCCTCCCCTTCTGTGGCCGACTCCCTTTGCTTTCTCTGGTTGGCCACCAGATGTCGCTCTGGTCAGCATTTTAGGGCTTAAAGTGGTTTGATCAGAGGACAGTGCCAGGTTTTTCTGAGATTCTGAGTAACCTAGCCCTCCCTTTGGGGTTCTGAGTCCATTCTGTTCTTGGGCTGGGGCAGTGCCTGACTCTGGGTACTCCCTGTCCTGTTCAGGTCAGAGGAAGTAGGTGTTGTTAGGGCCCAAACCTGAAAGCCAGCAGAGAAGCCTGCCATGCTGAGCAGTGGCTGAGGCTGGGGAGGAAGCCTGGAAATGTGAGACAGGGACTGGGGAGCCTGAAAAGTCAGTGGGAGGGCAGAGTGATGGTGTGACCTGAACCTAAGAAAAGCACGGGGAAAACAGGTTTCCCTCTCTGGAATTGTCCTTTCAAAGGAGAGCTAGTGGCTAGCTCAGTAAGTCTGGAAGTGAGATGTGAGGGACTTGGATAAAAATGACTTTGGAAGTTAACTTTCCCCCTCGTTCTTGGTTTTACCACTCCCAAGGGAGCTTTTTTTGTGTTTTTGCAGGACGGGGGATTGAACCTAGGGTCGCAGGCATGCTAGGCAAGCGCTCTGTCACTGAGCTATATGCCTAGTCCTTAAAATGCATTTTTACTTTTTGCTAGTATTTTTTTTATTATTATTTTGTTTACTGTTGCTGTTTGAGACAGGGTCTCAACTATGTAGCCCTGGCTAGCCTGCAACTTGCTATATAGACTAAGCTGTTCTTGAACTTCAGGCCTTCTGCATCAGCTTCTAAAGGAGCTGGGATTACAAACCTGTACCATCAGACCAGCCCACAGGGCCTGTGTTAATCTTTTTGTCATCATGAGCAACCCAGGTTTGAGGATTTTCTCTGGTATTACCATAAAAAGCAAACACCAAGATTCTCACCTAGGTCCTGTCAGAGACCTAGGAGATGGTGTGTGTGTAGTTGGGGGGTGACAGGTGTTAAGTATTTTCTGAACGACAAACCTCTCCGCTGACGCAGTAATCCCAATCAAACCAAATTAGACTGAATTAGAAGATACTCAGGTTTAAGAATGCCAGCATTCCTGGGTGGCACCCTGGAAAAGCACGGAGAGGGTGAAAGGAGAACTGGAATGACCACTGGAGAGGGAAGAGGGGAGACCATGTGTTCATTCTCTGGGGGGCAGCTTAAATAGCCAGTGGGAGTGATCTAAACTCTCCCTGGGGAGGGGTTACCGTTTGGTGGGCTTTCTTGGAGGTGGAGTCTGGACTGTGGCCACTCCCAGGGGAGGGAGCTTATGCCAGGAGCTGGGGTGAAGCCCCCAGCCAAACATTCCAGGATTTTTTGGATAAGGATGTTAGGGGTTGAGGTGACGCTTTTAACTAAACATTTTTTAAACTCCTTGTATATATGTATGCCAGGGGACTGGGGTGAAGCTCCCAGCCAAACAGCAGGGGAGGTGGTTTTTAAGGCTTCTTGGGAGGAGAGCAAAGATGCTCTGATGAGGTTTTCCGTAAATGTGTTCCCTCTTCCTGCAGACTCATAGGAAAGCCTGGCCTTCCCCTTGCTGTAGGGGCGGAATTTAGTCTGTTCAGCACTAGCATTGGAGACCTGCCTGAAGTCTGGCCTTTCTTGGTCAGGGGCTTATCTGTCTGGTCTCTTCCTCACAGCTCCTCCAATGACACGGTACAGCCCCGTGTTTGCCATGCAGCACATTGTGGGCATGCCCCATGTACCGGTACGGAAAAGCTTCTTGGGAATGGACCTCCTTGTGACAAGGACTCTGTGCAGTCCCGGTCCCAACCAGCCCAGAGAGAAGCGACCAGAGGCCGCAGCCTTAGGGTTGTATCATCGCCTCCCCGCGCTGGGAAGAACACTGGGCCACACCATTCAGCAGCAAGCGGCCTCCACAGCCAAGGCTTGGTGGGACAGATACGAAGAGTTTGTGGGACTCAATGAAGTTCGAGAGGCCCAGGGGAATGTAACCGAGGTGAGGAGAGGAGCCAGTGTGCTTGCCTTTGCCTTCGTTTGGGGAACTACGACTTGGGCTCCCAACAAAACAGTTCCCAGCGGCACATATAATGACAGCTGGGAACGGTGTGGACACTGTTTGAGACAAGGCCTTCTGTATCCTTGACTGGCCTTGGAGTCTCTCTGTAGCCGAACTCCTGATCTTCCTGTGTCCACCTCCTGAGCTTGGGATTTCAGCTGTGTGCTGCCACAGCTGGCCTTCTTTTCTTTCTAAGACAGGGTTTTGTCCAGAACTTACAGTATATTCTAGCTGGCTGCGAACTCGTGATCTTCCTGCCTCAGAGCTGAGATTATAGGCATGGGTCACCACACCCAGTTCAGACTTGCCTTTTCTGAAATGAACATCACTGGTAGAAACATTTGACTCTTTCTCACGCGGAAATCTGGGGCTGTTCTACTGGGGTAAAGGTCTCTCCGTAATTAGACCCACGGCTCTCTGCTAAAATGCCCTAGCTAATGACTCCCCAGTTGTATTAGGCCAGCAAATTGTCCTTTGTGGATTTTGCCTATGGTGTGAAGACAGAGGGCACTGGGAAACATTATACTGGGAAGTAGACGAGCCGCCTGTGGTTTTCAAGTCCTTGGTGGCAGCGGGAGTGCATCCCATCACCTGCCCCCTTCCAGATACAGAGCAGTGTGGCAAAGGAGGAGGAAACTGAGGCTTAGGCACATGGAGTCTCTTCTCCTTGGATCCTGTTTGTACCAGTGAGCTTTGCAGAGTTGGAATTTCCAGGGCCATCAGTTGGAGGCTGGAGCTATGCTTTGGTGGTGGCACTGCAGGCCTCGGCAGCACACTGGAAACAGCGTAAGGACATTGCTTCCTCGCAGTGGTTTCCATCGACAAGAGTTGGCTGGGATTAGTGGACCAGGATTGTGTCACTGTTTGCTTTTTGCAAGTTTCTCAGGGGCATGTTATTTCTGCTTGAATGAATAAATCCAGTGCTTCACATGGGCGTGGCCTACGGCTGCATGTTGAGCATGCCAGAGTGAGCCGGGATTAAGGTCCAAGAACTGTTTCTACCTTTCACAGTGACACCCCAGTGACCCCTGTTCAGCTGTGGCCTTGTTAGCTGTGAAGCTGAGCCCGTATGGGGATGGACAAAGGGCTGATGGCATCTGACGTTCTCTCTGCAGGCAGAGAAAGTGTTCATGGTGGCTCGTGGCCTTGTCCGAGAGGCTCGGGAGAATTTAGAGGCACAGCAGGCTAAGCTGAAGGAGGTGAGGGACCGTTTGGATCGTGTCTCCAGGGAGGACAACCAGTACCTGGAACTGGCCACTGTGGAGCACCGGATGCTGCAGGTGAGCCCTCAGGAAGCAGCCCTCAGGCACCTGCACACTGCCCTAGGCCCCAGCACAGCAGGTTGTGGGAGTTTAACCCTGACTGTTAATTAGAAGCTCCTAAAGTGGCCATGGCCCCAGGCTTCCGGAGCCTGTGTGCCTGTTCTTTCCTAAGTACTGGGCTAAGAGTCCAGCTAAGGACTGACACCCAGATGGTTGAAGAGCGTGTGGAGGTGCTGGCTCAGGGAATGCCACCAACTTATTTCCTAGAGACGCGTTCTGCATGACTGCCCAGTGGGAAGATCTTGTGGCGGCCTTTCACACTTCCCCCTCCCCAGCTCTGCTCCTACCGCCAGCCAGGTGTTTTTTGTCTTCTTCAGGCAGCAGGTGTTTGTGGAGCCAGGGGCAGGGGAGTGGCCCTGTGCCACTGGCTGCAGTCACAAGCTCCTGGTTGCTGCCTGACACCACTTTGCTCCCACAGGAAGAGAAGAGGCTCCGAGCAGCATACGTGCGTGCAGAAGACTCAGAGCGGGAGAAGTTCTCTCTCTTCTCCGCAGCTGTGCGGGAGAGTCATGAGAAGGAGCGCACAAGGGCTGAGAGAACTAAGAACTGGTCCCTCATTGGGTCAGTCCTCGGAGCTCTGATTGGTGTGGCTGGCTCCACCTATGTTAACCGTGTCCGGCTACAAGAACTGAAGGCCTTACTCCTAGAGGCACAGAAAGGGCCTGTCAGTCTCCAGGAGGCCATCCGTGAACAGGCTTCTAGCTACTCCCTCCAGCAGAGAGACCTCAAGGACCTTATGGTGGATCTGAGGGGCCTGGTACACACTGGGCAGAGCCAGGGCTCCGGGTCACCAACAGGGTCCTCTTCTACCCAAGGGAAAGACATAGAAACCCTTTCAGCTGCCATGAGAGAACAGCTCAGTCATTCCCGGCAGGTCCATTCCTGCCTAGAGGGTTTACGAGAGCAGCTTGATGGCCTGGAAAAGACTTGCAGCCAGATGGCTGGGGTGGTTCAGCTCGCAAAGGCTGCGGCACATCCAGGCCCCGTGGATCCAGTAGATGGGACCCTGCCCAGCTCTTTGCTGGAACAAGGGAGCATGATCTTGGCCCTGTCTGATATGGGGCAGAAGCTAGAAGCACAAGTCAACAGAAATACTATCTGCAGCACGCTGGTCACCTGTGTGACCTTTGTGGCCGCGTTACCTGTGCTCTACATGCTATTCAAGACCAGTTAGCCCTGGGATCCTTCTTCAAAGGGGCCTAAGGGTGAATGTGGCGGCTGTTGGTGATATAATCAGCCTTGTGCATTCAGCCTCAGAGCGAGTGTCATCTAAGGAGCTGACCAGCAGGTGATTTTTATTTTGTAGGTAATACTTATTTACATAATTATTAAAACTTTCTGTAAATATGCAATTAAAATATCTAAGAATTTTTATTATTTAAAAGACTTTTACATCAGACTCAGTTTTGTCATTGACTTCAGAAATCTGGGACGTGGGGTTCTGTCTGAAGTGAGAGAATTTACCCTTTTTTACCTCATCTTGGTCATAGCTCAGGACTGTGTTAGGTGAGGTTAGCCCTGAGATCTAGATTCTCACTTTGAATATTCTGACTTACCCTCTGCTTGCTGGGCCTTCCTGTCTAGGGGTTCAAATGAACAGAACCTAGCCTGGTGCGTAGCTTTTTGCCATGGGGTAGGGAGGAGAGGAACTTCCTGGTTTTGATGTTGACGTGTGCTCAGAAGAAAAGAAGAGATGGAGGACATCATTACAGATCCGTGGTTTGTCTGCATCCTTGATGCCCTGGTGCAAAGTACTCCCCGTGCAGCCTGGGCCCTCGAAAGGCAGGGGCCTAGTTCAGACCCATGCTGGTGGCAGCATGGAATAGTTAAAGGTGAAACACGGTGTGGACTGCCCTGAGAACTCTGACCGCTTTTCAGAGGAACAGTGACCCTTGACTTCCTCAGTTAAATGGCGTGGGTGGCCTTGTGTAAACAGAATATGTGGAGTGTTGTTCTGTGCCTGAGTATTAGAGGTGTAGAACCATCGTGGGGAGTCAGTTTAATAGCACTCCCCAGAGGGCACCCTCACCCCCAAGGTCACCACAGCTGTACACTTCAGGTGGGAGCTTGTTTGTGCCTGTGGAGCCAGAGTGTTTCCACCAGGAGCCTCTACTCTTGGATGCTGTGCTCATCCCTAAACAGCAAGCATGGCACAAATGGCTCCTCAAGTTCTTTGAACCTCTGAGAACCCAGTCTCTTGGTCATTTGGACACTTCATTCTTGGTATACAGTGGTTCCCAAGGGGTGAAACAACCCCAGCACCTAAGGGTGTTCATACTCCTGAAGGGCCAGGAAGTGTCCTCTCTGTACGGATGAGGCCAGGCTCCCCTCTGGGATAAAGTTAGCTCCAAGGAGAATGCACTTGAGTAAGTGGGTTTGAGAGCAGACTCCCCACACACGGAAGGCGCTCTCCTATAAGTTGCAGAAGTGGAAGGGAGCAAGGGAGCAAGGGAGTCAGGGCAGACCGTCCCAGCTGAGGTGGGGATAGATCTGGGAGAGCTGTGGAACATAAGTAGAGGGTGGGGAAAGGGGCTTGGAGTCCTGGGCTGGCGCTCTGAATGTCAGGCCTGGGGTGAGGGAACCTGGAAGGGTTGTCACGATGTGCTGACGCAGTCCTAGGTGACTGAAATCAGGTGCTGAAGGTGGGGGTGGAGGAAAGGGGTGATTTGGGACCTCAGGGGAAGGCTGTTTTAGACGTCACCAAGATGAGTGAAAGGACCCTGTCTTGCGGTTTCAGTAGCTGCGATGGAACACCATGGCCAAAGCAAGCTGGGGAGGAAAGGGTTATTTGGCTTATGTTCATCATTTACGAAGTGTAAACAGGAACCCAAACAGTGCAGGATCCAGGAGGGATGCAGAAGCCATGGAGGGGTGCTGTTTAGGGGCTTGCTCGCCATGGCTTATCAGCCCGCTTTCTGGTAGAACGCAGTACCACCTGCCGAGGTGGCTCCACCCACAAGGGGCTGGGGCCTCCCCCATCAATCACTAATTAAGAAAATGCCCTACAGCGGGATCTTATGGGGGGATTTTTCTCGATTGAGGTTCCCTCCTTTCAGATAACTCAAGCTTGGTCAAGTTGACATAAAACAAGCCAGCACAGCCCCCACCCCACCCCTGAGACGGGGCGGAAGGGTGTGGTGGAAGAGGAGCCTGGCATCAGCTCTGAGTGCCATGACCTACGTGGAAGGCTTCCTTGCTGAAGAGCCCCCTAACCTTAGAGGCTTCTTTCTATATATGGCAAATTTTGCCTTTCTGGATGTTGTGCCGATGCCCTTGAGCTAAAGTTCTCCAAAAGCCCTCAGGATGGGTCAGGTCCCGGCTCCACAGATTGCCGTCGGCAAGCCTGGGTGTGAAAGGCCCTGCATAAAACACAGTGCACTGTGCCTCGGGAGAGAACTGCCCAGGAAGACCCAGGTGTTTTCCAAGGAGGGAGTCCAGACTTGCTCAAAGCTTCTGAGTTCTGGATAGCTCGAGGTACGGGCGTTGGAGGAAAGGAAGGAACTGAGACCCCACTAAGGCAGGCAGTGTGCTCCGCTTTCACAGCCCTGCCTATGGGTGGTATCACCCCCACTTGTGGGTGAGCAAATAGGTTGGGGGAGAGGTGTCAGGTTACATGGCTTAGTGATGGCGCAAACTCGGGTCCAAAGCCCGGGATCTCCTCAAACAGCCAGGGGTGGGGGCCGGAAGGAGAGGTTGGGTGTTGCGGAGTCCTTGGAGAAGGAAAGGTGGGCAGGGCCAGGTGAGAAGAGGAGAAAGCTGGCGCCTAGGAGTTCAGGTGAAGAAAGTTGGGGGAAGATGGGCTACAAGGGCCAGGAGAAAGAGGGAGCTCGGGGCGCAAGGCGAGGCGCGTAAGGGGTAGTGAAGATGGTGGTTTGGAAACAGGCCGGGCAGGTGAGGGGCACGAGTCCCATCGAACTCTGGCAGGGCAAGTGCTGTATCACTACAAGCAGGAGTAAGGCAAGCAACCATGGCCGCGGCCTCTAGCGTTCTGGGAGTGGGGCGAGCGGCTGGTCTCGAGCCGCGCGCAGGTGAGGCCCCCGCTGGGCGGGGCGGACCGCCCACGCTCCGGGCTAGGCTCCTCACCCTACACGTCTGCGTAGCCATGGCTACCGCCGGGTTGCAACAACCCCCACTTAATGAGGGGCTGATCACCCCCCCCACCCCGGCCCTTCACAAACTCCGATCCCGCGGGACCGGAATGAAGGGTCCCGGGGGGCTGGGGCCGCGCACCCCGCTCTCCGGGCTGCTTCCGGCATGACCCGGGCGGCGCGCGGGGGGAGGGCGGCCCGTCGGGAGGGGGGGGGTGGAAGGAGCGGAGCCCGGGCCGGCCGACGCGGCTTTGTCTCCTTTGTTCCCAGCGGTGGCAGCGCCGCGGCGGGAGGGGCGGGCAGCGGGCGCAGTTTTCCGCCCCTCGGTCTCCGGGTAACAGCTGCGGCTCCGCCAGACCCACCTCCGGGGGGAGGGAAGGTCGCCGCGCGCAGATCCCGAGCGAGCCCGGAGCTGCCCGCGGACGCCTCACCGCGCGCATCCCGCAGGCAGGTCGGGCGGTGAGTTGCGGGGCTTGGGCTGGGAAGGCGGGGCCGGGCCGAAAGCCGCGCGCACCCAGGTGCAACGACCCGAGGCCTCGGTCCCGCTGGGCACGGGCAGCCCGAGTGGAGTGGTGGGCGGCTTCGGTCCAGAGAGTTGGGACCACACTCGTGCGCGCGAAGACAAACTCTGGCGGCACCGCCTGTAACGCGATTGGGAGATAGAGGAGGTGGAGCTGCTCCTCCGCGCCCCCTCCTCGCTGCCGCCACCGCCGCTGTCGGGACCGGCCGGCCCCTTCCCCGCCCTCCCAGGGCCACTGGTGGGGTCTTTGTCCCGTGGCGCGGTGGAGGGCGGAGGGCTGAGGATGAGCCGAAGCGGGCAAGTGGAGGCTTCCCCATAGGGTAACAGACCCTTCAGGCTGAGGCCGACAAAGGAGGGGGACCACGAGCCTTCTAATTCTGGGACTCAGTCTTGGTACCGACATACCCAGCGGGTGCTTGATGAGCCCCTTAATTTATCGCGGTAGTCTGGTCAACGATGGCATCCCTCTACCCCACTCAACATCCAGAAAGCAGGTGCTCACCATTTCACAGTCAATGAGTAACGCTCTCCTTAAGTGGATACTGGGACGGGGGCTCAGGAAGGGAAGGCCGGTTTCCCACTTCAACTCCCAGACGAGGTACAATACATGTACAGGTGCAGATGGGCTGAATTTGGGAGCCCTCTTAGTGAGAGCAGCTGCAGGAGTGGGGGTCAGGTGGCGCTTGCCCTTTGCAGAAGTCAGGCAAGCAGTCTTGGGCCCCGCTGAAGGTTTCAGGGAGTGTGGGCTCTGAAGAGGCCTGTGGGGCAGGCCTGGGCACAGACAGAGTTAGACTTTGGCTATGAGCCTGGACAGAGTCTGAGATGTGGGGAGCTGGGAGGAGATACTGGCAGTGCAAGTTAGGGGCGTGAGGCTTGGCTCCAAATAAGCGTTTTCAGTCTGCTCTAGTCTGATCATTAATAAAACTGGGCCAATTCCTTGTGTTTTGAGAGGCCAGGAGGCTTGGAAAGCAGTGTGTAAGCTCCGTGTTACCCCCTACCCTTCCTTGGTTGTGAAATGGGGGCTCATTCACCATGTAGGGAACACCTGCTTTGCGTTGGGTCGCCGGTTGCTTGGTCTCCTAATTAAAAGTGGGAACTCCACCATGTCCAGAGAGGGAGGCTGCAATGGGAGAAAATGGTCTTGCGGCCCACTTGGCTCTACCACATTTACTGATCGGAGTGATCCTACCTCCTCTCCCACCAATAGGAATCTGAGGCTCAGAGCCAAGGGAAGTTGAGGCTGGTGACTAGGTGTGTCCATTTCATCTACCACACAAGGGTCACCTCCTTAGGAGCCTGGGAAGCCTAGGAAGGCTCTCTAGGGAGGTGATGGCTGGGCGTGGGAGGTAATGGGAGAGAGAGGGAGTGGGCATTCCAGGCCTAGGGAACAGCCCTTGTGATGGCGGGGAGGAGAACAAGCCTGCAGTTTAAGCAGGAACGAAGAGCATTTGTGGGGGTGGTTGTGGACGAGAGGGGCCTGGCCTTTGTCTCTCCAGACCCAGGGTACCCCAAAAGCTTGAGGAGTGTGTGTGCTCCATTTTTGTTTAAGGAAAATCCAGTGAGCTCTTCCTAGATGGGAGGGACTAGGGATCCCTCTGTGGCGAGTAGCCGAAGTGAAGTGAAATCTGTCCGCCGCATGCAGGAGAGAAATGTCACTACCCTTTGTCCTGCCCTTGCCGTGGTATGTAGGCCCATTGACGTAGTTTCTTAGAGTGGGTCGACCTCTGACCTGTGTGCTGGGCTCTCTGGAGCTGTCGCGTTTCTCTCAGTGTCCCCCTCAATGCGATTGTAATTTCAGCTTGGGGAGCGGTTTTGTCACTGCCCCTTAAGGGCTGAGAAACTTTGGCATGTGGTAGGCTCTGAGCAAATATTTACGAGCTAATGGAGCAGCAAATGCTGGTCTCACTATGGGACCCTATACCCAAGCACATCTGTGGGCCAAGGTGGTGGGAGGGTCAGGCAGTAGCAGGGCAGGAGGTGGCTTCTGCCTTTCCAGGGGAGGAAATGTGTTCTCTCTATCCCTTGGAAACAAGGGGGGGGGGGGCTCTTTAGTAGCTTGGCCTTGCCACAGTCTTGGGCTTCTGGCTGGGTTCAAGACTTTCCCTGCTGCCTTCTTCCCCCCCACCCCCTTGGGTGGCAAACAGAGGCAGCCTTGTTCCCGCTCCCATAGAGCTGCCCTGTTCTCTGCACACTAAAAATGGAAACCCCCAAGCTATTTTGGGAGCAGTGCCCAGCCAGACTGTGGCCATGGCCCCCTGCTCCCACTAGGCTGTGACCACAGCGTCCCTGCTCCCACCAGGCTGCTGGACCTTCCTCTTAGCCTTGTGCCCAGCCCTGCTTATGATAGGGCAACCTCAGGAGCGCCCTGCTGAGGCCTCTGATAGTATGGGCCAATCCAAGCGCAAGAAAGGGAACTTTGGGAACATTCTGCATAGACAGCCTGGCAGCTAGGTGGTGGGAGGGGCTGGGCAGTGTGGCCTGGGCACAGGCAAGGAGGGAAAAGTGCTCCTCAGTGTAGAATGGTTTGCCCCATAACCTAACCAAACTTTGTGTTCCTGCTTGAGGACCAGTGGATTTGGGGAAAGGTAGTGTTGCCATAGTTACTTAGGTCTAGGATTTAGGAGCCTTAGCTGGGGCCTGCAAAATGGGAAAGCGGGCACTCAGAGTCTGGGGAGTTGGTCCTAGGGTTGTACTTGGGCTGCAGGGCACAGCCAGGCATGATGACTCCCTCAGAATACCCAGCCTACCGCTCCTACTGCACTCTGGGTTCTGACTCTACAGCCCGCAGGAGAGAAAATTCCAGGAGATGGCCTGCCTTCCACAGCTTTCTAGGACTTAATGCTGGAACCAGGGAAGTGTGCGTGAGTCTGTATGTGCGGGTATCTAACGTGGGTGATGTGTGTCTGTCTCTGGTGGGTGGGTATGATGTGTGTTGATGCAGTGTCTGTAGAGGGCAGAGCTTTGTATGACTGATTTCGTGTGGTATCTGAACATAGATACGTGTGTCCTGGGTGGCGTGTTTATGTTTGTGTGTATGTATCTTCTGTGTGCATAGGTCATACCTGCATGTGTATGTCTGAATGTGCAAGTGCTCCTGTGTTTGTGTGGAGATGCGTGCATTCAGGGTAGGTGGTATGCATACATCTTAGTATATGTGAGTGGGTACCTGCTGGTGGCTGGCACCCGATTGGGTTAGGGTGGCCACTGGTTGGTATGAGTACCGTGACAGAACAGAGTTAAAGCAAAGGGTGGGATGGGAAGAATGCCGAGGAGGGACGGCACCGCTAGGGGCCTGAGTGGGCCCAGACGGCCATGGGGCTCCTTTCTAGGTGACCTTTCCCAGGCCCCTCGGGTGCCTGGCTCTGCTGCCCTCCCCCTCCCTGTGTGGGCTCTGAGGAGGCGTCCTCTGTGGAATGTGTTTGGTGGCTGAGGGCCAGGCTGGGCTGGGCTCCACCGGCAGCCTGGGGAGTGCGGAGGGGAGTCTAGGGCTCCCGCATGCCTGCAGCCCAGCCCCCCGGTTTTATACTCTGCTTTCCCCCACTGGCTAGGTGACTCCTGCTCAGGTCATGCTGTTATCGCCTGATCCATCCAGCCCTGCCAGGTGAGCCAGACTTGACCCTAATGGGGAACAGTGTGCTTGTCACAGGGCTCCCCAAGGTGGGGCCCTGTCCTCCAGCCTTCACCAATCTAACATAGTCTATCGGTTGTCACCCTTTTGGATTTTTAGCCTGCAAGGCTCTGCGTCCAAATTCTTTTCTTCTTCATCTGTTTATTTTGTTGTTGTATTGAGACAAGGTCTCTATATGGCTGTCCTGGAACTCGCTATATAGACCAGGCTGGTCTCAAAGTGGCAGAGATCCACTTGCCTCTGCCACCTGAGTGGGATCAAAGGTGTGTGTCTTCACACGCATCCTGCATCGAGTTCTGGCATCGTTAGGACATGCTGGTGGTCCATACGACCTCATCACCCCTCCTCCTCCTGCCTAGGAACCTAGCGCCCACACAGAGGGGGCCCTCTCCATCCTCAGAGACGTTTTCACTAGAGTCAGAGAGCAGGGTCTAGAAGGAACAAGGACACCAAGTGGGGAACTAGGGTGGAGTATGGGTAGGTGCAGGTCCCCTGAGAGCATAGTGTCTACAGAGAAGGGGTAGTGTTGAGATTCCCAAGGGCAGTGTCTTCTGTCTCTGCCTCGGTAAGTGTGTAGTCCTGGGATTACCCTGGGCATCTAAGCCTAGTGGATACTGGGGATGTCTGCGCAGCCAGGTTAGGAGGAACATCTTGGCAATGCCCATCCCTCATCAGTGACTTCTGAGTACCCTTCTGGCCATGTGAGCCTCACCCAGCCTTTCTCTCTACTAGGTGACCATGCCTGTCCTCGGCCCAGTTCTTCTGCAGGTGCTCTGGGCCGGGTGTGTCTTCACCCTACAATCCCCTCTACCAGCTGCTTTTACTGCCAATGGCACACACCTACAACACTTGGCAAGGGACCCCACCTCAGGTACCCTTTATGTAGGGGCCACCAACTTCCTGTTCCAGTTGAGCCCTGAGTTGCAGCTGGAAGCCGTGGTGTCCACAGGCCCTGTGAATGACAGCCGAGATTGTCTGCCACCTGTGATACCTGACGAATGTCCCCAAGCCCAACCTACTAACAACCCAAACCAGCTGCTCCTGGTCAGCCCAGAGGCTCTGGTGGTGTGTGGGAGTGTTCACCAGGGCATCTGTGAACTAAGGAGCCTGGGACAGATCGGGCAGCTGCTGCTAAGGCCAGAGCGGCCTGGGGACACCCAGTATGTGGCTGCAAATGACCCTGCAGTTAGCACAGTGGGACTAGTTGCCCAGGGATTGGCAGGGGAGCCGCTCCTGTTTGTGGGGCGGGGGTACACCAGCAGGGGTGTGGGCGGTGGCATTCCTCCTATTACAACCCGGGCCCTGCGACCACCGGACCCCCAAGCTGCCTTCTCTTATGAAGAGACAGCCAAGCTGGCAGTGGGCCGCCTCTCTGAGTACAGCCACCACTTTGTGAGTGCCTTTGTACGTGGGGCCAGTGCCTACTTCCTGTTCCTGCGGCGAGACCTGAAGGCCCCTTCTAGAGCTTTCCGTGCCTACGCATCCCGAGTGTGCCTTCAGGACCAGCACTACTACTCTTATGTGGAGCTGCCCCTGGCCTGCCAAGGTGGGCGCTATGGGTTGATCCAGGCCGCAGCTGTTGCCACATCCATGGAGGTGGCCCGTGGGGATGTGCTCTTTGCTGCCTTCTCCTCCGTGGCTCCTCCCACTGTGGACTGGCCCCTGTCAGCATCTACTGGGGCGTCTGGAACCTCTGTGCTCTGTGCCTTCCCCCTGGACGAGGTAGACCAGCTTGCTAACTATACTCGGGATGCCTGTTACACCCGGGAAGGCCGTGCTGAGAACGGGACCAAGGTGGCTGACATTGCGTATGATGTCCTTTCTGACTGTGCGCAGCTGCCGGTGGTAAGTCCCAGTGTTTGCCACCACGCACCTGCCCAGGAAGGCTGAGGGGAGCAGGGAGTGAGTGGGTGGAGTGGCTCTTATCCAGGTGCTAGGTCTTTGCTTTGCATTATTGCAGTGGCTGAGTCAGGGTGCTAAAGAAGGGACTGCAGAAGTTGGCTAAGAGAGTGTTTAGGCTCAAGGGTAAGGAGAGAGTATTGGGATGAGCCGTCTCGTTTTAGATTCTGGAGCCGTAGAACAGGCCAAGACTCGTGTGTCTGTAGCCTAGGAAGGGTAGAGATGGAGAAACACTACTGACCGAGTCAGTGAGGTGCAGAGGCCCAGGCCAGTGTGCTGGGAACTGAGAGCCAGGCTGCAAGAGCTTTAGGACATGGCTCAGGAGACGGTACTGAGTGTAGCACCTGGAGGCAGTAGCTCTCAGGAAAGAGATGGCAGAAGACGGGGGCCACAGCCGGGCTGGGGGTGAAAAGGAGAAGGAACCACTGGAGAGCGCACCGAGATAAAGCTTCGGATGTAAGAGCGTGCTGCCCGGGTGGAACTGCTGGGGAGGCTTGGGCCTGGGAGAAGGTTGTCCTCAGAGGTTATCAGGATGGGGTCTTAGTGGTGCTTCTTGCTACCTGCAGGATACTCCAGATGCTTTTCCTTGTGGCTCAGACCACACACCCAGCCCCATGGTCAGCTGTGTCCCTTTGGAAGCCACCCCGATTCTGGAGCTGCCAGGGGTTCAACTAACAGCTGTGGCGGTCACCATAGAGGATGGACACACCATCGCTTTCCTGGGTGACAGTCAAGGACAGTTGCATAGGGTACAGTATCCTTAGGAAGTATCAAGACTGAATTGTGTGCCTTGTGACATACTACATGCCTCCCTTCCCTGCCCCAGCTCGGTTTATACCACTCCTCCCAGGGTTAGGTGGTATTTACCCATGATTCTTCCCACATACATACACCCTAGCCAAGGCTGGTTGTAATAACCTCTCTTGCCTAGAACATAGACTAAGCTGTTCTCAAACTCATAGAAATCTGCCTGTCTCTGCCTCCAAAGTGCTGGGTTTTAAGACTGCTCCACCAACACCTGCCCAAAGAGAAAACCCTTATTCATAAATTGTTTTAGTTTTAAGCTGAGGAAGGTCTTGAGTCTGTGGCTTTGGGCTTGGTGCCAGACCTTGTGGTCTTTCATCGTAGGTCTACTTAGGCCCTGGAGGAAGTGTTGCCCCATACTCTACCCAGAGCATCCAGCCGGGATCTGCCGTGAGCAGAGACCTTACCTTTGATGGTACCTTCGAGCATCTGTATGTAGCAACCCAGACTACTGTAAGTCCTGGACACAGGCTAGGGCCTGACTGCTGGGAGAGGTCTCTCAGCAGGTACAGGGACCCGTATGTGGGTGAGCCACTGGTTTTTGGATTGCCAGCCTCAGGTCCTCTTTGCTGTCACAGCTTGTGAAGGTTCCTGTGGCCCCTTGTGCTCAGCGTCTGGACTGTGACTCTTGCCTTGCCCACAGGGACCCTTATTGTGGATGGTGTGTGCTCCTGGGCAGGTTAGTGCTCCACCAACTGCTGCCCTGGGCTTGTGCCTCTGGAACTGCCTCGTACAAGATTTCCGACCCTTGTCCATCAACTCTGAACCTCTGACTTCTGGATAGCCCGCCCCCTGCCCTTTAGCCCCGCCTCTGCCCTTTAGCACCCCCCTCACCGGCCCCATGCGCTGGGCTCAGGTTCCCTGCCACAGCAGACTCAAGAGCTGGGTATCGACCCCATGTGAGGGCTGTGACCAGGGCCTCAGGCCTAAAGATGCATTGGCTTTGTGAATTCTTGGTGGCTGCTTGAGGGTCACAGTTACATGAAGCACGATTAATAAAAACTTAGAGACAAAAATTGGGGTTCAACCTGAAGGTCAGAAAAGCAAAACAGCCAGCCACTGAATCTTACCTCAACCTCAGTCTGAAAATGGTGATCCCACCTCCAGGAAACCTCAGGATGAGACTGAGCCTGAGAGCTGTCTCCTCCCGTTTTATAATCCTCTCTAGTTCTGGGATTAAAGGCATGCACCACTACCGCCTGGTTTCTGTGGCAAACTAGTGAGGCTACTGGGATTAAAGGTGTGTGTCATCGCTGCCTGGTCTGTAAGGCTGGCCAGTGTGACTGTTTTACTTTTCTGATCCTCAGATAAGCTTTATTTATTAAAATACAAATGCAACACCACTACAATTACATGTTGGTTCTTAGATGCAGTCGCCGGTCGGAGTGCACAAGGGGCCAGGGCCCTGAGCAGTGGGTGTGGAGCTTCCAGTCGGAGCTGGGCTGTCTTCAGGTGGTGGCTGTGAGCCCTGCCAATATCAGTCGCGAGGAGAAGAGGGAGGTAAATGACCGGAGTAGGCCAGTCCCCAGTGGGAAGAACTCTGGGATGGATGGAGACCTTGGATTTTTGTCATTGCATGAAATACCGCATGGCTTGCGCAGGCACTTCTCTTGGTCATTGGATTTCTCTGTTACAGTCGAGGTCAGAGTGTCTGTGAGGCCTCAAGGGCTATGGGGTGCTAGTGCCAGCCTGTACTTGGTGCCCTGGTCTACCACCCAGTGGGTCCAGATATGCCCTTGGCTTTTTTGGTAGGTTTTCCTGTCGGTGCCAGGCCTGCCGTCTCTTTGGCCAGGGGAATCATACTTGTGCTACTTTGGAGACCATCAGAGCCCTGCTCTCCTGACTGGCTCTGGTGTGATGTGCCCCTCCCCAGACCCTAGTGAGACTCCGATGCTGCAGAAAGGAGCCGGTGGGTGAGAGAAGGGGCCAGCCCCGGACCTGGGGGCCGCACCCTGCTTTCATTGCTTTAACGGGTTTTGTTGGGATGTGAGGTGAATCCAGATATAGCCCTTATCGTGCTCTGAGTCCCCTCACTGGATTCTGTACCCCACAGTGTCCATGCTATGTCCTATGGACTTTGTTCTCTGACCCTAGTTCCTGTCTCCATTTGGGGTATTAGTGGGGGATCCCATCCCCTCCCCACTCTTCATTTCCGCCTTTCTCCCCCATGTTGCAGACCATGTCTCCGTGAATGTGGAGCTCAGGTTTGGTGCCGTGGTGATCGCCAACACTTCCATCTCGTTCTATGACTGTATGGCAGTTACTGAGTTTTTCCCGTCTGCGCCGTGAGTTCCTTACCTTGTCTGTCCCCAGCGCTGGGCTCCCGTATTTTGACCTCCATTTCATGACTACGCTATGTGCAGGTGTCGGGCCTGTGTGAGCAGCCGCTGGGGGTGCAACTGGTGTGTGTGGCAGCACCTGTGCACACACAAGGCCTCGTGTGACGCCGGGCCTATGGTGGCAAGCCAGCAGGTGAGTGGGACTCCAGGATGAGGCATGTTGGGGGTAGGGTAAGGTTCTCTGATGGCCTGGGGTCTGTGTGCCTGCCGGCCTCCGGGAAGTTCTGTCCTGAGCACCTGCTCTGTGTGACAGACACCCTGGAGAGTGGCTGCTTGTCCATCCCATCTGTTTTGGGAGAGGACATTTAAGCTGAGAGGCAAGAGGTGTGACCTTGGCTCTCCACCTCAGCACAGACCCCCTGGAGCCTGCCCTCTGTGTTTCTGCTTTAGAGAATTAATGGGATGTTTTTGTTTCTCTTTTCCTTGGTCTTCTTCCCTCTTAACATCCCCTTGCCTGCCTGCTCCTGCACCTGCCTGCTGAGTGGCCCTTCCTGTCTTTCTTGGCCTTCCCTCTCAGAGCCCACTTCTGTCCCTAGTTCCTCCTGCAAGGGATGTACTCACCCCTTTCCCACCCACAGTCCCCAAAGCCACGGTCACCCCTACTCCCAACACCTTCCCAGCAGAGCCTAGGGCTCCCTCCATAGCTCCAGATGTCCTACCTGGGGCCAGGCCTTCCCGGCTCAGCCTCTGGGACCCATGGGTGGGTCCTGGCCCCATACTTTCCCCTACGTCTACAGAGACACCTGTGCATGAGAACCCCCTCCTTCCTGACCTCCCTACCACACCTGGAACCATTGTCCCTGCCCCTACTGACTTGGGACCAGTGACCACACCTGAGGACCTCTCGGCCTCCTACCCATTCCCCTCAGATGCAGCCACAGTGTCCCCTGTAGAGCCTGGCCCTGAGGCCCTGCCTTCCTCCGTGGCTCTGGACCAGCCCCCTGGCACTGCTCCAGCCACCACTTTCCCAGGGGCCACTGGCTCCATGAAGCCTGTTCTGGATTGGCTCATGAAAGAAGGCGGCGAGCTGCCCGAGGCGGATGAGTGGCCGGGTGGTGACGCCCCCGCCTTCTCCACCTCCACACTCCTCTCAGGTGATGGAGACTCAGCAGAGCGCGAGGGCTCTCCTGCCCCCCTCGTCCTCCTGTCCAGCCTCGACTACCAGTACGACACCCCCGGGCTCTGGGAGCTGGTGAGGTCCAGCCCAGGAAGGAGGAATGGGAGGGGATGGGAAGATGCAGCCGGTGGTTTACCCTGTGATTCTGCTTTGGGGGAGTGGGGACAGAGGACTGCCCTCTGAAGTTAAGCAAGGTAGAGGACCGAGGTGGGCAGGGTGGGAGCCACAGACTGCCTCACTCTCCGTGCCTGCAGGGAGAGATGAGTCAGAGGGTGAGCTCCTGCCCCTGTGTGGAGAATGTTCAAGGCTCCTTGCTGATACCGGTCCACGTGGAGCGAGAAGTCCAGCTTCGCGGCAGAAACCTGTGGCTCTTCCAGGTGTGCTTGCTGTCTGGCTGACCTCTTTCCTCTCAGACTGCTTGATCAGCTCTGCCCAGGAGGAGAGCATCGCCAAGCCCAGATTTCTTTCCTATCTTGGGCTGTACCAGAGCCGGCCTGCACTGTGGCCTGCAGGGTCTAGCTTCTAAAGCAGCCTGAAAAACAGTGTGTTCTCTACCCCCAGGATGGCCCGCAGAACAGCGAGTGTGTGATGGAGCTGGAGGGCCTCGAGGTGGCGGTTGAGGCCCAGGTCGAGTGTGAGCCACCTCCAGGGGCCTGGTGTCACATCAAGTGCCAACAGCAACAGGTGCGGACCGCAGGAGCCTGGGTGGGCATAGACTGGCTGTCAACCTCAGCTGGCTGCATTGTGCTTGTCACAGCCTAAGCGGTGGCACTGCAATACAGGTGGCTTCCCCAACTGTGCCATGTGCCTCCTGGGGTCCCCATTTCCCAGCCTGGCCTCTACTTCCATTGCTGATCCTGTCCTTGCACTCTGGGACCCCACAGTTCCAATTCTGACCCCCAGCACTGCTCCGATAACTGGTCATTTTGGTCCTTTACTAAGCCACACCCTCCACAGGCCTGGCCCAAACCATAACTTCACTCCCGTTTCTCCAGTTCAGCTATAAGGCTCTGCAGCCGGAGCTCCAGGTGGGGCTGTTCCTGCGCTGGGCAGGTGGCCTGCGTGTGGACAGTGCTGATGGGCTGTACGGTGAGCTGCCCGGGGACCACAGGGTAGGCGGGGTGGTATCGGGACTCCGCTAGGCCTCGCCATCACACGTCACTCCTGCTCTCTCTAGTGGTACTGTACGACTGCTCTGTGGGACATGGGGACTGCAGCCGCTGCCAAACTGCCATGCCCCAGTACGGCTGTGTGTGGTGTGAGGGGGAGCATCCACGTTGTGTGGCCCGGGAAGCCTGTCATGAAGCTGAGACTGTGGCCACTCAGTGCCCTGCGCCTCTCATTCACTCGGTATGTTGGAATGCTGGCCTGTCTCCTCCCTTACTGCTGCCCCTGGAGGGAGGTTTGTAACGGAGGAAGCTGGGATTCACTGAGGCTGACAATGTCCTTGTCCTGGAATAGGTGGAGCCACTGACTGGACCTATAGACGGAGGCACCCGGGTCACCATTAGGGGCTCCAACCTGGGCCAGCAGGTACAGGATGTGCTGGACATGGTCAGAGTGGCTGGAGTGCCCTGTTCTGTGGATGCTGGGGAATACGAGGTCTCCAGCAGGTAAGCCGATTGGGCCAACACGGGAGGGCGCTGTAGCTAGACGGCTTTGTTCCAGGGCCCCCTTTCTCCCGTCTTTGATTATGGTGTCAGAGTCTTAGTGCTGGGCTGCCGGAGGCCTGGAACTCTGGCTTTCTGTGCATACCTGGTTCAGGTCCCTAGCCTGAGCTGCTCGGGGACTCTAGTCTGTCGGTCAGAGTCGCTGCCTGGAGCTTGCTGATGGCTCTGCTGAGATGTCCTTTTTGCTTTCTCAGTGGCCTTAGATATCCTGTAGCGGGTTCCTCAGCAGCCTTCTCCTGGGCCCTTCTCTAAGATCTACCCTGGCAAGGCTCTTGGGAGGGGCTCCTGTGGGACACCTCCAGGGTGCCGCAGGCAAATATGGAGCATTGTCCAGGGTCTCCTGGGCCCATGAGCAGCAGGGCCCAAACCTGGCAGGATATTAGGGTGACCTCTTCACTGCACCCTCAGAAGAGCTGTTGCAGAGCCCCACAGTTTATTTTAAACGAGGGGTCACTGTGCATGCGTGCCCTTTCCCTCCAGATCTTTGGTAAATAAGAACCCCAGAGCTTCTAGACTATTAATAATTCTAGAAACATCAGGCTTAGGTGATCTATGAAGTGTAAACTATATTATGGCTGGAGCCACCCTGGCTAGTTCACACCACTTGCTCTGTTTGCTAGTGTTTGTGGTGACCGTGACAATGTTAGCCACTGTAGGCCTAACATTCTGGAAGTTAATGTGCCTCAGGCTTCTGTTTTCTGGCCAAGAACCAGCGTTCTCCGACTGCTCACATCTGCCCCCAGTCCCGACTAGAGGCTTTCAGGGACCTTTTGTTCAAGGTCAGGTCAGGCTTCCATCGCTTTGCAAATGGTTGCTGACCATGCGGTGATGGTGGGGGACTTGGGGGTGGCTGATGAGCCCCCTTACTCGCTTAGCAGCCCCTTGAGCTCCTTTGTCACATCAGAGAGAGAGGTTCTTCCTTGTTGGGGTTTGTACCTTCATGATTAAACCAGGAATGTGACTTCTCTGATGCCAAGGCTTGCAAGTGTGCTGTAGGGAGTTCCCTCCAAAACTAGAGGGGATGCTGACCCATCTTACGGGGGATGGGCACAGCACACCACATGGGCAGTGGCAGGGAGAGGATCTGCCGGGTCACTCTGAGGGACATCTGTGCAGCGTGCTATGCCCTTGCCTGTCTTGTGCCTTCTTCAGTCTTGTGTGCATCACCGGGACCAGTGGGGAGGAAGTGACTGGCGCTGTAGCAGTGGAGGTGACTGGCAGAGGACACAGTGTCTCAGAGTTCAGCTTTGCCTACCAGGTGCCTGACTGCTCAGCCACCCCCCAGCTGCCAGCGGGCCTCTCCCTCTGTGGGTGTCCTAGCCCGTTTGGTTTTGCCTTTATAGAGCGCCCCTCCCTGAGGCTGCCCTGTTTGTCTGCGGTGCCCCGGCCTCTATTTTGGCCTGACTTTGCCTGTCTTCCCTCCCCACACAGGATCCAAAAGTACACTCCATCTTCCCAGGCCACGGCCCCAGAGCCGGGGGTACCCGCCTCACCCTTCATGGTTCTAAGCTCCTGACTGGGAGGCTAGAGGACATCCGTGTGGTGATTGGTGACCAGCCTTGCCACTTGTAAGAGTTGTTTTCCTGTTCTACAAAATCCATGGTGCCCAGGGAGGAGATGGGGTGGTGGGGAGAGCCGGTGTCTAATGGGTCAAGGCTGCGCCAGCGCCGGGGCTGTGGGAGAAGCACGGCAGGGCTACTTGGAATCTGCGGTTGGTAAGGAAGCAAAGTGAGCCAAGAGACTCCTGGATCTGGCCTGTCTACCCCTCCCCAGGCTCCTGGAGCAGCAGTCGGAGCAGCTGTACTGTGAGACCAGCCCATACCCCATGCCTGCTGTGCTGCCAGTGGCTGTCTGGTTTGGGACCACTGAGCGGACGCTGCAACACGGCCAATTCAAGTACACATCGGACCCGAACATCACCTCTGTGGGCCCCTCCAAGAGCTTCTTCAGGTGTGGGGCCAAAAGCATGTGTGGAAAGTCTTTGAAGTTCTCCTCTGGTGGGGGAGGTGTGGTTCTGGGAATGGGGGCTGTGAACCCCTTACTGTTGACAGAATGGGTCATGAATTTGGGTTTGGGCGTGAGCTGGCTAGGACCGAGCTACGCTTTAGGTCCTGGTTTATGTAAGTCATGAATGGCTTCTCGGCTGTGTTTCAGCGGAGGACGTGAGATATGGGTCCGTGGCCAGAACCTGGATGTGGTGCAGATGCCAAGAATCCGAGTAACTGTGGTCCCGAGAACGCTGCAACCTGGCCAGGGGCTTGGACAGAGGCATCATGGGGTCCCTGAGAAAGTATGTTCTTCTAGAGCCCTCAGCACATGGCATGCCCACAAGCCTCTCCCCTCACCTGTGGGCAGCCGTGGGGAAGCTAGTCCCAGAGGAGATGCTTCCCACCTCTGTGCAGCCGCACCTCTCGGGAGGCGCATCAGCTGACCTGCCCTCATCTTCCCCTACAGTTTGAGGAGCCTTGTCTCGTGAACTCCTCCCATCTTATCATGTGCCGCACACCCGCTCTCCCGGATCCGCCAGAGGACCCCTGGGTCCAGGTGGAGTTTATCCTGGACAACGTGGTCTTCGACTTTGCCGCACTGAGCCCTACCCCCTTCTCCTATGAGCCTGACCCCACTTTACGTTCTCTGAACCCCGAGGACACCACTGCACCCTTCCGGCACAAGCCAGGGAGCGTGTTCTCTGTGGAGGTAGTGTGCCTTCCTAGGCTCGTTTATAGGAGAGAAGTGTGTGTGTGTGCTAGAGAGGGCAGGGTTGAAAGAACATGCCCTGAAGGGGGTGGTACAGGACAGGTGCCAGTCTAGGTCGTGGCAGAGACTCGTTCGGTAGCCTGGGTCCCTGTACTCCACGAAGGTTTCTGTGTTCAGTTAAATGGTTTGGTGTATTCAGTAGTTGGGTACACATTAGGTAACTGGCTGATCATCATTTGGCAACTGAGCTTACATGGATGACACTAGATGCTTGTTATGACACACATGGTATGTAGTGTGTGGGCACTTGGACAGGTCAGAGTCAGATAATCCATCATTCCCTAGCCGAGGGTAACTCAACAGTTCACTGCCCAGGGTGTGGGGAATCGTTGTAGTTTCAGCTGAGGAGGTAGGAAGCACAGGCGGTTAAGGTGGCAGTCCAGAGGCCGTCTCTGACCATGGGCTCTGCCTGCAGGGAAGCAGGGCTGAGTGATGGTCCCCTGGCCATCCCTGTCCCGTTCAGGAAGATGGGCTCCAGGTGGCAAGTGTTCTGAGTAACAGATTAGTGACCCAATGTTCCAGGGGGAGAATCTGGACCTCGCCATGTCTAAGGAGGAGGTGGTGGCCATGATAGGAGAAGGCCCCTGTGTGGTGAAGACACTCACCCGGCACCACCTGTACTGTGAGCCCCCTGTGGAGCAGCCCCTGCCGCAGCAGCATGCCTCCCAGGAGACACCAGATGCTTTGCCTGAGTTCACGGTCAGTGGGCAGGACCTGGGTTGGGCTGGGCATCGTGGTGTCTGAGGTGCTGGCTCACAGGTAGCTTCCCACACAGGTACAGATGGGGAACCTGCGCTTCTCCCTGGGTCATGTGCAGTATGATGGCGAGAGCCCTGTGGCTTTTCCTGTGGCAGCCCAAGTGGGCTTGGGAGTGGGCACATCTCTCCTGGCTCTGGGTGTCATCGTCATTGTGCTCATTTACAGGTGGGCGTCGCTAGTTCTGACGGGCAGGGAAAATGGGCAGAGGTGGTTCTGGTTTTCAAGAAAGGGTATTTCTGTGTTGCCCTGGCTGTCCTGGAACTCGTTCTGTAGACCAGCCTGGCCTTGAACTCATAGAGATCCATCTGCCTGCGGAATGCTGGGATTAAAGGCATGCGCCACCACTGCCCAGGTTTTATTTTTATCTTATGGGCATTGGTGTCTATGTGAAGGTGTCAGATCCCCTGAAATGATGAGTTACAGACAGTTGTGAGCTGCCGTCTGGGCCCTGAACCCAGGTCCTCTAGAGGACCAGCCAGTACTCTTAACCATCTCTGCAACGCCCCTCTGCAGATATTTTACATGATCAGACCTCTGAGAATGGTTGCAACAGGCCTGGTGGTCTCCCACAATACTCTGTTTTGCCCTTGCATAAGAATAGCCATGAGCAATATATAAACCATCGATTATAACTGAGTTCTAACAAACTGGGTTTATAAAATCAGCTTGTAGGCCTATATGGCAGGGTCGGAGTTTGCTGGGGACAGGAGTGAGGTATAAATGGGCTTTGATGGAACGGGACAGGATGAACTGTTTTGGGTCAGGTTTGACTGGGGTTGGCCTGGAGTCAAGATAAGCAGGCCTGAGCCAAGTCAAGCCCAGCAAGGGCTGGCCTTTCTTTCCCTTCTGTCCTTGCTGAGTAGGAGAAAGAGCAAGCAGGCCCTGAGGGACTATAAGAAAGTGCAGATCCAGCTGGAGAATCTGGAGAGCAGTGTGCGGGACCGCTGTAAGAAGGAGTTTACAGGTGAGACTCAGTGGGAGTAGCCGCAGGGCTCTGCCCGAGGCTGCTCTGGTCACAAGGGATCCATTGACATTCTTCTGCTCCACAGACCTCATGACTGAGATGACCGATCTCACCAGTGACCTCCTTGGCAGCGGCATCCCCTTCCTTGACTACAAGGTGTATGCAGAGAGGGTCTTCTTCCCAGGGCACCGGGAGTCACCCTTGCACAGGGACCTCGGCGTGCCTGACAGCAGGCGACCCACTGTGGAACAGGGCCTGGGGCAGCTCTCCAACCTGCTTAACAGCAAGCTCTTCCTCACCAAGGTGCAGTCCCCGCCCGACTTCCCCATCCCTCCTTGCTCCTAACTGGATGGGCCTAATGTTTCTGAATGCACCCCTCATTCTCCTCTCTCCCTGAACTCAGTTCATCCACACGCTGGAGAGCCAGCGTACCTTCTCCGCTCGGGACCGTGCCTATGTGGCATCTCTGCTCACTGTCGCGCTTCACGGGAAGCTCGAATACTTCACTGACATCCTCCGTACTCTGCTTAGTGACCTGGTGGCCCAATATGTGGCCAAGAACCCCAAGCTGATGCTGCGCAGGTATGTGGCTGTCAGGATTTAGGACAGCCTGAGCACGGGAGTAGAGCCAGGGTCTTGGGTTTGGTGGTCTGCGGAACAGAGCCCTGTAGCCCCCTGCTGACCCTGGCCTGCCTTTTGCTGCCGTCTCAGGACAGAGACTGTGGTGGAGAAGCTGCTCACCAACTGGATGTCCATCTGCCTCTACACCTTTGTGCGGGTGAGAGCGGGGCCCACAGCTCTTCACTAGGGAGGGTTGGGCCATTTAGGACACTGAGTCCCCAGCAGTCCATGTAGCTTGCCTACTACTGCCAGAGACAAGACCTTACCCAACATGCCCCGTGTACTTTTGCTGCCTGCCAGAGGCCCTGACTGCCCACACTTTCACAGGACTCCGTGGGAGAGCCTCTGTACATGCTCTTCCGAGGGATTAAGCATCAAGTGGACAAGGGTCCTGTGGACAGTGTGACTGGCAAAGCCAAGTACACCCTGAATGACAACCGCCTGCTCAGAGAGGATGTGGAGTATCGTCCCCTGGTGAGGGTGTACTCTAGGCAGGTGTATGTGTGTCTGGTCTATACCATCAGTTTCCACTGACTTCTGGTGTCTGTACCTGGATGTAGATCCTATTTGACCTCCGGCTGCCTGCTGGAGAGGCTGTTTATACATTTATTGTAGTAGGAACGCATGGCCTCACATGTGCTAGCAAGCGTTCTTCCAGCGCTGAGCCACAACCCTAGCGTGGAAGGATTGAGGTGGGAGTCTCAGAGGGTCCCTAACTTAGGAGGGAAGCACAGATCCATGTTGAGTTGGAGTAGCTTTCTTGCCGTCTCACTAGGGATGCAGTCTTGTCCCCTAAGTCAGTAGCCACTTGGCAGGCAGGCCTGCCTGGAGCTTCCCTGTCACACACAAGGGTTCCTCTGGAGGTCCCGGCTAGTCTGTGCTGAACAGCTAACACATCAGGTTGCAGGGGGAGACTGTTTGAGACATGGAGGGTTATGTGAGCATTTGCATCAAGCAGGGAGGCAGACGGGGGAGGAGTTAAGGACTGCATGGTGCTGGGCTGGCCTCAGAGCCTGCAGTCTTTTCATGGGTTGTCCCTGTCCCTGCCTTTGACCTGTGCATCTTGGTCGTCATCCTGCTTGTGGAACCAGTCCTGAAATCACTCACACTTCTTGTGTAGACTTTAAATGCTCTTCTGGCTGTGGGCCCTGGGGCAGGAGAGGCCCAGGGTATACCTGTGAAAGTCCTGGACTGTGACACCATCTCTCAGGCCAAGGAGAAGATGCTTGACCAGCTGTATAAGGGACTGCCTCTTGCCCAGCGGCCAGACTCTCGCACCTTGGATGTTGGTGAGGGCGGGAGCAAGGTGGTATGAGGACCCTGAGCTGGCCCAAGATTGGTGATGTGGGGGCAGGTGGGATGTTGGAAGTTACTACAAAACCTGGCTCTGGGACATTACCAGATGACCTTTCACCTGGAGAGGGTTCTGCTCTAGCTCTTTGGAGAGGATGGGATGGGCTGCATAGCAGAAAGAGGATGCGGGAAGCCCTGAGCCAGGTCTTCTCTTGTCCTTGCAGAATGGCGGTCTGGAGTGGCTGGGCACCTCGTCCTTTCTGACGAGGATGTCACTTCTGAGATCCAGGGTCTGTGGAGGCGTCTGAATACCCTGCAGCATTACAAGGTGGGAGGGGTGGGAGCTGGAGGCAGGATAGGGTGTGCGCAGACTGACAGGAGGGTCACCAGCTGTGCTCAGCAGGTCCCAGACGGAGCAACGGTGGCCCTCGTCCCCTGCCTTACAAAGCATGTTCTTAGGGAAAACCAGGATTATGTCCCTGGAGAACGTGAGTACCCACCTCCTCCCTTTGCGGGCACTTGTTTAGCCCAGTGCTGGGCAGCAAGGAAAGCCCTTCAGACCGAGGGAGGGCCTGTTTTCTTTTTCTCAGAGGAGCACCAGCCAGATGCTCCTACTCCTGGGGGAGTTGGCTGGACTTGGCTTCCCAAGAGGTGGCAGCACCATGTAGGGGGCACCCAACTCTTACATCTTGGCACAGGGACCCCAATGCTAGAGGATGTAGATGAGGGGGGCATCCGGCCCTGGCACCTGGTAAAGCCAAGTGAGGAGCCAGAGCCTCCCAGGCCAAGGAGGGGCAGCCTTCGGAGTGGGGAGCGTGAACGAGCCAAGGCCATTCCTGAGATCTACCTGACACGCCTGCTGTCCATGAAGGTAGGGCTGGGCTATTTAGGAAGAACAGCTACCCAGAGGACGTGGGGGTGGGTGGTGTAGAGCCTGTACAAAGGAGTGGCTGCTGGTCTCCTTCCTACCTGGGCTCTGAGCTTCCTTGTCTTCCTGCAGGGTACACTGCAGAAGTTTGTGGATGACCTGTTCCAGGTGATCCTCAGCACCAGCCGCCCTGTGCCGCTGGCTGTGAAGTACTTCTTTGACTTGCTGGATGAACAGGCTCAGCAGCACGGCATCTCCGACCAGGATACCATCCACATCTGGAAGACCAACAGGTGTGGGAGGAGCAGGGCTCAGGACAGATGTGAGGGCCTCCTGGCTCCCCAGCATAGTTACCGGACCCCTTCTCCCCGACTTGCAGCCTGCCGTTGAGGTTCTGGATCAACATTATCAAAAACCCACAGTTCGTGTTTGATGTACAGACATCCGATAACATGGACGCCGTGCTCCTCGTCATTGCACAGACCTTCATGGATGCCTGCACCCTGGCCGACCACAAACTGGGCAGGGTGAGCAGGCTGGGGCTACCCAAGTGGGTGTGGACAGTGTTGGACGCACAGAGCTTCAGGCTCCTGTCATAGTTGGAAAGGTGATGATGGTTGGGGGCAGCCATGAACCTAAGGCGTTCTCACACCAGGCCTCATCCCAAAGTCTCCTCAGAAGGTGGTCATAGTCTCAGGGAATAAGAGGAGGGGAGGGAGTGGCACCTGTGTCAGCTCAGACTTGAGGTGGCGGTAGGTGTAGCCTCATGTAGTTGGGGTGGAGTGTGGTGACAGACTGACATACAGTCACGTGTAGCAGTACCACTTGATTAGGGCTTGCCATTAGGGCAAGTGGTAGCCACAGTAAGCAGTGCAATTCGGCAGACTCCTGGCAGGTACCTGTAGGTGGCCTAGCCTGTGGTCCAGCAGAGGCCAGCTCAAGCCAGCAAAGGTACAGGTGTGGATTAGCGGTGTGGAATATTGAAGGGTGAGGCAAGTCTCCCAGGCCCCAGACGATGGTGAGCTCAGGTTTGGGGGTGAGCCTGAGGAGTTTCAGGGGTCACCAGTGGTCTCTGGTGGAATCATGGATTCCCCAGTCCTAGAGCAATCCCCCCAGATGCCTGGCAGATTTGGTTTTTGGGGTGTTGGAGGTCTTTTCCTTTCACACCACTGACAAGAGTCCAGGATGCTGGGGAGAGGCTGTGGGCAGAACACCAGAGGGGGGACAATGTCCTAGAAGTCACAGCTCAGACTTCTGACGTGGGGTCGCCAGGCCAGGGCTGTGGTGTAATGGCGCCTGCTGCCAAGTCTGATGACCTGGTTTGATCCCTGGGACCCATATGGTGTAAGAAGAGAACCAGCTCCTACAAGGTGTCCTCTGACCTCCACACATGCATACAAAAAAAAATAAAATGTAAAAACAAACAAGGAAGTAGGCTAGGGTGACCAGTAATCCTGGTTTCTTGGTTGCTGGGAGGGTCCTGGGATGTGGATCGTTTAGTTATAAAACTGGTGCTAGTCTGACCCTGGGTGCTGATCATGCTGTTGAACTTTGACCCTTCCTTCCTCTCTGTTGCTGTCTAGGATTCTCCCATCAACAAACTTCTTTATGCTCGAGATATTCCCCGCTACAAACAGATGGTGGAAAGGTACCAGGGAAGGTGGGGGTGTGTGTGCAGCTGAGGCCCTAGGTGAGCCCTGGTGGCACTAAGGAAATGGCTTATTTAGCAGCTGTTGTCCCTGGCTTTCTGGCAGATACTATACAGACATCAGACAGACCGTCCCGGCCAGTGACCAAGAGATGAACTCGGTCCTAGCCGAGCTGTCCCGGGTAAGGCCTCCCTTCATACATCTCAACTATAGAAAAACCCTTGTCACCTCTAAACCTTTGTGATCTGGCTGGGAGAGGACACACCCTGTCACCATATGGACAGTGTGTTTCCTAGCATTTCAGAGTGAGTAGGGGTCTCGTTTTGATAGCTGTCACCTAATCTGATCTAAGCAGGTGCTTGTATAATTGTAGCCCTTGCTAGGGTCTGTGGAGTAGGTGGGGTTTAGCTCTAGGCCTTTTGAGTCAGCTGCCCATACTGCCCACTGTTCTGCTACCGTGTGGCACCTGTAGCACCCACATGAGAACATTAGGAGCTGTGGACAGTGTTCCTTTAGTGGTTACAAGGACACCCACACTACCAGTGACAGCTGGGCTTTTGGGATACAGCTGTGTCAAGCCCTTCATGGGGGTGTGCTTCTGCCCTGGATCCCCTAAGATCTCCATGAGTTTACTTAGGCTGAATCAGCATTACTGTCCAGAGAAAGAGGCTGAGGATCTGATGTCCCCATGGAAGACTTTAGACTGGTCTCAGGACACATTTGAGTAAGATCAGAACAAAATGACTTGGAGTTCCCAGCCAGTCCCGTGGCCCTGAAGTCACTTGGGATGAATGGGAGGACTATCTAGCTCTAGCCTTGCCTGGGCAGGTGGGTTCCAGTACAAACTCCAGCCCTGCCGAAACTAGTCCTGGGGTTTCTCCCTACCATGGAAGTCTTTTGCCTTGGCCTGAGCTGTAATCTTGGGTCCCTGCCTTAAGAGAGGCGTCCCATCACAGGACCCATTCTTTTTCAGGTCCCCTTCTCTACTCTCAATCCTTCTCTGAGGTCCTGGGTCTCTTTCCCCCCACTTCCTTCTCATTTCTCTCCCCTTTTGTTTGCCCTCTTCCCCAGAACTACTCCGGTGACCTTGGGGCACGCGTGGCTCTGCACGAACTCTACAAGTATATCAACAAATACTATGACCAGGTGAGCACACCCTGGGCCCCGACTGCGAGGCGGACTTTGCTCTCTGTGTGCTCCTTGGGAAACTGAGGGGGGGTCCATAAACTGGTTCAGTGATGTTGGCTCCTCTCTCCCTGTCCCCACAATTCCCCATCCTGGTCCTGCAATACAGCTTCCAGGCATGGTAGTAGTGGTTGGGGCTACCTAGAGAATTTGCTAGGGTCTAGAGATGGTGTGTGGGATGTGCCGGAAGACCACTTAGTTGCCAGTTGCCATCCCTTGAAGATTCCAGGGTTGTTTTTGTCCCAGATATTACCACTTCTGTGGGTGCAGACTGGGCTGGGCTTCTGGAACCAAGGAATGAATGAATGAGGTACAGCAAAGTCAGGGAGGGGTTTTTCTGGGCCCTCTCTTGAGCAGGCCTGTTGTTCTAAGTACCTGTTAGTTATCCTATGAGTTTCCAGTAGAATCACATACCATATCCTCCTGGTCTTGGCACATAGACTCATGAAATGCCGTGAGCTGGCAGGCAGGGCAGTGGAGATGGCTGCAGCAGACCTGCGGGAAGGCCAGTGCACATGTAAGGCTGGATCCTACACGAAATGAGCTGGCTGGGGAAAGGACGTTAAGTAATGAGTAAAATATGTCAGTCTCACACTGCCTGGTCTTTAGCATCTCCGTGTGGTGACGCTGGACTCTATTCTCAACACTGGAGAGGCCGGAAGTTTGTGTAAGGCCACACTGAGACCTTCTCAAAAAAAAAAAAAATACCCTAGAAAAGCAAGCCATGGTGACTTTGTTCTGTTTTCTCGCTGACAGTGAGTGAGGTGGTTGACTGGATTTCTCTGTACTTACCCCTGACTGCGGTACAGCTCAGGCCTGCCGAAGTCCACCTGCAGTCATCGTGGGGTTCAGAGACGTCTCCCCTGAGTCTGCTGCTTCTGTCTTCCAGATCATCACTGCCCTGGAGGAGGACGGCACTGCCCAGAAGATGCAGCTGGGCTACCGGCTCCAGCAGATCGCTGCTGCCGTGGAAAACAAGGTCACGGATCTATAGGGGACCAGGGAGTCCTGGCCTTCTGTATGTTAGCACCTCCTGGGCAGCCCTGGAATCTCAAGGGGGAGCCACCTTCGTAGATGCCTGTAGTGACTGACAAGCAGAGTTTAATGAAAGGTGGCTCCCGGTCTCCTGCTGGCTTCAGCCCCGTTGGGCCCACCTTATAGGCCTGGGACCTAATGGCTCAGTGGGTAGTGCCAGGCCTGCCCCAAGCCTGTTGACTCTGTGACATCCTTCCTGGGTGACGCCAGCCCGCAGGGAGCTGGGGACTTAGGATTTCCAGAGAATGTCTGGTAGGGCCTCTGGACCCCTGGGGACACTGTACTGTTCTACACTGGCCTATGTCCCATCAGGAATCACAGCAGAAGGAAGAGAGCCCTCCTACTTCCTGTCTTCTTCATCCATCCTCCTTGACCTCAGTTTAGCTTCCTCTGTCTTTGTTCCCTGTTGCCAATTGCAAGGCCTGAGAGGAAAAAGGAAAAAAAAATGCCTTTCCAGGCTGCTGCTGCCTCAACAGCCATGGTGCCTCAGGCCCACCCTCTCTTCTGGGAGGATGGTGGGGAGGGAGAGCAGTGGCCCACCTATGATGCAGTTCGTCGTGAAAGGATAACACATGGTGTAGAGTCTGATCGGGGACTCACCAGCTCTTCTGCTGACTGGCAGCTGTTGGGGACATGGGCACAGTCACATTCTGAAGGGTCTCCTGACCCCTAGGAAAGGCCTGTCAGGTGGCAGGCTCTGCTTTCTGGAAAAGAGAACTTGAAGCGTGATAGGACTCAGGGAGAGCAGGGGCCTGGTGGGGAGGGCAGGTTCTTCATCATCAAGGGTTCCACCTTGTCTGCAGGTTGTGCTCATGTCTCTACTCATGGTCCATGATTTTGAAAGGAATTGAGAAAGTGTGGCATCTTTAAAGGTGACTGCAGGCACCGTGGGTATCAAGGGTCCTTGTCTATGGCCCTGTTTCTGGACCCACCCGATTTCCAGATTACGGTCCATGTCGAGGTACCTTAAGGCAGGAGCTCAAAGCCAACCCACTTGCATGGCATTTTCCTGTTTGAAGTTGCCGGTGAGCTTCAAGACCAATGTACTGAGGTGTCTGTAGCTGCCTGGATCAGCAGAGCTGGAGGTGAAAAATGCCCTAGGCCTCACTAGGTGAGGGCTTTAGTGTCCTCATAAGAGAGGTCAGCCACCTTTGGGGTCTTCCCTGAAGGTTTGAAGAGATGGGCTGATACAATTCCAAGAAGAGGCCTTCCTTGTCATCTCCAAAGTCCTTGTCCTCAAGAGAGCAGGAGCCACGTTGGTTTTCATTCCAGCGGTAACCACAGCTGCTATTTCTGTCAGCTCTAACATCCCGTCTTACCCATGCCGGCCCGATGTGGGAGCCACACCACAGATGGGGCCAGCAGTCAGGTCTTCATTTTGGAGCATGTGAACCTCAGTACTAATAATAGCTGTCTTAGTCCAGATCCTATCCTCACTCAGAGTCTCTGCTCTCCCAGGGCCAACCATGGGGCTGAAGGGGGAATGAGGTCTTGGCCAGACCTCAGACAGGCACAGGGAGGGAGGCAGCTTGAATCAACATGGGGAGAGAGCCGCACCTCTGCTCCAGGCTGGTTTCTGCAGTCTTTGGGAGTCCTTTGGGAGGCGGGGGTTCCTGGGGAGGAAGGCCGAGGACCGGCGTGCTTGGGCATGCACTCACGGGAAGGGCGAGTCCTGAAGATGCTCTGAATCACTCATGTCTCGGCCTCACGGAACACTGTGATAAAAGATGTCGTAAAAATAAAACCTTACCACATACGATAGGAAGCTAAGTCTTGACTCAAACACTGTGGCCAAGAACGGCCGTGCCAGTGCCAACAGGACTTGGCGATGGTTCACTTGGGTCGAAGCCTGTTTTAGTTTGGTCCGTCTTCTCCCTTTCTCTCCAAGTTCGCAAAGGTGTGCCCTCGTTGTTTTCCACGGGCTTGCTAGTGCACAAAGGCCCTTGGTGTCTCACTTTCCCCACCTAAATATTGGAGTAATTGTCTGGATTTTACATATATTTATTTTTAATTCTTTAAGGTAGGGGTTGACTGTTTCTGGCTGCTATGGAACTTCCTAAGTAGACCGGCCTGGCCTTGAACTCAGTCCTACTGCAGCTGGACTAAAGGTGTGCATCACAACACCCATCTCACATATGTGTATGTATGTATGTATACTTACATATTTTAACATAAGAATGGTGCTTGTGGGTGTAACATCTGGATTTGTGCTGATGAGCACCGAGGTCACTTTGGAGGTCACCTTGAACCTTGGAAAGGGACAAGAGCATAGGAGACTGTTGACTGATGTCCAGTCTAGACTATGCTGGGCCATAGAGTAGACCAAACCTTGTTTTTCTCCTGGGCAGTAGTGCCCACCAGTGCCTGTGTTACCAGGATCCTGCAGGAGAACACATTAAAAGGTGCACACCCACCCCCAGTCTACTAAGGCAGGGTTCATGGCTTCATCTTTTTTCAGGACCCTGTGTCAAAGATAAAGGGCTGGAAAGACCACAGTGGGTACCAGCACTTGCTCTTTCAGAGGACCTGAGTTCAGTTCCCGGGCACCCACATTAGGTGGCTACCACTTTAATTCCATTTCCGGCGGATCTGCACTTGCTCTTTCAGAGGACCTGAGTTCAGTTCCCGGGCACCCACATTAGGTGGCTACCACTTTAATTCCATTTCCGGCGGATCTGATGCCCTCTCCTGGCCTCTGTGGGTACTTCACTGACACTTTCCCATGACTACAAGTTTTGATAAATTCTCATATCTGCATGCAGATTTTCTTAGGGAGGGTCTCGGGCTAGGTTAGCCTGGTTTTCACAGTATTGCTCCCGCCTCAGCCCCCTGAGTACAGAGATGACAGCTCAGCGCCACCAGGCCCAGCTGGATCTCAGAAGCCTGCTCTTGGAGGCCACCCAGGCTTTATTCCCAGTGCCCACATGGTAGCCCTCAAACTGTCTGTAACTCCAGGCCCAGGAGAGCCAACATTATCTCCTGGCTACTGTGGGCACCCGGCATGCACATAGGCAAAGCTCATTGTTTTTGTTTGTTTTTCAAGACAGGGTTTCTTTTTTTTTTTTTTTTTTTTTTTTTTGGTTTTTCGAGACAGGGTTTCTCTGCAGCTTTTAGAGCCTGTCCTGGAACTAGCTCTTGTAGACCAGGCTGGTCTCGAACTCACAGAGATCCGCCTGCCTCTGCCTCCCGAGTGCTGGGATTAAAGGCGTGCGCCACCACCGCCCGGCTTCAAGACAGGGTTTCTTTGTGTAGCCCTGGCTGTCCCAGACCTCAGAGATCCACCTGCCTCTGCCTCCTGAGTGCTGGGATTAAAGTGGTACACCACCACCACTGCCCAGTTCATTATTAATTTTAAGGTGTCTGTTCTTGCCAGGCATAGTGGTGGTGCACACCTGTAGTCCCAGCATTTGAGGGGCAGAGGTAGGACAGTCACTCCAAGTTCAAGGTCAGCCTGGTCTACACAGTTAATTCTAAACCAGTCAAGGGTAGACAGGGATCTTTTCTCAAAAAAGAAAAAAAAAATGATAGTTATCCCATTCCAAACTTACCAGAAATTGAAGGAAAAGGTATCTGTGTGATGTTTGAAAGAAAATTTCTTCCTTGGCTGCAAGATGGTTGGCTGACCTGTTTCTGAGACCTAGGGGCTGTCTACCCACAGAGAACCTGCAGAAAAAGGAATGTGGCATCCCATGGCTGGTGTCTGGCTTCATACTGCCATCTTCTGGCCATAGTGTAGAATTGCGATGGCTGTGCAGTTACAAGCACTTAACTGTTCTTCCAGAGTAGCTTGGTCCTCAGCACCCGTGTTAGGTGGCTTACAACCGTCTGTAACTACAGCTCCAGGAGATGTGACACCTCTGGCCTCTGGGAGGACCTGAGCTCAGGACAGAAAATGATCCTGTAGCAGTGAGTAGCCAGTAGGAAAACCATTGTGGCTGTTCCCAGCAGTGGTAGTGATCGTACGTTGGTGGAAGGGTGGGAAAAGAGAAGCTGAAAGGTAGTCGCCCACAGAAGGGGTCACCGTTGCTTCTGTTGCTCGCAGCCTGTCTCTACTTGTCACGGCTATGGTGGGCAGGGAAGCTGACACCATGCTCTTGGCTCAGGCTTGTGGTTAGATAGGTTGGTGATGCCAGGATGCTTCGCTGCCACTGTGAATATTTGCCACCAGGAGGAGGATTCAAGCCCCTCTTGCTTGAACCTTCCCTCCACTCCAGACTTCACTGCCTTCCCAGACATAAGGCCCATGCCCTGCCATGGGATGTAGGAGACCCGGGTTCTAATTTCACTTCCCTGAGTGGCTGGATATCTTCAGAGAGGGGAGCAGCATTCTGGCGCATGGTGAGGGCTGTCCTGTGTTGAGTGACCTCTTAAGCTGGCATCTGCAAGGGTTTAATGAGGAAACAACCACTAGATTGGTCAGGTCCAGGCAGGGCATTGGTGGTATGTACCAGGAAAGAGGACAGTTTGTCCAGAGCCACTTCACAGATGGCGGCATTAGAGAGGGGGTGTGAATTGCAGCTTCCTTAGTCCAGGTCTCGCATCAGAAGTGGAGGAGCTGTCCCCAGCCTTGAGCTTGAAGAGACAAAAGCAGGCAGCTGGGGCGAGTGGAAAACTGCAGCTGAATGGGGTAGTGTGGTTGAAGGAGTAATTCAATGCGCAGGCACCGCACCTACCGCAGCTGAAGGGGCGGTACGCGGGCACCGCACCTACCGCAGCTGAAGGGGTGATGCGCGGGCACCGCATCTATTGCAGCCGCAGGGGCGATGCGCGGCACCACATCTACCGCAGCTGAAGGGGCGATGTGCGGGCACCGCATCTGCTGCAGGTGGCCCTGACAGGAGGATGCTCCTCCCACTTGCCAGACCTCTTTCAGGTTGTCTGAGGGCAGCTCTGCAGAGCAGAGCAGAGAGGAAAGCAATAGAAAGGACAAATGGTGGGACCGACATGAACACCTTTCACGCCAACTCTGTAAGTGACCAGCAGGGTCTCTGTGCAAGACTGTTCCAGCCATAGCAAGAGTTGGCCCCAAGTCTCCTGGTTTTTAGGACCCTCACTCTCCCCCATGTCCTGGTTCTTCTTGGGAGGAGCCATACACTCTACCTGGAGGACCTTAGAAATTTCAACGTTCAGAGCTGGCAGTGCCATCGTGCTGTCTCTCCAGGCTGTGATCCAAGAACAACAGCAAGCTTCTGGCTGCAGAAGACATGTTCTCAGTCTATAGCTTCATCTGTGGATCAAAGGCACAGGCCGCCCTAGGGATGTGAAAGCCAGTATACCTACATGCCTCACCCCCTGCTCCCCAAGGTATATGCCAGCATTTGGAGCCCCATGTATAGCGCCGCTTCCTCCCAGGCTCACCCAGGCTCCTCATTGTGTTCAAATGTAACAGCACACATGTGATATGTGCATGTGGTTGCCCTGGAGGAAGGGAGCCCTGGTAGAAAGCCCCACGGACTAAGAGCATAAGAACTGGGCTTTCACCTGGCAGTGGCCACACAGAACAGACTATGCAGCCTCAGCCCCTGCTTCCATAAGTCATGCCCTAACCACCTGCCAGGGAAGTCACCATGGGAAAGCTTTCGCTGCAAGGACAGAACCCAGGTCCTCTCCAGGTTCTCCTTGCCAAGAGGCCAGGCCTGCTGGCTGATCCACTCCACACAGGTTTCTCGGAAGATGAGAAAGGAGAGGGAGCAGAAAGTCTAAGTTCCACATTGAGCCCTCCTAAGGTTGCCACATTGATCACATGGAAGGGCAGAAACTGAGACCTGGGTCCTCATTGAGATTCAATGTCCCCATCACATGCTACACAGGGAGCCCTTCTGTCTTTAGGGCTTTTCTGTCATAAACTGAGTTTGTAACTCTGAAACAGAACATTAGAATCTAATTCTTTCTCCTCCCCTCTCTCTCCCCCTTCCTCTCAGTATGCCTGGCCTTTTCTTCCACAGTAATCAGGTGAAATGGGGTTTTTTGTTTTGTTTTCAAGACAGGATTTCTCTATGTATATCCCTGGCTGTCCTGGAACTCACGCTGTAGTCCAGGCTGGCTTTGAACTCAAAGATCCACCTGCCTCTGCCTCCGAAGTACTGGGATTAAAGGCGTGTGCCACCATGTGTTTGCTGGGCCGGAACAGGCCTTTGGGCAGCTACCTGTCTAGTCTGTCCACTGTGTAACATGCCAGGAACTCTGCACAACTAACCAGTAAGGACAACCTGAAGAAAGTCATTTGGACAAAAACAATTACTGTTTTTCTTGAGATCTACAGAACTGAAAAACATCTGTGACCAGTAATGAGGTCAGGTCTGCATACCTGGTCACCGACATCACCCATGAGAACGTGCCACCCGGTTTTCAGTTACCTGTTTCTAGAAAATAATCCAATTCCCGGCAGTATTGTCCTCTGACTGGTCATTTTGTGAACAGCTAGATCATCAATAAAATCCTTTGTCATGCACCACCTTGTCCCTTGCCTGGTTGGCTTTTTCAGGCTCTAAGCAGAATTCGTCATGGTGCTCATGTAGTCAGAGGGAGTCCGTTCTCTTCCACCACGTGGGTCCGATCAAAAACAGGTCGTCAGGCATCTCAGTGGGCCCCGTCTGCCCTTTTAAAAAGCAAAGAAACCCTCAAATGCACACAAGCATCTGGCTTTATAGTAAGTGGCATTCTCAATAGGATTTTTGTTTTTGTTTTTCGAGACAGGGTTTCTCTGTATAACAGCTCTGGCTGTCCTGTAACTTGCTTTGTAGCCCAAGCTGTCCTCAAACTCAGAGAGATCCGCCTGCCTCTGCCTCCTGAGTGCTGGGATTAAAAGCATGTGCCACTGCCACTCTCTTGGTGGAATTTTTTTTTAGTGTCAAGGGAGCTCAATCAAATGGTTGTTTTTTATTTCCTTGTCAGTACAACTTTTTTCTTTCTGAGCCCAGCCCGCTGAAGAAAACTCATACAGCCTTTCCAGCAGATACAGCCCGAGGTCAGCAGATGATCCCAGTCTCATCATTTGCTATGGGGAAAAGCATTTACTGGGTGCCAGCCACCCAGAGAACCCTGCTCTGAGAATGTCCTTCTCAGAGTTCACATGGCCACAGGAAAGTCCCTGGTAAGACAGTTGCTAAGCTGTCCCAGTTACGTTGCTATGGCTGTGATAAACACCGTAGCCAAAAGCAGCCTGGGGAAGAAAATGTTTATGTGGCTTGCAGGTCACAGTCCATCCATCACCAGGGAAGCCAAGGCAGGAACCTAGAGGCAGGAACTGAAGCAGAGGTCAGAGACCAGTACCGTGAGCTTGCTCAGCTTGCTTTCTTAATCACTCGGGATACTGCCTTGGGGACAGAAGTGGGATGGGAGTGGCAGCACCCACAGTGGGATGGTCCCTCCCACATCAATCAAGAGAATGCCTTACTGTCTTCCCTACAGGCCAGCAGGACAGAGGCATTTTCTCAGTTGAGGGACTCTTCCCCAGGTAACTCTAGCTTATATAAAGTTGGCAAACTGAGGTAACAGCTAACTGCAGATACCATTTCTAAGTCCCGCAAGTGCAGAAGGGCATTTCACTACACCCACTTTGCCTTGTATCTTTTGTTTCCAGATAGGGTTTCTCTCTGTAGCCCTGGCTGTCCTGGACCTCAGAGATCTGCCTCTGCCTCCCAAGTACTGGGATTAAAAGTGTGTGCCACCATACCTGGCTTACTTTGCCTTGTTTTTAAATATTGACTATTGAAGTCATTTCCATTGTCCTCAATTCTCTGAACAACTGGTCTAACATAAGACTAATAACTTTAAGTAGGGCTAATTTCTGATTCTCCTGCTGTTGCAATCAGTATTAAGTTACTGGTTCATAGCCATCACGTGGAGAAAGAACCATGATGTATGGACAGGCTGAAAAGGCTATGAGACGCGGGAAAAAGGCAGACAAACCAGGATTTCAGAGTGCCACTTGTTGGGGGACTTCTTACCTGCAAAAGCATGTTTATGGATAGCAACGAGGCCAGTGGACCCCCACAATCTGTGCGAGCAGAAGGAAGCTTCTGGAGTGAGGACAAATGCAATTTAAGCTAATGCCTGCTTTTCTCAAGCTAATATCAAAGATGTCAGGATGGTTCCTGGCACTGCTGGCACCAGGTGCAGGGTCTAAAGCGTCACATATTCCAATTAGCTATCATCCAATGGGGAACAAAGGGAGGAGACCAGACCGCAGTAGCTGTCAGGTCAAGTTGAATCCTTGCATGTTATAGTATGCTGAAGAGGACATAAGATGCATCTGTATTTCTAGTTGAAGCACTCATCTATATCCCAATTCACAGGAAATCAACAGTCAGAAAAATTAGAAAATTTATAATAACTGTCAACTGGGCGGTGGTAGTGTACACCTTTAAACCCAGCACTCAGGGAGGCAGAGGCAGGTGGGTCTTCATGAGTTTGAGGTCTGCCTGGTCTACAGAGTGAGTTCCAGGAAAATCAAGGCTGCCCAAAGAAACCCTGTCTCAAAAAAACAAAAGCAAAAACAAAAACAAAAAGACAAAAAAAAGACTTAACTATCACTGCAGAATTTTGTCATTTAAAAGAAAGAAAGAAAGGAAGGAAGGAAGGAAGGAAGGAAGAAAGAAAGAAAGAAAGAAAGAAAGAAAGAAAGAAAGAAAGGAGAGAAAGACAGAGAGAAAGACAGAAAGACGGAGCAGGTGACAGCTCTCTTGCTCAGAGAGTAAAGGCACTTGCAACCACGACTCACAACCTGAGCTCAACTTCTAGGACCCACATTGTAGGAGGAGGAAACCACCTTTCAAAAGTTGCCCTCTGACTTCCACACGTGCACCATGGCAGGTCTACCCCCAATCAATTTTAAAAAGCAATTAAATTTTAATGGGGGGCTGGAGGATGGCTCAGCAGTTAAGAGCACTGGCTGCTCTTCCAGAGGACCAGGGTTCAATTCCCAGTGCCCACATAGCAGCTTACAACTGTAACTCCAGCTCCAGAGGTTCTGACACCCACACACAGATACACATGCAGGCAAAAACACCAATGCATATAAAATAAAAATAAAGTATTAAAAAACCTTTAATGGGGCTGGAGAGATGGTTCATAGATTAAGAGCATGCACCGCTGGGAAGAGGACATGAATTCGCTGCCCAGTGCCGACATCCACATGTAAAGCTACAACCACCGGTAACTACAGCTCCAGGGAGATCCCTGGGCTCAAGGCCACCCACAGTCGTGTACATATGCCACCCCCATACACATAATTAAAATATTTTTAAAGCTTTTTTAAAATGAAAGACATCCTGGTCATGGCAGCTCTTGACTATAACCTTGGCATTCAGCAGGCTGAGGCAGGAGAGTTCTTGTACCCACCAGTACACTGGGCCACATAGTAAGTTCTGTCTCCAACACCCCTACCAAAGCATCCTCAAACCAAATCAAAACGGGGGGAAAAGAAAATCCATGGCTTAACTGGACATCAGCATGTAGAAGAATGAAAATAGACCCATATCTATCACCATGCACAAAAGTCAAATCCAAATGGATCAAAGACCTCAACATAAAGCCAGCCACACTGAACCTCATAGAAGAGAAAGTGGGAAGTACCCTCGAATGCATTGACACAGGAGACCATTTCCTAAATATGACCCCAGCAGCACGGACACTGAGAGAAACAATTAATAAATGGACCTCCTGAAACTGAAAAGCTTCTGTAAAGCAAAGGACACAGTCAGCAAGACAAAATGACAGCCTATAGAATGGGAAAAGATCTTCACCAACCCCACATCAGACAGAGGTCTGATCTCCAAAATATACAAAGAACTCAAGAAATTGGCCATCAAAAGAACAAATAATTCAATAAAAAATGGAGTACAGACATAAGCAGAGAACTCTCAACAGAGGAATCTAATATGGCTGAAAGACACTTAAGGAAATGTTCAACATCCTTAGCCATCAGAGAAATGCAAATCAAAACAACTCTGAGATTCCATCTTACAGCTGTAAGAATGGCCAAGATCAAAAACACTGATGACAACTTGTGCTGGAGAGCTTGTGGGGTAAAGGGAACACTTATGTATTGCTGGTGGGAATGCAAGCTGGTACAGCCCCTTTGGATGTCAGTGTGGTGATTTCTCAGAAAATTAGGAAACAACCTTCCTCAAGACCCAGCAATACCACTTTTGGGACACGTGCTCAACTATGTTCATAGTAGCATTGTTTGTCATAGCCAGAACCTGGAAACAACCTAAATGCCCTTTGACTGAAGAATTGGTAAGGAAAATGTAGTACATTTACACAATGGAGTACTACACAGCAGAAAAAATGATGACATCTTGAATTTTGCAGGCAAATGGATGAAGCTAGAGAACATCATTTTGAGTGAGGTAACCCAGACACAGAAAGCCAATTATCACATGTACTCACTTATAAGTGGTTTTTAAACATAAAGCAAAGAAAATCAGCCTACAAACCACAATCCCAGAGAACCTAGACAACAATGAGGACCCTACATGAGAAGTAGAAAAAAGACAAGATCTCCTGAGTAAATTGGGAGCACGGGAACCTTGGGAGAGGGGCTGAAGGGGAGAGGAGAGGCAGGGAGGGGAGCAGAGAAAAATGTAGAGCTCAATAAAAATCAATAAAATTATATATAAAAAAAGAAAACCTAGCCAGACAGTACAAACAAAATGAAGCTGGTTTGTGAGTCACACGTGGAGGCACCCCGCCAGTGGCCCTGCTGTTAGAGACAAAACAAGGCAGCCACCTTCAGGTGCTTTGAAAAGGTCCTTTTGTTTCAGCAAAAACTCTTTGGAAAGAAAGCAGAAGTCTTTTGTTTACCTTCATATCCTTTAATCCTGTGTTCCTTGAGCTGAGCTCACCCAGAAATACAGACCCGAGTCTGTCTCTCCTGGATTAGGTCTTTAAACTGAGCATTCTCAAAAATGTGCCTGACTCTTAAGTGCCTTCCCTTGTGAGTACAGAAGCCCTGAATAAATCCCCACATCGCCTTTGTTTGATGAGGACACTGCTCTTCATGCTCTCGGCTGGGTTCATTTACACTGGCTGATACACTGTGACAGTTTGTCCCAGAAGGCGGGCAGTCACTAAGCGACTAATGAATGCCTAGTGTATAGAGTGGGCACATGTTGGACAGAAGGATGATTCATGCCCTGGATGAAACCAAGCAAGTTTTCAACACTGCTTAGAATGTGGGTGGTGGGTTAATGTTCAATATCAGCCTGTCTGGATACCTCTAGGCAAGTCTGAGGTTGTTTCCTGAGAGGTGTAACTGAGGGGGAGACCCACCCTGAATCCATGCAGCACAATCCCATGAACTGACTAAAAAGGGACAAAGGAGCAAGAGAGTGTTTGGCTCTGCTGGACTATAGACACACTGTAAGCAACTTCTTCACACCCCTGCCACCATGATGCCATTATGATGAACTGTCTCCCCGCAGACCATTAGCCCAAATACACTGTCCCTGGAGGAGCTTTTTCAGATATTTTGTCACATCAATGAGAAAAGTAACCAATAGAGTATACTTTTATTTTATTTTAAAGATTTATTATGTATACAGTGTTCTGTCTGCATGTATGCCTGCAGGCCAGAAGAGGGCGCCTTACTGATGGTTGTGAGCCACCATGTGGTTGCTGGAAATTGAATTCAGGACCTCTGGAAGAACACCCAGTGAGTCATCTCTCCAGCCCATTTTTAAATTTATTTTTGAGACAGGTTTTTCTGTGTACTGTTTGGCTGTCCTGGAACTCACTCTGGAACAGGCTGGCCTTGAACTCCACCTGCCTTCTGCCTCCTGATTGCTGGGTTTAAAAGCTTGTTCTACTACATCAACCCAGCATAATTTTAAGATTTATTATTTTGTTTTACTATTTTTGAGACAAGATTTCCTACATAGAATTAGCTCTCCCGGAATTTTCTCTGCAGACCCAGGCTGGCCTTGAACTCAGAGAGATCCACCTGCTTCTGCTTCCTGAGTCCTAGGGTTAAAGATGTGTGCCACTATGCCCAGCAGGTTAAAGGTTTTTATTTTATATGTGTGTGGCTTTGCCTACATGCATGTCTGTGTACCATATGCATGTAGTGCCCACAGGGGTCAGAAGAGGACATTGGATCAGATTCTCTGAAACTAGGGACTGAAGATAGACCATTGTGAGCCACTCTGAGTGTTGGGAATCGAACCTAGGTTGTCTGCGAGAGCACAAGTGCTGAGCCATCTCTCCAACCTGCAGTGTAAAACTTTACACTGTGTGCGTGCGCGTGCGTGTGCGTGTGCGTGTGCGTGTGTGTGTGTGTGTGTGTGTGTGTGTGGCTAGGGATCGAATCCAGGGTTTGGGCCATGCTAGGCAAGCACTTTACCATGTCCTCAGCCTGGTTCCAGAACTTTGCACTTCGGATTTTCAGATTGTTTACGATGAAATGACGGATGTCAACGGGAAAAGACAGCTCAGGCCACACTTCTGTGTGGTAGGCGCAGGTCCAGGTTGTCCCAAAGTGCCTTTAACACAGGTTTATGTGATTAAGAGTGGCTTTTCCTGTGAAATGGTACCGTACAGAATACACTAGTCAAGTCTGGGGCTGGGGAGTTGGCTCAATGAGTGCAGAGCTGCCATGAAGTGAAGCAGGAGTTCAGATCCCCTGCAGTGTGTCTTTAACCCCCATGCCGTGGGCTTCGCTGGCCAGCCAGCCTAGAGGAAAGGGTGAACTCCAAGTTCAATGAGATATCCTGTCTCAAAAAAAAAAAAAAAAAAAAAAAAAAGTGGAGGGGCTAGCAAGATGACTCAGGAAGCAAAAGCCTCTGGAACCCAAAAGGTAAGAGAGAACCTACTCCTACAAGCTGTCTTCTGACTTCCACATGTGCACTGCAACATGCATGTCCCCCCCCCCCCATAAATGTAATAATTGTTTTTAAAGACGTAAAGCAAGAGAGGGAAACAGCAACACGGCTCTCTGGCCTCCCTGTGCACACTCACAGGCAAGGGTACTTAGATCTATAGCTTTTAACCATTTATTTATACTTTTTAAAGTGAGGAACATTTTTTAAAGTTAATTTTATGGATATGTGGTTCTTAATTTTTGAAATTGAAATGTGTGTTCTGAATGGATGTGTGTGTATCATGCTCCTGCCTGGTACCAGAGGAGCTAGGAGAGAGGATGTTGTGGTGTGGGAGGTCCTTCTGTGTATGTGTTGCTTTTATTGGTTAATGAATAAAGAAGCTGTCTTGACCTGTGATAGGATAGAGTGGAGCTAGGTGGGGAGATTGAACTGAATGCTGGGAGGAAGGCAGCAGAGGCAGGAAATGCCATGTAGCCACCAGAGGGGAAAGACGTGAGCTGCCAGCTGGAACCTTGCCAGTAGGCCATGAGCATCATGGTAAAATATAAAATAATAGAAATGGGTTAATTTAGGAGATAAGAGTGAGCTAGAAATAAGCATAAGCTAATAGGCCAAGCAGGGATTTAATTGATACAGTTTCTGTGCAGTTGTTTTGAGTCTGGGCAACTGGGCACAAACAAGACAGTTCCTTCAACAGTGTTGGATCGCTCAGGACTGGAGTTACAGGTGACCCAGAAGGCTGTGAACTGCAGGGCTAGGAACTAAAACCTCTGTAAGGTCAGCAAATGCTTTTAGCTGCTGAACCTTCCCTCAGCCCCTCCCTACGCCATTTTAAATGTTACTAAATGGTTATCTGGTCAAAGAGCTTTAATAAAGGGATGGCATGGATTAATTCTTTATAATCTACAGCTTGAAGCCCCAGGTGTTCTGGAGAGCTGAACTGATAAGTCCCAGAATCCCCCCTCAGTCAGCCTGATGCACACACATCAGTGCAGTGTTAGCAGAATATCAATCACACATGGGAGGCGAGGATTTATCAGTGACTACTGGCAGGTGCAGACTGGCGGGCTTCTGTGACTGAGGAAGAACCTGGACCAGACCTGGACCAGCGGATCAGAAGTGGACATCATAAGCATACTCGACTACAGGATGGCTACATAGAAGCTAAGATTCCAATCGGTTTGATTCCTGTGGCTTCTCTAATTCTTTCTCGGCCAGTCTGTGTGTGGGTAGTGAAGACAGCAAATGCTCACACTCAGGCCAGAACGTGCAAGTGGCGCTCAGAGACCTGCTTCAGAGTTAGAGATCTTCCCGCCACGTGGGGCTCAGGGAGTGGACACTCAAGTCATCGGGCTTGCCTGGCTAGTGCTCTCACTGAGCCATCTGACACAGCTTCAAATGATGTTTTCATAAAATCCTCAGGTTAATTTGTGATGCCTCTATCATGCTGGGACTTCAACTAACAGAAAGCCCAGTGCCAAGAATTTGTGTCCTTTCTGTTTGAACTTTAGAGAGTTATTTCTGGTTTTGTTCTGTCTGAGCCAGCCACCACCATCACTTGCTTCCAATGGCAAGAGTCCCCTCAGCTCATCCCCAGGGTATTGCTTTTCGAGGAGTCTGGCATCCGAGTTCTGATGACTCGAATTTGGCTGAAACCCTGAATTTCATTGTGAAATTCCTTGGACTTCTATGAAAATATGAAGACATCGTTTTGCCTGCTTTTTTTCACTTTGTATTATTTTCATTCCCCAACTCAGAAAATTTATCCTTAATAGCTTTATTTATTTACTTTTAGGGTGTTACACAGTCCAGGCTGCCTTGAACTCCCTGTGGCCAGGCTCAGCCTCCTGGGTGCTGGGATGGCAGACATGTGCCATCCTTCCCTAGACTCCCAGGAGCCTTGTTTTGTCTGACTACACATCTGTGCACCAGAAGCATGTAGGGCCGTTGGAGGCCAGAAGAGAACATTGAATCCCCAGGAACTGGATTTTTAGTTGTGAGCTGCCATGTGGGTACTGGGAATTGAACCCAGGACATTTGGAAGAGCAGCTACGGTCTTAACTGCCTTGGTCTTATTTCTTTTGCAACAGGATGTAATATAACCCATGCTAACCTTGGTCACCATACTGCTGAGGACCTTTGCTTTCACCACCCAGTGACTTAGTTATGAACTTTTTGTATGTGGATGTGTGTGGTGTGCATGTGTGCGTGTGGTGTGCGTGCGTGTGATCTCCTCCCCACCCCTGGTTCAAGTGTTTGAATACTTGGTCCCTAGTTGGAACTATTTTGGAAGGATTACGAGGTGTGGCCCTGCTGAAGGGGGTATGTTACTATGAGCAGGCTTAATTTTAAAAAATGGTGTGAAAAAAGGAGGTTAAGAATTCAAAAGAGAGCAGGGGAGAGGGTATATGGGAAGGCTTGAAGGAAGAAGGGGGAGATGGTAGAGTTGTATTACAATCTCAAAAAATAATTTGAAAACTGCCTATTTTGTTTTTCAAGACCGGGCTTTTCTGTGTACCCCGGCTGTCCTGGAACTCACTCTGTAGAGGATGTTGACCTCAAACTTGAGAAATCTATCTGCCTCTGCCTCTGCCTCCCAAGTGCTGGGGTTAGAGGCGTGCACCACCATTGCTTGGCTTAAAAGGTGCTTTTTTATTCAGGAAAGTAATGCTCTTCATCTGAGCCTAGCTTCTACAGCGATAGGCACGGAAAGATGGATATCCGCCCACACAACCTGGTCAACTCTAGAATCAATGGGATGACAGATTGACAACCAAATTGCATACACATCTAGCCATGGGTTTTGTTTCAGAGAAAAGGTGTCCTTATTTATCCCTGGTCACTCTGTAGACTAGGCTGCCCTCGAACTCAGAGATCAGCCTGCCTCTGCCTCCTGAGGGCTGGGATTAAAGGCAGGTGCACCATATCTGTCCTCATCATTTCTTAGCAACACTAAAAATCACAAGTTTGGCCTTGCAAATAGAGGTTTATTATAATAAGGAAGAGGACAGCCCATTCAATTAGTTTTCAGGAGCAGACTTTCAAAAATATATGCCGACAGAGCAGAGCATGCGGAACCTGTCCCCACCACGCGAGCTATGCTCACATTATTGCACTGTGCTTTGGAGATGATGCTGCCAAAGGGGAAAGACAAAAACAAGACGTCAGTGCACAGGTTGGGGGACAGCATCAACAATGCCGGCTCTTTATTCACAGTCCTAAACGTTTAAAACTTAAGAATTTGCCAGGCAGTGGTAGCTCACGCCTTTAATCCCAGCACTCGGGAGGCAGAGGCAGGCAGATCTGTGAGTTTGAGGCTATCCTGGTCTACGAGAGCTAGTTCCAGAACAGACTTCAAAGCAACACAGAAACCCTGTCTCAAAAAGGAAGAAAAAAAACCTTGTTATTTATTCACGGTGTGTGTGTGTTAAAGAATAACCTATGGGGGGCTGGAGAGATGACTCAGAGGTTAAGAGCACTGAGTGCTCTTCCAGAGGTCCTGAGTTCAATTCCCAGCAACCACATGGTGGTTCACAACCATCTGTAATGAGATCTGGTGACTTCTTCTGGTCTGCAGGCATACATGGGGGCCAAATGTTGTATATATAATAAATAAATCTTAAAATTTAAAAAAAAGAATAACCTATGGGAATCAGCTCTCTCCATCCAAGCAAGATCCAGAGACTCCGCTCAGGCTGCCAGCTTGGTGGCGACTGCCTTACCTGCTGAGCCATCTCAGGTTATTTTTGTGTAGCTGCACACATTGGCAAAGGTAGCCTTCCTAGCATGAGTGTCAATCCCAGCCTCCTGTGCTAGGGCTCTGCCACAGTTCTCAGTTCTCTGACAGGGCTATCTGAACTTAGCAACGAGGGAAGCCCGGTGTGATGTCACATGCCTTAAATCACATCAACTTAGAGGCTGAGGCAGGAAAACAGATGAGTTTGAGGCAGTCTGAGGTTAGTCTAGGCTACACAGTGAGACTTTGACTCAAACACAAACAAAAAAAAAGATTTTTAATTTATAAATTCATTTAAAATTGAATTCTGCTCCCTTGGCTATACTTGGTCTACTCAAAGTGGATATAGTAGAAGCATCAGTGCGCCCTTTCCCATCGGGTGACGTGGAGACAGTGCGGCGCAGTCCTGTCAATCATGGAGGGGAGGGGCATATCTACCACGCTCTCTCAGGAACTCATAAATGTCAGACCTGCCCTGTGAGTGCAAATCCAGGTCCACACCTCTCCTGCTCCTGGCCCTGCAGACTCAGGGAGCCCTGTCAGCCATTTCTTCCTCTGCACTGAGAAAAAAAAAAAAAGCAACCCTTCCCTCTCCCCACACCGGGCATGTTAAGAACACAGCAAAATGCCCTAAAGTTTTGGGGTAAAGTTCATTAGCAGAATTCATACTTTACATGTGCAAGATCCAGATTCACTCCCCCAGCACAAGAAAGACAAATACCTCCCCCAAAATGGTAAATCTACAGAGGCAAAAGCTGATCAAGCCCAAACACATTAAATTCCAAATATTCGCACTAGATACATCATAATCAAATTTCTAAAGACTGAATAAAATTTGGCACACCACCAACTTTAATCTCAGCACTCTGAAAGCAGAGGCAGGCAGATCTCAGAGTTCAAGGTCAGCCTGGTCTACAGAGTGAGTTCCAGGACAACCAGAACTACACAGAGAAACCCTGTTATGGGGGAGGAGGGGATGACACACAACACTGAACAGAAAACTTGAAATCAGAGGGACATGACACCTGGATCTACAGAGTGACAGACTCCAATGTCAATAGCTCTCTCATCACACCAACAGAAGGCAGAAGGGATAGTAAAGCCCTGTCCAAACCCTGAAAGAGAATAAACTGATGACAAGAGACAGACTGAGAGGCAGCAGATCAGGAGTTCAAGGCAATCTTTGGATACATAAAGCTTTAGGCTAGCCTTGGCTACATAGCAATTTCCAGGCCAGCCTGGGATATAAAGGATGTCTCAAAACAACCAACACAACACACACTTTATATAGCGAAGGCCTTCTTGACCAAAGCAACAAAACTAAGAGTTATCACAATGCTAGATTTTAAAATGCATCACGCGGAGCTACTATGCAAAAAAAGCAGAGCGGCGTTGCCATAGAAACAGGTCCATCAGAGACCAGTCCCAGAGCCCACACATTCATGGTCTAAGGGAAACGGTAGTCTCTAAGAAACGGTGTTGAGGAAGTTAGCTAAACACCACGTTCATGTATCACCCACTAATCAATAATTCAATAATTATCTCAGAACAGATTCAAGATAAGATCAGACCCAAAACTTGGAAACAACTAAAAGCAAATCTATAGAAAACGTTTTATGACTCTGGGCAAGGCTAGAGTTCTTGGCTAGGACCCCAAACACAGGCAAACAAACCAGGAATTGGAGAATAGGATTGAATCAAACCAAAAAGCTTATCCACAGCAAAGTGGGTAAAAACAACAAAACAAAAACAACAAAACAAAGAGAAAGCCTACAGAGTGCAAAAAATATTTTTTAAGTAAGGTTTCACTATATAAGTTAGCATTGAATTTGAATGTAGCCTAGGCTGGTTTCAAACTTGAGGTAATCCTTCTACCTTAGTTTCATGAGTGGTGAATTTATAGGTGTGTGCTCCCATATCCATAGGGAGAAAATATCATTAAGTCATACATGTAATATAAATTATATTGGTAAGTTGTTATGTGCTGTTGATCCTTGTTGAAAATGGACTCGGGATAGGCAATGATGGCCTACACTTTAAACCCAGCACTCAGGAGACAGAGGAAGGTGGATCTGAGTTCAAGGCTAGCCTGGTCTACAGAGTACCAGGACAGCCAGGCCTATACAGAGAGACCCCGTCTCAAAACAAAACAAAAAACAAAAAAACAAAAGACGAAAAAACAATTCAAAGTAAACTTTTTCCGTTCTTTTGGAGATTGGGAGTAGGGTAAGGGGGTGTTTCACTAAATGTCCAAGATGGCCTGAAATTTGCAATCAGTCCTTGCCTCGGTGTGCTCAGTGCTAGGAACTAGGCATGTCCAGCACACCTTGCTCATTGAAAATAATCTGGATGAAGGCAAGTAAAGCTCATGGGAAAAGTTAGCCAAAGGAGATTTAAAAAAAAAAACAAAACAACTCCATGAATGAAGCAACCCAAGTGGGCACAGAACTCAGGCCCATCCTGCCATTAAAGACAAAGTAGGAAGGCTTTGGTTTCTACTGTGGGAGTCAAACTACTGACAATGTAACTGTGCCTGCCACAATCACAAGAACTAGTAATTCTCCCCCCCTACTATCGCCCAGACAGGGTGTTTCTCTGTAACAGCCCTGGCTGTCCTGGAACTGACAAGAGACCCATCTATCTGCCTCTGCCTCCCAAGTGCTAGGATTAAAGGTATGGAATGGACTTTTCTGTCACTTTAAGAGACGGGCCATGCCCACTCCCTTCCCCATCCAAGGCAAGCTGATCTCCAGCTTCCAGCCTGAGTCTCTTCCTATCTCCCTCTCAAAGAGGCAGCTTCTGTCTCTCCCCATTTCTCCCCTTCCCCCCTCTGCACACACAACACAATACTGGTTTTTATGTGATGCTGGGATCATACACCTAGTCATATCTCTTTACAGAAAGTAAAATGCATTTTAAAAATGCATTTTTATTCAGAAGTTTTTTATATTATTATTAAGGTAGAGTTTAAGTTGCAAAGCAGCGCTTACCTTTGTGGTCCCACATGTGTCTCGTTTTGTAGGCGGTAACACTTCCTGAGGTATAGCCTTCTCTCCTCCCACGTGTACACATCCAAAGAACCATCAGTAAATGTAGAGATGACGTGGAGGGGATCCTTCAAAGGACACCCAGATATGAGTGGACAGGAGTCAAGGTCACATCAAAATACAAGGAAAGGGCCCACGAGATGGCCCATCAGGTAAAGGCACTTGCTAGTGAGCCTGGTACTCTGATTTCCATCCCTCGAGTCTGTGGAAGGGTGGAAGGAGAAAAGCACTAACTCCGGAAAGCTGGCCTCTGGCCTCTGTGTGGGCGTGCATATGTACATGTCCCAACAGTAATAAACTAAAAACATAAATCCATACAGGTGGTGGTAATGCACGCCTTTAATCCCAGCACTCTGGGAGGCAAGGGCAGGCGGATCTCTGAGTTTGAGGCCAGCCTGGTCTACAAGAGCTAGTTCCAGGACAGGCTCTAGGAACTACAGGGAAACCCTGTCTTGAAAAAAAAAAAAAAAAAAAAAAAACCACCACTGGAAAGGAGGCATCCCAGACTGACATACCACGAGTAATTTCATGGTCCTTTGAAGCAACCTTCAAATCTCTGCAGCTGGATGCCTTGCATGTTATAGACGAATCTGACTTGCTTGAAAACACAATCGCATTCTTAACGCTGACTCCCATCATCCTAGGCTCTCGATGTAATATGGTAACCGAAAGGCTGCAACTTTATGAACTGCTCCATGCAAAACACACAAAATAGGTGGGCAACTTCTGAATCATTGCAACTTCATGCACTGCTCCATAGAAAACACAAAGTACATGGGCAACTTCTGAATCATACCCTACTTCCATGGGACTCTAGCCTGGTGGAGACCATGAAGACAGTCCAGTGGACTGACAGATCCACAGCCTTGACCGTGGAAAAGCAGACTGTGACAATGACAGTTTGAACAATCAATAATAGTCCGAACACTGGAAAGACACCTGTACTGAGAAAGGACATTAGGACATTAGAACCCAGTCCCTAATACATGATATAAATGTGTTGTGGGACAATGGCCTTGTACCCTGTCAATTGTATTGTTTTAATAAAACGTTGATTGACCAGTAGCCAGGCAGGACGTATAGGCCGGGCAACCAGGCAGAAAGTAGAGGCGGCTGAAAGAGTCAGTCTGTAGTTGTCACAGAGAAAACAAGACACAGAGGAAGCAAGATGAGAATGCCTCCCTGATAAAAGGTGCCAAGCCACGTGGCTGACACAGACAAGAATTATGGGTTAATGTAGGATGTAAGAGTTAATAAGATGCCTGAGCTAACAGGTAACCAGTTTATAATTAATATAGACCTCTGTGTGTTTCTTTGGGACCAGGCAGAACAGAAACCTCTGTCAACATAAATGGAAATATGCTGCCCAAGAGAGCAGGGTAGAGTGTAGTAACCAGTTGAATGTAGCCAGCAAAGAGGCTTGAGTTCACATTTAGCTAAGGAGCCTTCTGCTCCCTTTACAAAGACTTGCATCATCATGGGGATACACGCCTTTAACCCCAGAGAGTCCAATCAAAATGAAGATACATGCCTTTAACCACAGAGTCCAATCATCATGGGGATACATGCCTTTAATCCCAGAGTCCAGTGGAAAACTAAGTTCGAAGGTCAGCCTGATCTACAGAGCAAGTTCCAGGACAGCCAGGGTTATAGAGAAACCCAGTCTCAAAAAAATAAGTAAATAAAAAAATAAAAACAACCAAAGTCATGCATTTATGGCTTCATATGAGTACTTCTGAGATATAAGAAAATAGCATTTCTTTTAAATTTAAAAATTGTTTTTAACATGATTGTGTAGGTATTCATGCCACAGGCACACATGTGACAGTCAGGGATAAATAACTTGAGGGACTTATTTAATTGGGAGAGAACTAAGTTTTCCGGCTTGGCAGCTGAGTGTCCCTGTGTCTAGACCTGTGGTTCTCAACATTCCTAACGCTGAGACTTTTATTTTTTTTTTAAATATTTATTTATTATGTATACAATATTCTGTCTGTGCGTGTGCCTGCAGGCCAGAAGAGGGTACCAGACCCCATTACAGATGGCTGTGAGCCACCATGTGGTTGCTGGGAATTGAACTCAGGACCTTTGGAAGAGCAGGCAGCGCTCTTAACCACTGAGCCATCTCTCCAGCCCCATCGCTGAGACTTTTAATACAGTTTTTCATGTTGTGTGACCCCCAACCATAAAATTATTTTCATCGCTACTTCATAACTAATTTTTCTGTTATGAGTCATAATGTAAATATTTTTTTTTGTTGTTTTGTTTTGTTTTTCGAGACAGGGTTTCTCTGCGGCTTTGGAGCCTGTCCTGGAACTAGCTCTTGTAGACCAGGCTGGTCTCGAACTCACAGAGATCCGCCTGCCTCTGCCTCCCGAGTGCTGGGATTAAAGGCGTGCGCCACCACCACCCGTGTAAATATTTTTTGAGACAGAGGTTCGCCAAAGGGGTCAGGACCCACAGATTGAGAGCCACCACTAAGCCATTTTGCCGGTCCCATAATAAAAGGGTTTTTGTTGTTGTTGTTGTTGTTGTTTTTATTTTGTTTTGTTTTGTGTTTGTTTACTTGGTTTTGTTTTTGTTTTGTGGGTTTTTTGTTTTTTTTTTTTTTTTTTTTGAGACAGTTTCTTTGTAACAGCCCTGGCTGGTCTGGAACTTACTTTGTAGACCAGGCTGTCATTGAACTTGCCTCAAATTCACAGAATTTGCCTGCTTCTGCCTCCTGAGTGCTGGGATTAAAAGGTGTGCACCACCCTTCTTGGTCTTTTTACTGTTTTAGCTATCATCAGTGTGCGTGTATCATCTGTGTGCGTGTATCATCTGTGTGCGTGTATCATCTGTGTGCGTGTATCATCTGTGTGCGTGTATCATCTGTGTGCGTGTATCATCTGTGTGCGTGTATCATCTGTGTGCGTGTATCATCTGTGTGCGTGTATCATCTGTGTGCGTGTATCTGTGTGCGTGTATCTGTGTGTGTGTGTGCACGAAGGCACACAAAGCCCCCTCACCAGCCTGATCTTTGTTTTATGAGATGGCCCCTCTGTGAAGCTTTCCAGCTGTAGGCTCCCAATTTGGGGCATGTGCCATTAAGCCTGGCTTGAGAAATTTTTAAGGTGGCAAGGTTTACCTCTAACATCTATTTTGTTCTTGGTTTTTTCCATTTTTATATCATACGTGGTAAATCCCGAGTCTCTCGGGGGAGCCTCTCTGGAACACCAGTGTTATCCTGTCTTCCTGCCATGGGGTCCAGAAGGCTCTGTCGCAGAACGTAAGTGTTATAGTGGCAAACACAGGGGTGGGGTACTCCGATGGCCTCAGTAAGCTGTTCATTAAAAACACCTGCGGAGAGAGGGTTGCACAGCAGAGTAAATAAAGAGCAGCTCAGTAGGGGTCTGGCACATCCGCACCTCAGGGAAAGGGGCTTTAGAGGAACCGCTGTGTAGCTGGCTCCCTTCCCCACTGCAGATAGGGCCGAGCAGTCATTGCTTCTGCTAAATGAATTTGTAACTGTCTTCCTGTCTCTCCTGCCATGTTCTGAGACAGAAATAGAATGGAGTTCCTGACCTAGGTCAAAGGGCGACTCAGTCACCCTCTCACAACGGCCCCCTCATCAAACAGAAGTAGAGGACCAGTTCAGGATTTTTTTTTTTTTTTTTTTTTTTTTTTTTTTAATGAGGAGGCATTGAGACAGTCTTACCATAACCCAGGCTGGCTCTGAAAGTACAGCAATGTACAAAAGTAAATAAATATGATGGGCCCTGAGGAAGGGCTTGGCTCTGAGCAGACCGGCTGCCTCCCAGTACCTCTGAACGAGCACCAGAGAGCAGAGAGTTAAGAGGGAAGGGAGTATAAAGAGCGCTGGGTACATGTGGGTCCCCTCTTTCCCCATGGTCCAACCACAGGGGGGCAGAAGCAGCAAGCAAGGCCTTGTCTGGGCTGTGAGCAAGACTGAAATACCTTCCGGGAGACTGCTTTGGTGTTAAGAGTTCAGCTTTATTCCAGAGTAAGGAAAATACACAGGAAGGGGACAATGGCTGGGGCCTCACCTAATTTGTATTAAACAGCACCCTCCTACCCTGAGGCTCCGTATGTGGCAGCAGGGTCCTATCCGAAGGCTCCGTACAACACAAGGTCTGATTACCTTTTGGGCAGCAGGCAGAAAGCTTCAAGCTCCTGCAGGGAACTGTGTCAAGGGTCACACCTGAGCTAAGTCAGGCATCCGTGCTTAGAGATAGAGAGCAGGAAGAATTCAGGGGAGGGGAGGCGAGGAAAAGGGGGGAGCACAGGACAGGTCCTCCAAATTGTAGTTTGGAGAGGACTGCCAGGCCATGATCATGGCAGACTGCAACATCTGACCAGCAGGGCCTCCAACAGGTATGAAATCTGAAAGCCAGTGCTAGAGGTAGATTCCTGGGGAGGATAGGAGCACAGTCCAGGAAGGTTGCTGTGAGTTCAAGGCCAGCAAAGTAAAGGCTTCCAGGGACCCTTATTCCACCTGCCTTTGGCTGAGCCGGGTTTCAAGGACACTAATAGACATTTGCCAACGGGACTGAGCAGTACTGCTTCCCAGAGCATCACTTCTGACTGAGGACAACTTCTGCTCAGATAGGGTCCAGGAGAGAGGAGCAGTCTGCCTAGTCCTCCCAGAGGGCTGGACCATCCTTGACTCTCCTGCCCCAGAAGTTGAAGTTGCTAGAACAGACCTACCTTTGGCGAGATGTGTGGATGTTTCTTATTCAGGAAGACCCATTTCTTCTGATGAGAGCAGTGGAGAGTGTCAATAGTGTATTTCAATGCAGGGACTCTAGAAATAAGCTGTAATTCAGGAATCCTAAATATGTAGAGGCTACCGAAAATGTCACCTGCCTGAAATCAAAGCACCAGCAGTCCATCAGTAGAAAAACCTGAAACATGAAGGAAGCAGCACTGGCAACTCTGAGACGCATCAGCCTGCCCCCCAGAGTGGCTCACACAATCCCACGAAGACTTTCTAAGAGCCCAGGGAGACAGCTCAGTGCATTCTGTGCCTCCCTCGGGTGGCTCACCCTTGACTGCTCCAAGGGATCTGAATCTCTCCTAGACTCTGTGGGCACCTATACTCACATGCACAGACCTGCACACAGTCGCATTATTAAAAATAGACAAATTCGGGCCATGGTGGCACGTGCCTTTAATCCCAGCACTCGGGAAGCAAAGGCAGGTGGATCTCTGAGTTCAAGGCCAGCCTGGTCTACAGAGCAAGTTCCAGGACAGGCTCCAAAGCTACACAGAAAAACATTGTCTTGAAAAACAAAGCAAACAAAAAACAGATTTTTTTTAAAAAAAATGAGACCTGGGGGCTGGAGAGATGACTTAAGAGGTTAAGAGAACGGGCTGCTCTTCCAGAGGACCTGAGTTCAATTCCCAGCACCCACATGGTGGCTCACAACCATCTGTAATGAGATCTGGTGCCCTCTTCTGGCATGCAGACATACATGCAGGCAGAACACTGAAGGCATAATAAGTTAAAAAAAAAAAAAAGATGTCTACAGCCAAAAAAAATTTTAAGAAATAAAAAAATGAGACCCTCTGGGACTGGAGAGTGGCTCAGCGCTTTTTTGAGAGCACCTGTTCTTCTAGAGAATTTAGGTTCAATTCCAGCACCCACACAGTAGCTCACAACTGTTAGCTCCAGTCCCAGGGGGCTCCAATGACTTGTTATTCTGACCTCCAAGGGCACTAAGCATAGTGCACCACTAAGCCCAGGATGAATTATTTTCTTCATTTTTTTAAAACAGTGTTTCTCTGTGAAACACTCATAGCTGTCCTGGAACTTGCTCTGTAGACCAGGCTGGCCTCAAACTCAGAGTTCTGCCTGCCTTTGCTTCCCAAGTGCTGGCTACACATTTCTTTTTATAAAAGAGACTTTTACAGGGCCGGGTGGTGGTGTTTCACACCTTTAATCACAATACTTGGCAGAGGCAGGTAGATCTCTAGGTTCGAGGCCAACCTGGTCTACATAGTGAGTAGTGAGTTTCAGGACAGTTTGGGCTACACAGAGAAACCCTTCTCAAAAAAAAAAAAACCCAAAAAAAAAACAACAAACAAAAACCCCAAAACAAAACAATATGACTTTTTCAGGGCATGGTAGCATATGTCTTTAACCCCAGCACTCAGGAGATAGAGGCAGGCTAATCTCTGAGTTTGAAGATAGCATGGTCTACACAGTGAGTTCCAGGCCAGCCAGGACTACATCATATGACTTTGACTCAAACACACACACATATATGAGGAGGGAGATTGTCTAAGTCCTGAACGACTCTTCCCCAAGGACTTACTGGGGTGTCAACATTATTCTTTTTCCTTACTATCTGATAAAATTCAATTTTCTCTCCACTATCTCTGTCCAAATTATGGACTCCCCATTAGTAAATATTTGAGTGCTGGAGAGATGGCTCAGTGGTTAAGGGCACTGGCTGCTCTTGCAGAGGACCTGGGTTCAATTCCCAGCACCCATGTGACAGTCCACAACTGTCTGTAACCCCAGTACCAGGGGATATGATACTTTCATGCAGATGTACATGCAAGCAAAACACCCAATACACATAAAACAAGAATAAATAAAACATTAAAAATAGGGCTGGAGAGATGGCTCAGAGGTTAAGAGCTTGCCTGCTCTTCCAAAGGTCCTGAGTTCAATTCCCAGCAACCATATGGTGGCTCACAACCATCTGTAATGAGGTCTGGTGCCCTCTTCTGGCCTGCAGGGATACATACAGGCAGAACACTTGATACATAATAAACCTTAAAAAAAAAAAAAGGCAGTATAGGGTGGGAGAGTAACAGTCAATCCCCCTAATGAACATAAATACAGAAAGTCTCAACAAAATACTTGCAAACCAAATTCAAGAGTACAACAGGGGGCTGGAAAAATGGCTCAGCAGTTATGAGAATACTATTCTTCCAGAAGACTCAAATTCAGTTTCCAGTGCCTACCTAGGGTAATTACAACTGTCTTGTAACTTCAGCTCCATGGTTATCTGACTCCCTCTTCTGGCTTCTACAGGTACCTGCACTCATGTGCACATACCCGCCCCCACAGAAATAATGTAAAAATAATAAAAATAAGTCTTAGAAAAAGAATATACCAAGCTGAACGGTGGTGGCTTACACCTTTAATTTGAGCACTTGGGAAGAGGCAGGTGGATTTCTTGAGTTCAAGGCCAGCCTAGTCAATAGAGTGACTTCCAGGACAGCCAGGGCTATGCAGAGAAACACTGTCTCAGGGAAATAGAAAAAAAAAAACATACCAAAAAGATCACTCCCACAATCAAGCTGGCTTTATTATAGAGATGCACACATGGTTTAATATATATAAAATCAATAAGTGTTATAAATTATATAAATAAACTCGAGAATAGAAATTGAATGTCAATAAATGCAGAAAAGGGCATATTCCAACATCTCATGATATAAGTCCTGAAGAAACTCAGAATAGAAGGAACATTTTTCAGCACAATGAGGGTTGTTTTTGACAAACTGTCCTCGTTAGTTTTTGTTTTATTAGTGGTGAGTCTGTGTTTGTAAACTTGACACAAGCTAGAGCTATCTGAGAAGAGGAAGCTTGACTGTAAAACCATCTCCAACAGATTGCTTCTAAGCAAGTCTGGAGGGCATTTTCCTAATTAATCATCAGTGTGGGAGGGCTTGGCCCACTGTGGGCAGTGCCACTCCTGGGCAGGTGGTATTAGAAAGACCTGATCAAGCCATGGAGTATCCGGAAATGGATAAGCAGAACTGTTGAATCTTGCCAAGACAGGGTAAGATGGTTCTGAAAATTTTCTTGCCTTTAAAAATAATCTGTCAGTTATTCTAGGCTTTAGCAAAGTTGGTTGCTTCAAAGTTGCAAATGTGACTTTGGGTGATTGCCCAGGTAGCCAATTGTCTTTATGATTTGTTGCATGTTTTGGAAGTTGTTTGATTGCACTTCCTAGTTACTCAGGTAATATTTCCCTTCTCAGATCTTCAATGGGGTTGAAGACTAGATGAATGTAGTTACTTTCCTCTCATGACTTGGCCAAGTTATTTATTATATTATAAGACTTAAGCTGGTTAGAATAGGATATTTGTTCTTATTGTATATAATTTTGTAGTAGGTTTAGAACTCTCTTATTTAAACAAAAGGGGGAGGTGCTGTGGGAAGGTGTATAGCTCACAACTACCCGCCCCCTGGGGCGTGGCCTCATAGACTATTTACCTGGATGTGGAAGGCGTCCGGCCCCTTCATCTCTGCTTCCCCCTCGGCCCTGTTTGCTGTTTGGTTTGCTTTGGATCTGATCTTCATCCATCGTTCAAACAGAGAATCCCTGACTTTGTAAGTTTTACCTTTTAATAAACATCGGCCTATTTCTTAGTTCTGAGCTAGTGTAGGATTCCTTTTTTCATAAGCATCCGATCTCTCTGCCTTCACCCTCCAGTCTCGCGGCCCTTTGCACTACTCACCCACTTCTAACTCACTATTCTCTCTGTTTCTTACTCTCACTGTGCTCTGTTCTCTTGCTGTCTCCACTATTCTCTCTTGCTCCCCTGCTTCCCTAGCTCTGGCCATGACCAGCCTGCTGGCCATGTTCAGTTTCCCTCCTTCTCTGCTCTGGACTCTTGAGGTGCCTCTGGCTGTTCTCTCTTATCTAAAACTATAGTCATACGAGCAGTCACATCCGCAGTTCCTTTACTGTTCCCTCTTGGATGCCCTCAAAGGATTTCCAGCAACACCAGAAACAAGACAAGGAGAACCACACTTATTCCACTCTTAACACAGTATGGTATTATTTTAGTCAAAGGACTGCCAATAGGAAAGGGAGAAGCTAAAGTAACCTTATTTGCAAACACGGTGATTCTGTTTTTTTCTGGTTTTTGAGACATGGTTTCTCTGTAGCTTTGGAGCCTGTCCTAGAACTAGCTCTTATAGACCAGGCTGGCCTCAAACTCAGAGATCTTCCTGCCTTTGCCTCTTGAGTGCTGGGATTAAAGGCGTGCACCACCACCCAGCTGTGATTCTGTATTTAAGAGACCCTGAAGACTCCACCAGAAAACTCTTAGGACTGAAAAGCTCCCAGCAAATTGACAGGCTACAAAATTAACAATAAACAAAACAAACCAGTGGCCTTCCTCTTAGCAATAAACAAAGCGCAGGAGCAAGTAAGGAAGCACAGCCTCAAGACAACAACCAAACCCTGGAGTATAGGGCTGGAGCAGTGGTCCAGCAGTTAAGAGCAGTCACTGCATTTGCAGATGGGTTCGTAGAGCCTACCCAACATCCCACAGCCCTCTCTGGCCTCTGCCGGCCCCCAGTCATAAACTCACAGGCATACACACGTATAAAATAAAAAAGAAATATTTAAAAAAAAACATGAGTGAAAACCTAACTGAGTAAGAGAAAGCTTCTAAAATGAAAACTTTAAGACATGGAGAGGCACCGGAGGATGAATCAACAGGGAACCTGGGTTCAGGGCCCAGCACCCAAAGTTTACAACCATCTGTAATTACAGTTCTAAGGAATCTGACTCCCTCCTGTGACTTCCACAGGCACCAGGCACACATGTGGCACACATCCATATATTCAGGAAAAACACTTGTACACATAAAATGAATAAATCTTAAAAAAAAAATAGAGGGGGAGAAACTGGTGGTGCACACCCTAAACCCAAGCGCTGGGGAGGCAGAAGCAGGTCAATCTGCATCAGGAGTTCCAGGACAGCCTGGGCTGTACAAGGAGACCCTGTCTCTGCAACAAGAGATGAATTCAGGATTCAGGTCTAGGTCCCTTTAGCTGCTCCTGGGCCAGACTCACCTCTTGAAGATCCCAGGCAGAAAGGCAAGTCAAGGATATCACCATGCAGACAACCGATCTTCCTTGTCCTTCTCTGGTCAAGCCACTCCCCAAGAGATAGTTCACATCACCCAATCCTACAAGGAAACCCCAACAATATTTGGACACTAGATATTTGAGGGGTGACTCAAAAAAGGTTTGTTTCCATTTCCCTCTCTCTTTGCAGGAAGGCTCGGGTAACAGCTGTGGAAGGAGGAAGAGAGGCAGCCAGACAAGCTGCAAGTTGGCCTCTGGCTCAGAGTTTTTACTCTTTAATCTGTTTCTAGAGATACCAAGTAGGTCCTGGGGACTAGGGTTATAACTAAGGTCGGTAGAGTGTTAGATTCTATTCCTATAATCCCATAAACCCTAATCCCAGCCCTCATTTAGAAGCAGAAAGATCCAAAATTCAAAGTCATTGCTGTTTCCTATATGGGGAGTTTGAGGTCAGCCTTTGGTACATTACACCCTTTCTTAAAAAAAAAAAAAAGAAAAAAGAAAAAAAAGAAAGAAAGAAAAAAGCCAGGTGTGGTGGTGTTCCAGTCCCAGGAAAGAGGAAGATCTCAAGTCTGAAGCCAGCCTGGTCCACATATTGAGTTCCAGGCCAGTTTACATAATGAGGCCTTGTCTCCAACAACAAGACTTTCCATCAGGAGAATGGATCCCACAAAGTTGTCTTCTGAATACACATAATGTGTATGTACATAATCACATATGCACATGCTAAGAACAATGTAAAAATTAAAGTAGCTCCCCATCAGAAAACGGTCACAAGGAGGTTTTTAGGGAAAGGGAAATAACAGCTTATGCTATTTAGTATTTTTCCAATTCAATTTTCTGTATATTCTAGGGAGGGTAGGAAGCCTCTGGAGAAATGGGGAGATAGGGCTGGGCTGGCATTACACTGTTACACCATCGCTCTGGGTCTTTCCTTCAGATCACAGGAGACAAGAATCAGGGCTGGTTCCATGGCTAGATAGCAACCTCAACCCATTAAATTCTAATTCCCTTTCTCTTATCCAATGAGAACATAAGACTGCATAGAATGGGGGAAATATCGACTGGGTGTCCATACCAAAGTCCCCAGGTATTTCTTTGTAGATGAAGTCTTCTGGCTTGGCCCAGGTCATAGACTATTCTTGCCTAGTTTGGCTAAGGAAGAACTGCTTCCAAGTCTGTGCATTCAGGAACTCTAGGCGGATGCGGCAACAGGGCCATCTTTTCAGACACAGCTTCCTGCAAGGCAGTCATAACATCCCAGTCAGCTCACCTCCTCAGAGCCCCAGAGGTGCGGGGGCGGACTCAGAAGCCCTGTCCTGCCCCTTTCCTTACCTCCACAGGAGATCACTGCCTGAAACCTCATGCCAGCTCTGCAGGAGAGAAAGGAGTCCTTAAGTCAGTCAGCAAGCCTCCCCTGCTCTATTTGTTCTGTGCTGGGCGGGCCTACACAGGTTCATCAAAAGCAGTCCCAGCTCTCCAGGCCCAGCTAGCCATCTTGCGAGAGCTTGGAGGATGGAGGGCCAGTCCCCAAACCTTTGACCTGGGAGCCTCAAGGGTCTCACATATCAGTGGCACAACTTCACCCATCAGCTTGTTCCTTTAATTTAGCAGAATTTTGTTGTTACCATTACTGTTTTGCAACAGGGTCTCTCGTAGCCTATGACGGCTTTAAATTCACCACTTAGCTGACTATGACCCAACCTTCTGGTCCTCTTTGCTTCTGCCTCCCACATGCTTCCATTACAGGTGTGTGCCAGCACGCCTGGCTCATTTACCAGGATTTGAGGTCTTCAGAGCGGATGATGCTAGCCCATGCTAGCCCACAAGCCCTCAGTGTATCCCTTTGCTGCCCTGTAGCTCAACACTCCCAGTGGTCAAGAGAAGCAAATGAGTCCGCGAGCTGCGAGCTAGTGCATCAGAGCCGAGTGGACAGGGCTGAATAGAGTCAGTTTAAGGAGTGAAGAAAGGCTGTGTGAGTGTGATGCTGGGGTAGCTAACTCCGTGGCTGGGGGAGGGAAAGGCCAACGGGGCCTTTTGCAGGAATATACAAACTGGAGGCGTTCAGGCCCAGAGCTGGTCAATTAGCAGGAAAAAAGTGGAGAGTCTTTACCTTGTTCACCTGGGCAGCCTGTAGCAAGCTGAAGGCGTCAGATAGGAGAAGATTTCCCACAATGGTACACTAGGCAAAAAATTCTCCATTTTTCCTGGCCTAAGCCCACACTCGCTCTTCTCTCTGACTTGCTCTGTCTGGTTTTGAAGGCTTGGCCAAAGATGGCAGCATTTCGTGGGACTGCCACCTGCAGCTCATGAGGCTTTGATTAAAGTCAGCTGCAGGCGTGTAGGCTTTCAGCCTGATGTACTTGCCAGAACTTTCTACAAAATATCAAGTAACACGCTCATTTTTTTTTAAAGATTTATTAATTATGTATACAACATTCTGCCTCGATATATGCCTACACACCAGAGGAGGGCGCCAGATCTCAGTACAGATGGTTGTGAGCCACCATGTGGTTGCTGGGAATTGAACTCAGGACCTCCGGAAGAACAGCCAGTGCTCTTAACCTCTGAGCCATCTCTCCAGCCCTAACACGCTCATTTTCAACAGGTTCAGTTGATTATGTGATGCCCATTAGGAGGCTCCAAATGGTGTGGGGAATCTGTTTTTCATGCTGATGGCTACCTTGAGAACGGAATTAGACCAGTAGGGTCTCCCTCTCAGTGCCAATACAGCCTCTGAGATTTTGCATGTGTGTATTTAGCTTTCTAGTAGAAAGGGGCACCTGAGGAAGACACCTGAAGCCTGCTACTGACCTCTGTGCATACACGTGCAAACACGCGCATGCGCACGTGCACTCATGTATATAGGATAGGCATTTACACATCACTGCACATGAATTCCAATTCAGCCTAGGCTAAAGAATGAAACTTTGTCTCAAAAAAGAAAACCAAAAGCCTCGTGCTGATTTTATTCAAGCATATATTACTAATCAGGAATCAGAATATGTTTTTGTTCCAAAATTACATTCTGTGCATCTGCAGGGTAGAGCGTGTGTCCTGGACCCTAGGGAGGTTTAAGTTTTAAGACAAAAACTCAAAGAATCCAGCACTAAGCTGGAGTGTGCACACACATAGACATATGCATATATGCACACACGTAGGCACATGTATGCACACATATACACTATGGTCATGCATATATACACAAAGACACATGCATGCATACTACATAGGTCATAGGCATAGCATATATACACATAGACATGCTTCTTAGACTATGCTGTCCACTGATTCAGATTGAAATAATTTTGAGGACTGCAGACGCCACCACTGACTTTGCTACCACAGAGTCGGAGGTTAGATCATGAAGTGCTGAGAAGCCAAAGCAGCAGAAGACAGGGCTACAGGTACATACAGGCCTAGGAGGAGTTAAATGCTTCCTGTGCTATACGTTTGTCAATTTCTTTCCTTCCTTTCTTCCTTCCTTCTTCCTTCCTTCCTTTCTTCCTTTCTTTCTTTCTTCATTTCTTTCCTTCTTTTCTCTCTCCTTTATTTTATTTTGAGAAAGGGTCTCATTATCTAGCCCTGGCTGACTAGCCTGGAACTTGATATATAGACCAGGCTGGCCTTACACTCAGAGATCTATCTGTCTCTGTCTCCCAAGTGCTGAATTAAAAGGTGTGCACCACCATGCCTGGCTTTGAATTTTCTGTTTGCATGTTTTCTGAGCCAGAGGATGGTTCCAACCTCCTTTTCTGAGTACCTGTTCAACAAGAAGCTGTCATTACTCCTTGTGACAGCATGAGGCATTGCTACCCCAAACCCCTTAGCAACAGAAACCCTTAGCATGTTTTCCATCCACATGTGAGATTTGATTAATTTTACAGTGTATACTTGTTTAAGGTTTTTTTTTGGTGTGTGTGATTGACTGAGATAGGGTACCATCCTATGACCCAGACTGGCCTAGAATTCAAACATGAAATCCTCCTGCCTGCAGAAACCAGAAGAGAGCACTGGATCTCCTGGAACTGAAGTTACAGATAGTTGTGAACTGCCATGTGGGTGCTGGGAATTGAACCCAGAGTCTTGGAAGAGCAGTGTTCTTGACCACTGAGCCATCTCTCCAGTCCCTAAAGAAATAAACTTACTGGTCGTATTGAGACCAGTAGTTCCACTGACAGGCCATTCGGCAATGTCACCATCAAGTGACTAGAGAGACGGGCTGAGAAACGTTCTCTGTGGCCCTGATATTCAGCACACAGTGGGAGCAGAAGATGGTCATTGCTCTAGCTTCCTGAGGCACATTAACAAATGAGTGTAAATGAGATGGGGTATATGGGGAAAATACATTCTCTCCCAGGTCTAGTCACTGCTTGTCCAAAATTGGCAGGGCCCTGGATCTTCTGTAAGAGCAGCATATGCTCTCAATTGCTTACCCATCCCCCCCACCCCACCGAGCCAGATGTTTTATCATATTAAGGGACATTCACACCTTTGTTATCAAAGGTAATACAAGTTCCAGGGTTTGGGGCATGGACGTATCTTTTAGAAGGCATTGCCAATCAATCCACTGCAGCTATTGAATAAAGACACATTTGGATGTTCACTTTGGTTGGGAATCCCATAATAACCACTTCAACAACATCAGCGAGGGGCTCGGAGCAAGAAAGCACCCAGGTTCTTAACCCACTCCTGATGCAAGCAGCTGTGACCTTGCTGAGGGCATCTGGAAGACGGTGTCTGCAGATGCTGATAATGGACTTGCGGCTTTACCAAGCTGGCGCCCTCACAGTCTTCCGCTTCCATGTAAGAAGTCTGGTTACTCTGCGGTTCTGTAGAGAGAGAGCAAATCAAGAGACCCTTACAGAGAGACAGGAAGAAGGATGCCTGAGCTCAGATTCTGCAGCAGACACATGAATACAGAAGACTCTGAGGATGACTGCAGCCCGGGACACCACCCAACTGCAACCACGTCAGACCCTGTCCTGGCTTGTTTTACATCAGCTTGACGGAAGCTTGAGTCCTCTGAGAGGAGGGAACTTCAACTTAGAAAATGCCTCAAATTATTGACTGTAAGCAAGCCTGTAGGGCATTTTCTTAATTAGTGATTGATGGGGGAGGACCCAGGCCATTATGGGTGATACCATCCCTGGGTTGGTGGTCCTGGGTTAGGTTGAACAAGCCAGTAAGCAGCACACCTCCATGGCCTCTGTATCAGCTCCTGCCTTTTGATCTGTTTGAGTTCCTGTCCTGACTTCCTTCAATCATGGACTGCAATCTGGAAGTGGAAGTCAAATAAACCTTTACCCCCACTTTGTTTTTGTCCATGGTGTTTGATTGAAGGAATAGAGACCCTGCCTAGGACAGACCCTAAGCAAACACTCTCCTACTCTGACCCGTCGACTGCAAGATACATGATCAAAATGATGGTGCAGCCAATGGTTTTGGAATGATGTGCCAGTAGGAACAAAATGTTTTGAAGTTAAAGTCAGCTAGATTTGGTGATAGACTAGATAGGTAGCAAGGGAGAGAAAGACAAGATGACTCCAAGAATTTGGCGTGAGCAACAAGTGCAAAAACTCACATGGGCAACTGTACCTTTTCAATAAAGTTACCAATGTCATTCCATAAGGAAAATGGTAATCTTCTCAACAATGATTATATTAAACCTAAGTATCCAGTTAAAGTTAGGAGCCGAGCGGTGGTGGCGCACACTTTAATCGCAGCACACAGGAGGCAGAGGCAGACGGATCTCTGAGTTTGTGGCCAGCCTTGCTTGTCTATAGCATGAGTTCCAGAACAGTCAGGGCTACACAGAGAAACCCTGTCTCAGAAAAACAAATAAACAAAAGGGGAAAAGGTCAGGCATGGTGGTAATACCTATAATCCCAACACATGGAAGGCTGAGACAGGAGGATCAAGAATTCCATGCCACTTTGGGCACAATAGAGACCCTCTTCCAAACAAAAAGTTTAAAGATTCTATGTTGACATGTGTGTGGGTGCCCACAGAGACCAGAAGAGGGCGTTAGATCCCCTGAAGCTGGAGTTACAGTAGGCTGTGGGCTACCCAGAGTAGACGCTGGGAACAGAACTCTGGTCCTTGGCAAGAGCAGCGAGTGCTTTAACCACTGAACCATCTCTCTGGCCTTTTATACCCCCCCCCCCGCTTTCCTTTTTCTGTTTTAAGCCTGCAACTCATTGTGAATTTGTTTTTCGGCATGGACATCCAATAAATCCAGCACTGTATGTTCTTCAACACATTGCACTGAGCTCTTAGATGGGAAACCAGCTGATGGCATACATGCTGATCTATTTCGGATTTGATGCGATGGTCTAGTGACCCATTTCAGTAATAAATCTATTTGTCTCTTTATTAAGGCTGGTCAAAGGTGATCCTTTTGATTGTTTGATTTTCGAGACAAGGTTTTTCTGTGTCCTAGAGCTTACTCTATAGACCAGGCTGGCCTTGAATTCACAGAGATCTGCCTGCCTTTGCCTCCTGAGTGCTGGGATTAAAGGTGTGCACCACCACCGCCCAGCCCGACAAAGGCGATCTTAATGTCAAGCAGATTTGCAGTTTCAAAGTTGGGTTTCTTTTCTAAATTTTATTTTTAATATTTATTTATTTTATGTGAATGTGGAATGCCTGAGGGTATGTATGAGCACAAGCTGTTGGATTTCCTGGAACTGGAGTTACAGATAATTGGGAACCAAACCTGGGTCCTCTGCAAGAGCAGTAAATGCTCTTAACTGCAGGCTATCTCTCCAACCCCTTGAATGTGTGTGTGTGTGTGTGTGTGTGTGTGTGTGTGTGTGTATGTGTGTGTACACAAATGTGCTGATGCCTGAGAAAATGGAAAAGGGCATCTGATTCTCTGGAACTAGAATTACATGAGGTTGTGAGCTGCCTGATGTGGGTGCTGGGAAATGAACTTCAGTCCTCTGGAAAACCAGCAGGAGCTCCTAACTGCTGAGCAACCTCTCCAGTCCCCAGCTATGTGACTCTTAAGGTCTTCTGGGAAACCTTAATGTTACTTCATTATGTGAATCTGAGCTGTCTCAGTCCCTAAAGATGAGTGTTTACAGGTCGGGGGATGATAGTCCATTCCTTTAGTTCCAGCACTCAGGAGGCAGAGGCAGGTGGATTTCTGTGAGTTCAAGGCCAGCCTACTCTACAAAGTTAGTTCCAGGACAGCTAGGGCTATTGCATAGAAAAAGCCTTTCTTAAAAAAAAAAAAAAAAAAAAAAAAAAAAAAAAAAAAAAAACGACGACGACGATAACAACCACAAAGAAGTGTGTTTATGGCGTTGGAGAGATTGCCCGGTGGTTAAGAGCACTGACTGTTCTTCCAGAGAACTCAGGTTCTATTCCCAGCACCCAGATGGCCGCTTACAACCATCTGTAACTCCAGTTTTAGGGCGTCCGTCACCTTCTTCTGGTCTCTGAGGGCATTAGGCATGCATTTGGTACACAAACACACATGCAGGCCAAACACCCACACACATACATTTCATTAGTAAACAAAAGAAGTGTGTTTATTGAAGGGTTCCTCTTCTTGGTTAGGTCTTGAAACCCAAGGTTTTCTTCTTTGACTTTAAGAGTCTGGCAAATATTAGAGGCTTCTCACCCACAGTTTTGTTCCCCTGTGCAATGGAGTATTGCATTTGATGAAAGCCTTCAAGGGAGGGGGACCTCCCTCAAGTCAGGGTTCAGGTCCACCTTCCCGTCTCCTCTCTGGAACCCTGTCTCCCGGAGTCTGACCTTCCTTCCACAGCTCACCCCTGACACTTATTTTGCTCTCTCTGCAGCTGCCCAGCCACCCAATCTCCTTACACTGGGTTCAGCAGCCTTCCTAGTCACAGCCAGATGCCTACAGGCCGAAATCAGATGAAGAATTTTGGCTTGCCACTCCGGTTCTCTTTTCATGCTCTGCCCACTCAGATCCTAGTTAGCCAGGCAGCTCTCTGAAGAGATCATAAAGATTAAGTTTTGAAAATCTGATTTCCATTTTAATCTGTTTTCATAGGAGCATGCATTCTCCACAAACCACACCATCGTACCCAGCAAAGGAAGTCTGGATCCCTGCTTTCGAAAAACCATGTCTGTACCCTGTTTCTTCTCACGTTACCTCCCGCTAACAGTTAATGTGGATTAAAAGCTAACCCCTTGTCTCCTCAACATCTGTATTTTGATTTTTTTAATTAAAATTTTAGTTATTTATGAGTGTGTGTCTGCATGTGTGCATATGTTAGGTGTGAACAGGTGTCCAAGGAAGACAGAAGAGGGTGTTAGATCACCTGGAGGTGGAGTCACAGGCTAGCCCTGTATTTTGATGTTAAGATGCAAATCAGCTGTTAAGAGCACTTGATCTTTCAGAAGACCCAGGAGTGACTCTCAGCACTCACATGGCCGCTCACAACTCCTGCTCCATGGGACCTGACGCCCTCTTCTGCTCTCCATAGGTAGCAGGTACACGGTGCTACATAGACATACAAGCAAGGACAACAGACACACATGCAAAGGAAACACTCATGTACATAAAATCAAAAGATGGGTAGTTTTTTGGCTGTTATTGTTTTCTTTTTCAGAGGCATCTCAGGAGCTGCAGAGATGCTTCTGCAGTTAGGGGACCTCACCGCTCTACCAAAGGAGCCAAATGCAGTTCCCAGCACCTACATCAGGCTGCTCACAACTGCCTGTAACTCCAGCTCCAGGGATTCAATGCCCTCTTCTGGCCTCCATGGGCACCTGCACATATACATAAACGTTTCAATAAGAATAGTAATAAAATACATTTTTTAAAAGTGAAAGCTCCTCTAAAAAAAGCTGCAGAGAAACCCTGCCTCGAAAAACCAAAAATAAAAAAAAAAAATAAAAAAAAAATAAAAGTGAAAGCTCCAACTTTACATGTTTTAAAGCAGAATTCTCTCTGGCCCCACAGATCATTTTCCCATGTTCCTCCTCACAGCCAAACACCACCCACATCTGTTCCCTTCCTCCGCCAAAAAGCTCATTTTCTTTGCTTGTGACACTGACTCCCTTCCTTGAAATCCTTCACAGTTCAAACACCGTGTCCTTCTTACAATATCTCCCATCCAGCTCAGGCCTTCATGCTGTTTTATTTGTCCTCATTATACTTAATAGCACCTGTGATTAGACTGTAAATAAATTATTAAGTACATTTATTTATCTGTTTGTTATGTTTCCTTTTATGCAATACAATTTCCGTAATGAAAGGAGTCTGCCTCTGACTCACAGATGAATCAACATAGTCCAGACCTGTCTCTGGCGCATGTGATCTAATTATGACCTGATGGACGAGGGACTGGATTAATCAATCCTAAGCTGATGAGAATAGAAGCATGCCGAATACCATGGTTACTAAAGACCACGGCTGACCCAGAGGAGCTCTGCTCAAGGTAAGGGTGAGGACAGATTGAAATGGAGCGCAATTCTCCCCCTGAAGAACAAAGGAAAGATTTTCCTACTTTTCTTTAGAAAAGAAAATTAAGTTCTTCATGTCTCAAAATGTGTGTGTATTCCTTTAAATATTCTGTCCACTCAAATTCTAGTTGTCTAGTTACTTCTCTGAAGATGTCATTCAGATTAACTTGAAATCTTATTATACAGTATGTATAAACCTATTACACTTCTATATGAATTTATTCTTTTCTATTAAATGTCTTCTTAATATGAAATAATCATTATATTATAAAATGTTTCATTACATAAGTACAGAGACATAATCTGATGAGCTATACCAGGGCCCTGTCTCCCCGTTTCTGTGGATGATTAGGAGCCCTGACCGGTGAAAGTCTAGCTCCCAATTGTAAAACTGCAAGCTCGTTCATAAAGAAAACTTCTTTTTCCATTGTATAAAACCAATTAACTGATGCAGAGGGTGACCTAATTATCAGGTGAATTTAGGATAAACAAATGGCATTGTCAAATTCTCTTGCTGGAGGACTGATTAAGGGCTAATTACCAGGCAGGGCTCCAAAGAGCATCTGTGTAATAGGTTGGGCTTGCGTGGTAGCGTAGAAGGATGAGCTCAGCCTGCGTCTTCCCGGGCTTGGCGCCATATTCTGGTTTAAGGCGTACTAAAGTTTTCTTTCTGGCTTACCTTTGTAAAGGTTTCTGGCTGGAGAAAATGTCTTGTTTTAAGCTGGGAGCCAGTCAGAGGGTTCGGTAAGTAAAGGCATTTGTTGCCTAGCCTGAGGACCTGAGTTCAGTCCCTGAGACCCTCGTGGTAGAAGGAGGGAATGAACACCTTCAAGTTGTCCTCTGATTTTACACATGTGCACTCCCACATGCAAACAATAAATAAATAAACGTGGGGCAGGAGAGGTGGCTCAGTGGTTAAGAGCACTGGCTGCTCTTCCAGAGGTTCTGAGTTCAATTCCCAGCAACCACATGGCTCACAACCATCTACAAAGAGCTCTGGTGCCCTCTTCTGGAGTGCAGGCATACATGCATATAATACATAATATTATTTATTATATGTATAATAAATAAAACCTTTAAAAACTAAAAACAGGGAGCTGGAGAAATAGCTCAGCAATTGAGAGCCCTGACTGCTCTTCCAGAGGTCCTGAGTTCAAGTCCCAGTACCCACATGGTGGCTCACAACCATCTGTAATGGCATATGATACCCTCTTCTGGCCTGCAGGTGTATGTGCAGACCAAGCACTCATCCGTAAATAAATAAATCTTTAAAAGAAAAGAAAAATATCCCAGACAGAGTGGGGAAGAGGAAGAGAAGGTGGCTGCTACCTAGCTTGGAATAAACTTAACTAAGGAAGTAAAAGACCCCTACAATAAAAATGTTAAAACACTGAGGAAATTGAGGAAGACAGTAGAGGCTGAAAGATCTCCCATCTCACGATAGGGGAATTAATATTGTGAAAATAATTATCTTTTGAAAAAAACTAAAAACAAAACAAAAATAAAAATAAATAAATGTAAAAAAAATATTTATCTGGGTATGGAGGTACCTGCCTATAATTCCCCGCCTGTGGGGCTAAAGCAGAAAGATGAGTTTGAGGCCAACCTCTACATCCCCAGATTCTGTCTCAGAAGACCCAACAAAGCCGTATTTCCCAATACTGATCAAAATAGGGACAATTATTTTTCTTGAGGACAAAATGAATATTAAGTACACCCACCCGGCAGAAACAAAAATGAAATAACAACCAGAGATCCATGTTCATAAATTAGAATGGTTTGGCTGTATTTTTTTAACCATCTCATGAGGATAAAAAGATAGAACTACAGGATTAAATAGATGCACTCAGTAGAATGTGATAAAATATTTTAAAAAATGTATCGATGGCCGGGCGGCGGTGGCGCACGCCTTTAATCCCAGCACTCGGGAGGCAGAGGCAGGCGGATCTCTGTGAGTTCGAGGCCAGCCTGGTCTACAAGAGCTAGTTCCAGGACAGGCTCCAAAGCTACAGAGAAACCCTGTCTCGAAAAACCAAAAAAAAAAAAAAAAAAAAAAAAAAAAAAAAAAAAAATGTATCGATGTACAATTCCGCACAAGCTGCTCCTGCCTTTTTTTTTTCCTGAAAAGATCTGCTTTTTTTCAAATAAACATGTCTGAATTATTTCATGTGTGTGCATATGATATTTTTATGAGGAAAGGCAGTCCCAGCATGTGTGTGGCAGTCAGAGGACAAGTTTTGGGGGTCAGTTCTCTCCTTCCGCTGTGAGTTCCAGGGCTAGACTCAGGTTGTTGGGCCTGTGCAGCAAGCAGCACCCTCACCACTAAGCCACCTTGTCAGTCCCACATAAAAATATTGTGATAAGCCCACAATGTTACACAGGAGGCTTCCTGTGGGCAGCTACCAAAAAGCTTTATAAAGGGGGTTGACCCTTTGTTATTTGACAAAGGGTCGATTATAGGCAAAAGATACAAATTGAAGGTTTTTCCAAGTGAGAGGAAGAAACCTCCACAGAGGTTGTAAAATGGTTGCAAGCATCCATTCCTCTTTCAAGCACTCCTCTGATTTTGTGCGTGTTCATGATTGAGCACGTGTGTGTGTGTGTGTGTGTGTGTATGGAGGCCAGAGGACAACCTCAGGGTGTTACTCAGATACTGTCTACATTATTTGTTGTTGTTTTTTGGTTTTTGAGACAGGGTTTCTCTGTGTAGCCCTGGCTGTCCTGGAACTCACTTTGTTGACCAGGCTGGCCTTGAACTCACAGAGATCCACCTGCCTTTATCTCCCAAATGTTAGGGTTAAAGGTGTGTGCCACCACAAGCAGCTTCTACCTTATTTTGGAACAATCTCTCATTAGTTGGGAGCTCAATGATTGGGCTAAGCCATCTGTCTAGTGAGCATCAAGCATCCACGCATCTCCAGTGTGGGATTACAAAACAGTGGCTGACCTTCTTATGAGGAGGGCACCTCTTTATAATAAGACCCTGTAGCTCCTCCCATCCAAATTACGCCTGCTCCTCCTTCCTCCCCACTTCTGACTCCCTGTGCCCCACACACTCTCCTCTCTGGTGCTAGTGACTGAACCCCAAGATTTAACCATGTACCCCAGTCCATCTATGTCTTCAGTCAGGTTTGTCGCTGTGACTTCTCTTTGGCTAATTCAAAGCAGCAAACGGCAGAGTCTATGCCTCAAGAGGCTAGGCTGGCTTCTTGTCTCTGGGGACTGTGCCCAGGCAAGTAGACAATCCTGGGCTAGTCTGACAACAGAGATCCGTGGCCTTATTCACCATCATCCTCCAGACACACAAGGGCCACCATCCAGATGAGTAGCACCTGAGTGACCTGCCACCTGGTGGCCGATACACGCATTAAGCCCAGCTGAGAGATGGAGCTAAATCAGAAATAGGTTGAGTCAGCTGAGCCAGGGTCAAAGCACCAACCCACGTGAGCTCAATGGTTTCTTTAAAGCTGTGAGGTTTTGCAGGGTGGTTTGCACGCAGTCATGTGTAACTAATAAATTATCTCGAAATTAATCAATCTCTGTTTTTTTTTGTTTTTGTTTTTGTTTTTTTTTTTTTCTTTTTTCTTTTTTCTTTTTTTGGTTTTTCGAGACAGGGTTTCTCTGCAGCTTTTTTGGAGCCTGTCCTGGAACTAGCTCTTGTAGACCAGGCTGGCCTCGAACTCACAGAGATCCGCCTGCCTCTGCCTCCCGAGTGCTGGGATTAAAGGCGTGCGCCACCACCGCCCGGCTTCAATCTCTGTTTTTGTTTTTAAGATTCATCTATTGTGTATAAAGGGTTCTGCCTGCATGTATGCCTGCACGGCCAAAAGAAGGCACCAGATTTTATTATAGAAGGTTGTGAGCCATCATGTGGTTGCTGGGAATTGAACTCAGGACCTCTGGAAGAGTAATCAGTGCTCTTATCCTCTGAGCCATCTCTCCAGCCCTCAAGCTCTGTTTTTGACAAAGGGTCTCAAGTAACTCAGGCTGGACTTGAACTTGCTAAGTAGGCAAGGATAACCTCGAGTTCCTGAAACTCCTTACCTTCACCTTCCAACTGCTGGGATTGCAGGCATGAACCACCTACCACATCTGTCTAGCAAACGCTGTCAAAGTTGGTATGCCCCTTTCATAACTTTTGTGTTAACATTTACCTTTTTTTTGTAAACTTTATGTATGAGTGCTCTATCTGGTGGTATGCTTTCATGCCAGAAGAGGGTATTGGATCCCACTATTGATGGTTGTGAGACACCATGTGATTGCTGGGACTTGAACTCAGTTCCTCTGGAAGAGCAATCAGTTCTCTTAACCACTGAGCCATCTCTCCAGTGCTTCACCATGGTTTGGAAAGAACTGTGCTTCAGAAATATATTCTGCTTATGTGGAATGTGGAAATCCTGCCGAGTTTATAGGGTCATAATTAAGGAAAAGAAAAAAGAACAGGGACTGGAGAGATGGCTCAGCAGTTAAGAGCACTGACTGTTCTTCCCAGAGGTCCTGAGTTCAAGTCCCAGCAACCACATGGTGGCTCAGAACCACCTGTAATAAAATCTGGTGCCAACTTCTGGCGTTCAAGCATACATGCAGACAGAATATTGTATGCATAATAAATAAATAAATAAGTCTTTAAAAAAAGAAAAAAGAATACTGGCTCAGTGTCAAGTTTTTGCTGTGCAGGCAAAAGGACCTTGGTTCAGTAACCAGCACACAGGAGGGAAGAGAAGCATGCGCATTCCAGCACTGAGGAGGCAGTGAAGGAGGAATGTCCCTGGCCAGTCAGAAAACCAGTCTAACTGGATCAGATTGGTGATCTCCAAGTTTAGTGAGACCCCATGTCAAAGGTAAGGCAGGGAATTGACTAAAGAAGATGCTCCATATTGATCTCTGACTTCTTCATGTACTCGCATACATGACACACAGGTGCATATGAAAACACACACAAAAAAAGGAAAAAAGCTGTGCTGACTAGATTATAAAAATAAATCCAAACTCACAAAATAACAGCACGTTTACATTGTATCTAAGGCATAATTACTAGAGCCAGACAGGAGGGAATTTGATGCTTCTCTGTGGTCCTCCACATAGGGTCATGTGGATTTTACTGAACTATTACCTAGGTTAGAATCCAGCATCCATTATCCTGAGTTGATATCTTCCTTGTCCACAGGGGCTATCCCTGTGAACCGACATAGGACATCTACTTCCCACTGACCCACAGCCCCTGGCTGCAGAGCTCACTTATGGGATGGAAAGCGACCATGAAACACAGTTACGCTGTAAGACCCCAGGGCAGGAGTCACACGCATGACTCAGGGCGGGTGGCAGCGGGTGGCAGCGTGTGTGATGGCATTCAGTGTGATTCTACCTAGATGCGAAGGGAAAACGTGATTCTTCTTCCATAGAAGAATGTAGTGTTTACTCATTTGTTGAATTTTAATTTTACTCTTATTTATTTATTTATTTATTTATTTATTTATTTATTTATTTATTTATTATGTATACAATCTTCTGTCTGTGTGTATGCCTGCAGGCCAGAAGAGGGCACCAGATCTCATTACAGATGGTTGTGAGCCACCATGTGGTTGCCGGGAATTGAACTCAGGACCTTTGGAAGAGCAGGCAATGCTCTTAACCTCTGAGCCATCTCTCCAACCCTACTTTTTTTTTTGAGTTGTGGTTTGGTTTAGTTCTCACAAATGCTGGACAAATTCTTTACCAATGACTCATTAATTTTACCTTTTTTTTCTGAGGAAAATTCTCTCCTTTCATTGCAAATTGTTATCCACAAGAAGTTAATCATTTGTGTTTGGAGACTTGAGTTGAAGGTGTGGGTAGTTGACAGGATATGAATGTTCAGACTTTGTGTATCTTCTCTGCTCACGACGAAAGAGATGTCAGGAAGGCAGACATGATTTCTCTAAGACCCTTGAACTGCCTGGATCCCCTTCAAAAGCCCCTTATCTGTGCTAGATGAGAAGTCTCCGAATATTGATTCTCTCTCTTCTCATTCTCTCCTCTCTCTTCTCTCTCTCTCTCCATGCCCCCCCTCACCCCTCAGCTTTTTTGGGTTCCAGCCCTGGCTGTCCTGGAACTCACTCTGTAGACCAAGCTGACCTCAAACTCAGAGATCTGCCTGCCTCTTCCTCCGGAGTGCTAGGATTAAAGGCATGCACCATCACTGCCCAGCTTAGCATCTTGTCTCTTAAACGAAAGTCTCCTGAAGTAGCTGCTCCACTGAAGGTTCCACTCATGTCTCTCCTTGCAGCAGTAACTAGGCCCATGTCTCAGCAGAGCCATGGTGAGGAAAGGAAGTGGAAAGGGGTGACTGGAAAGATGAGCTGCGTGGGGTCTCATCTATATTGCTGGGACCTGAGACTTATTACCTCTGTAGACTCAAGGCTGAGGACAGTAGTGTTCTAATGACTTGAGATTTAGACACAAGATATTCACCCTTAATTGCAGCTATGGGGCTTGTGAGGTTTTGAACAAAAATGGCCCCCAAAGAGAATGACACTATTAGGAGGAGTGGCCTTGTTGGACTAGGTATGGCCTTTTTGAAGGAAATGTGTCACTGTGGAGGCAGGCTTTGAGGCCTCATACATGCTCAAGCCACCCTCAGCGTGACAGTTCACTTCCTTTTGCCTTTGGATCAAGATGTAGATTTCTCCAGCACCGTGTCTGCCTGTATCCTGCCATACTACCAACCCCAGCCTCCATGTTTCCCACCATGATGATAATGGACTAAATCTCTGAAGCTGTAAGTAACCACCTCAATTAAATATTTTCCTTTATAAGACTTGCACAGTCATGGTGTCTCTTAGAAACACTAATGAAGAGCTCTCTTTGGAGATGAGACATGAGTTGCCATCGTGAATGATGGAGAGCAGCTGTGGCCAAAAAAGAGGGTCAGGCATTTCAGCAAACCTGTAAGAACTGAACATGAGGCCCCGCTAGTCCATCATATTCCCAGACAATCATAGCCACACCTGTCCCCAAAGCAATCCAGAATGGACTCTTAAAGTGGGTGGAGCGTCCTTGAGAGGGCTCCACCATCTACTGTGTCTTCAGGTGAGGGCAGGGGAGCTACCAAGAAACTGGGTTCCCTGGGTACCAGCGAGATGATGGAATTCTATCTAACATGGGTCTAGAGGTAACATTTCACTGTCAGAAGCAAGAGATGTACAGTTGCTGAAACCAGAAACAAGGCTGTCTTTGCAACTTGGGGGCCTTGAGCTACCAGGTTTGATGTCGGTGGCAAGCAGGCCTTGCTGGTCCTGGGAACAACGCTACACAGATGATGATAATGACTTTATGATCTACAGACAGAAGTAACAAAGAACAGGGGTGCAGAACACTCATGTCAGCCATCAAGCAGAAAAATCACATTCCTCGGTCTTACCCACAGAGCCCATTGTCTGGATAATCTTGAGAATGGACCTTTGCAAGTATAGAGAACATCTATTACCTAGTTTTTGCCTAGCAGGAGCTATGGGACTTTCCACTGGAGAAGGGAATAATCCTAGCTCTATTGAGTGCAGTGAGATATAGATAATGAGCTCCCTCTGATGCCACAGTGATAAAAAAAATGTCAGCTATAACTTTCATAACCAACTGGGAAACACTGAGTCCATCTTATGTAGGACGTGGTCCTGTGAACTTACTCCATCATCACTTTCCTGGTCTGTGATATAAACTTATGACAGGTGTGCAGGGCAGTGGCAGATAAATAGTAAAGTAAAGTAAACTTCATTCTGGTGAGTAGGCCAGATATTGCCTCAAAGGATAAAGCACGAAGGGTCAAAGCTTATAAAGCAGTCATGCTTCATTCGGGAAAAATTGTAGCCTTGAATAAAGGGGTCCACTAGGCCCATTGCATCCCGTGTCTGACTATTGCAAAATCTGACACACATCGCAGCAGGGGAGAGGCAGCTAGCACAGTCTGACCTGTGGCTCTTCCCTGGGGGCCCTGTGCACGTGTGTGCTTCAGGCACGGGTGGGCAGCTTCACCACTAGTTACTTAGGGGAAGAGTGTGTTCTCTTCCACCTGATCAGAAGAGAAGATCAAAAGCAATTTCCATTTTCTTAGAAAAGAAAGCCACTCACGTTGACCCTTCTACAGTTCTGGTCATTTTGTTCTGTGGCATGTCACAGTAAAACCTAGAGGGATCTCAACTTTGACCCTCTGTACTGAAAACAATGTGTTATTCAGATACCACAAGCAGGATGTAGGGAGCTATCTGGTGATCTGGCCAAGACAAATGGGTACCAAAAGGCATAAGAAGAATTTAAATTCTTCCTTTCACTTTTAAGATATATTAGAGGCTGTCGAGATGACAAAGGCACTTGCTACCAAGCCCGAAGACACAATAAACATTTGCTCTATCTTAGCAAACATTGATTGGGGGGGGGGGGCAGAAATGTGATATTTATTTACTTCTCCTTGTCAATTCTATTATACACTTTTAAAAATATTTTATTAAGTCGGGCAGTGGTAGAACACACCTTTATTCCCAGCACTTGGGAGGCGGAGACATGTGGATCTCTGTGAGTTCAAGGCCAGCCTGGTCTACAGAGCAAGTTCTAAGACAACTAGGACTATAACACAGAGAAATCCTGTATCAAAAAACAAAAACAAAACAAAAGGAAAAATATGTAACATCACACTTCAGCAGACAGGAGGTAAAGGAGTTAGGTTCCCAGCACCCACAGTGGACGGACAGCTCCCAGCTACCTGCACCTCCAGTTCCAGGAGATCCCAGCTACCTGCACCTCCAGTTCCAGGAGATCCCAGCTACCTGCACCTCCAGTTCCAGGAGATCCAATGCTACCTGCACCTCCAGTTCCAGAAGATCCAATGCTACCTGCACCTCCAGTTCCAGGAGATCCAATGCTCTCTTCTCTTTATGGGCACATTCACTCATGTAAACACGCCCCATACACAAATACTTAAAAATAATAAATGAACCTAAAAAATAAACAACTCAATGAGATATCACTGATCCTTGTCACTTTTTCTGTCTCTATGATCAAACAACCCTGTCACAAGCAACCTGAAGAAGCGTGCATTCTGCCTCGTGGTCCCAGGCACAGCCCACCACAGGGGGAATGTGAACAGTTTATCTAATTATACTCTATCAATAGAAACTCGGGAGTCAGATATCGGGTGAGAACCTGAATGATCAGAGACGCTGTGGAGAAGTGACCAGTGACCTCCTTCCTCAATCCAAAAGAGGCCGAGAATCTTTCTAAACCCTCCTTACTACTTCCTGTGTCTCTCTATATGCCCTTGGCTCTCCAAAACCTTTATGGCTAATTTTGGTCAGCTAGTAGCTATCTCGGCCCTCTGATTCAAAGTGAACTTTATTGGCAATCTTGTGAGTGTCAGAGTGTGATCAAAATATCCCACAGCAGGGAAGTCATGGTAGTGGGAGCTCAATGCATCTGGTCTCATGACATCTGCAGTGAGGAAGCAGAAAGAGATGAATGCTGGTGCTCAGCTTATTTCTTTTTATTCAGTAGGATTCTGGAAAATTGTGGCAATGGCTAAGAATAATGATTGGAGCATATTATCCCTAAGAGTAGGGACAATGTAGTTGTATCTGTTACGTTTCTATCGCTGACAAACACCATGACCAAAGCTGTGTATAGAAAAGGAGCTTGTTTGGGCTTGATTCCAGAGGGACAAAAGTTTGTCATGGCAGGGTAAAGGCAGTCATGGAAACCTGAGCACCAAGCCCAAGGGCTCACGTCTGGAGCTATCAGCAGGAGGCAGAGAAAATAAAGAACTGGGAATGGCATGGGCTTTGAAATCTCACAGGCTACCCACAATGACATGCTTCCTGCATCAAGACCACACCTTCTAAACCTACACAAAGAGCATCACTATCTGGGGACCAAGTATTCAAACAGCTGACCCTATGGGGGACGTTCTCATTCCAACACCACAGTAAGCAACAAAGCCTCTTGGGGTTCTGTTTCTAAGACATCAATTTAGAATCTTTCCTGTGGGCTCTTGGTGACTCTCCCAAATGGAAGTGATGACAATAGATAGATAGATGATAGACAATGGTAAACAGAGATGATGGACATTCTTTCCTGTGACTGACTAGAACCTGGCTGCCTGTAAGTATGGAGATACACAATGCCACTGTTATTTAAGCCTCATGTCAAATGAGTGACTTGGATTAGATAACACTGAAGCAGTTTTCCAGGTCTGATTTTCTTGATACTTTTTGTTTGTTTCTTTATTTGTTTGTTTTTTGAGGCAGGGTTTCTCTGTGTAGCCCTGTCTGTGCTGGAACTCACTCTGTAGTGCAGGCTGTAGCTTGAAGTTTCTGTCCCGCCAGGTCTACAGCCATTCAGTCCCACACAGAGGCTTCTATTAATTATAAACTGTTTGGTCTCTTAGCTCAGGCTTATTATTAACTAGCTCTTACAACTTAAATTAACCCATAATTCTTATCTGTGTTTAACCACATGGCTTTGTACCTTTTCTCAGTGAGACATTCTCATCTTGCTTCCTCTGCAAAAGGCTGGTGTCTGCATCTCTCTGCCTTCCCAGAATTCTCCTAGTCTGGTTGCTCCACCTATACTTCATGCCTTGCTACTGGCCATCAGCGTTTTATTAAACCAGTATGAGTAACAAATCTTTACAGTGTACAAGAGCATTCTCCCACAGCACCAGGCTGGTAGTCCAGGCTGTCATTGAACTCAGAGATCTGCCTGCCTCTGCCTTCTAAATGCTGGGATTAAAGGGATGTGCCATCAAACTCCCACAATTTTCCTGATTCTTGGTAATTATATAACAATATAACTTGCCTCATCAAAACATTAAATTTGAGTAATACTATTACATCACATAAAATTTTATTTTTAAAAATCTTTGCTGTATCTCTGAGTTCGAGGCCAGCCTGGTCTACAAGAGCTAGTTCCAGGACAGGCTCTAGAAACTACAGGGAAACCCTGTCTCGAAAAAACCAAAAAAAAAAAAAAAATCTTTGCTGTAACATTTATGATGCCATGCCCATCCCAGAACAAAGATTTCCACCAACTCTCTTCATGCCACCTTTCTTACAGGTTTATTTGTACTGTAATAAGCTAAGCAAGTTCCTGGTTATCTCATTCCCATGAAAACTGGTCAGGTAGCACTGGATAAGTTTCCTGTAACTGGAGCCCCTGGGGATGCACTGTGCTTCCTCCTTGGCTGCCACTTGCCTATTTGATTAAGTACACAGATAAAATGGAAATTGATGAGAACGTGAAATGATCTAACCTGAAATTTTTTCATTATTACATTTACTTATTTTGGAAGGGGGGTTGGATATGTTTGCCATAGTGCACTTGAGGAGGTCAGAGAACAATCTTTGGGACTCAGTTCTCCTCTTCCACCAGGGTAGATACCTCTCCTGGGTATTGAACTCAGGTCATCAGGCTTGGTGTCTAGTGTCTTTATCCACTAATCCATCTTGCTGGACTTAGGCTGCGTGTGTGTGAGTGTGTGTGTGTGTGTGTGTGTGTGTGTGTGTGTAGAGATTGTATGTGTTTTGGGGGGTGGGAGGTCAAATGACAACTTTGAGGATTCGGTTCTCTCTGCCTTTTTGTGGATTTTGGACAGTGAACTCAAGTCACCAGGCTTACAAATACTTTCACCCTCTGAACCATCATGACAGCCCAGCACTCACTTAAAAAAAAAGATGATGATGATTTGTTTGTTTGTTTTTCAAGACAGAATTGCTCTGTGTTGCCCTGACATGGAACTCGCTCTGTAGACCAGGTTGGCCTTGAACTCACAGAGATCCTCCTACTTCTACCTCCCAAGTGCTGGGATTAAAGGCGTGCACCACCACCGCCAGCCTACTTTTACTTTATGAGATTTGTTCACATGTGTGCCAGGTGCTCACAGAGACCAGAGGAGAGCATAGGATGCCCTGGAACTGGGGTTATGAAGGGTTGTGAGCTACCATAGGGGTGCTGGGAACTAAATCCAGGTCCTCTACAAGAGCAATGAGTGCTCTTCAAAGCTTAACCCTCTTTCCTGCTCCCAAATCCTACACTAGGGAAAGCAGATTCTGGGATCTGGATGGCCAGCCAGCCATTCTACCTGGCAAGCTCCAGGCTAGTGAAGACATTGTCTCCAAATACAAGATGGAGGTGGGTGGGGCAGGGTGGGTGAAGGGATAGCTCATTGATTAAGAATACTAGCTACTCTTGCACCCACAGGGAAGATCACATCAGGTTGTAACTCAGCCCCAGGAAATCCAGTGCCCTTTTCTGGCTTCCATGTATACTGTTTCCTGTAGTGAATATACACACATGCAGGCAAAACACTCATATATGTAAAATAAAAAACCATAAATCTTTACAACAAGATGGATAGAGTATCTGAGGAATAACACTGAGCTATCCATTTGTACACTTGCCCATGTGTGTACTTACCCACACACATGCATCCACACACATACACACACGTGTATACACAAAGATTTTATTAGGCAGTTTTAGAAATGTTGTTAAGCTAATGCTTCAATAAGGAAAGCATACAAGCTCCAGGCCAGGTGGGGCTGCATCAGACCCTCCCTCAAAATCTCCTCCCCCAAAAGATGAATATATGTAGCGCAAGTTCTAATAAATCTTAATAATAAAAGACCAGAGTCATATATAGGGGAAAATGCTGAGAGATCAGAGAAACAAAGGAAGCAAACCACCACCACCTTCCCTGCTCAACTTCCCAGACAAAGAGACTGAGTTCCTGTTTCTTCCACCTTATCACTTCCTCTCTCCACCCAGTCATATAACTTCCTGTCTGTCTGTGCAGACCTCCAGACCTCTATGGTTAGCTAGTGGCTGGCCCTGCCCTCTGATCTTCAGACAAACTTTATTTGTACAAACAAGATATCACCGTATGAATATGGTTTGACTCTGGATAAAATAACTAACTACATAGGTGTAGACGGTAATTAATACAATGTATCTGAAGCTATCCTGAATGTAATTGTTGAGCAAGATATGGTAACTCATACCTGTAATCCCAATCATGGAGAGGCAGAAGCAGGAGGATAAAATTTTACCTACACAGTGAGACTTGGGTTACAGAGAAAGACCTTGTCTCAGAAAACTAAAACCAGAGCCAGGTTACAGAGAAAGACCTTGTCTCAGAAAACTAAAACCAGAGCCAGAGAGATGGCTCGGCAGTTGGGTGCTTTCTGCTCTTCCAGAAGACATAAGTTCAGTTCCTAGCACCCAATTCCTTCCTCACAACTACCTGTAACTCCAGCTCCAGGGGATCCGATGCCTTCTTCTGGCCTCCACAGAAATCCACAATATGTGGCAAATGCACACATAAGGATAAAATTGTCTTTTTGTTTTGTTTCTGGTTTTCCATACAGAGTTTTTTTTTTTGGTTTTTCGAGACAGGGTTTCTCTGTAGCTTTGGAGCCTGTCCTGGAACTAGCTCTCGTAGACCAGGCTGGTCTCGAACTCACAGAGATCTGTCTGCCTCTGCCTCCCGAGTGCTGGGATTAAAGGCGTGCGCCACCACCGCCCAGCCCATATAGAGTTTTCTTGTGTAGCCCTGACTGTCCTAGAACTCGCTCTGTAGACCAGGCTGGCCTCTAACTCACAGAGATTCACCTGCCTCTGCCTCTCAAATGATGGGTTTAAAGGCATGTGTACCACCACTACCTGGCTTAAAATGAACTCAAAATCAATCAATCAATCAATTAATCAATCAGTGTGGCATGGTAGTGTACAGCTCTAATCTTAGTACTTAAAAGATACAGGCAGGAAGATCAGGAGTTCAAGGTTCTCTTCAGTACTCTAGGTCAGTCACAGGAGACCCTGTCTCAAAACAAACAAAAAAAAATTAAGTATGGCCTATTCCTAAAATGATAGCAAATTTGGCAAGAGGAGTTTCATTTCAAAGTGGCAGTGGACGACAATATTCTCCACCCCCAGGAAGCTGAAATGTGAACTTAGGATTTAGGAAGCATGGACTTTGTCATTTGAACTATATTTCTTTTTTTTTTTAAGATGAAATCTCAATATGTAATATGTAACCCTGTCTGTCTTAGAACTCAATGTACAGACCAGGCTAGCCTTGAACTCACAGAGATCTGCCTACCTCTGCCTCTGCCTCCCAAGTGCTGAGACAAGGCACGCACCGCTACACCCCTGGCTTGTACTTCTTTATACTTTTGAACTCCACAGCTCACTGTCTTCACTGCCGGGAACTGTCCTCTGGGACAACACCTACCTCCTGCCAGTCTTGCTATTTCCTCATCACCTAAAAGCTCAGCCAGTCAGCCAGTTTCTCAGAGCAACCGCGGGAGCCACAGCAGGTAACGTGAACTACCAATTGGCAACTTTTTTAGAATGAAAGAGTTGTTTTAGTATTCATTTTTATTCAGGGAAGTCCTGGGCTGAAATTACCCAGCTAGATCATTTGTCTGGGAAGTGTACAGGATGAAAAGAGTAGCAAAATGTGCTGGACACCGAGAGTGGCGTGTGCTCTGGCCGTCTCTACAGTGCAAGTGAGCGTCTGCTACCAGCTCTCTGGTTTTCATTTGGGGAATTTCACTGGTCACTAACTATGAACACCAGAGCAATGCATGATCAATGTTTAAGTGTGGCAGTGAGTGTCTGGGATTCTGTCCCTTTCTTTTCTTACCATCTGTTGACTTACAGGTCACACCCCAGAGGCAACTGCAACTTTAGAACAGTTCATTGAAAAACCCTTGGCACTTATTTCTTCATTTCACAAATATTATTCGCCATCTCTGGTACCTTATTAATTTGGGGTTTAAAAATCAGTTTCTTTTGTTGTTAAACAGTGATGTGTGTGTGTGTGTGTGTGTGTGTGTGTGTATATACATATATATATATATTTGTGTTTAATAATGTGTAAAAGGCCGTCCTTGGGCACAGCGGCACATTCCTTATTTAGCCATAGGCGGTGTGTCTGGAAGTCTCTTCCCATGTTTAGAAGCTGTGTCTGATCCCTGTCATCATGCTGCAGACAGTTGGGCCTTTGCTGCAAGGTAGTTTTCTCCACAGTTCTTTGCTCTGGCTGGCTGTGATCTGCTCACTTTACAGAACAGGGACGGGAAACAGGTTTTGTTCTCCTCTGCACCTGCTCTAAATGGGGCTTCAGCGCAAACACGAGGAATTTTCCTCAGAAATGGGCCCCATAAAAATTTACCTTAGCTCCCATGAAGTCTGCTGAAATCATACTACCCTTACTCCGTATGTCACCGTGTTGACGTTACTGTTTCTAGTCCAGCCTGGGAATTCTCACTGCCGATGTGATTTCAGCCCCCCTTCTCCCTTCTGCGGGGCCTGAGGGATGGGGACCCAGTTTTTGTCACTGTTTTGGAAGGCACTTCCTGCGGATGTGCTGCAGTGACTGTCACCTTGCTTTGCAGTGTCTGTGGCACACTGTCCCTAAGGAAGTCACTGATCGGGAAAAACCCCGTGCTCCATTAGAACTTCATTGCTCACAGGTTAAAAGCCCCGTGCTGCTTTAGAACTTCATTGCTCACAGGTTAAAAAGCCAATGCTCCATTAGAACTTCATCATTCACAGGTTAAAAACCCCGTGCTCCATTAGAACTTCATTGTTCACAAGTTAAAAACCCAATGCTCCATTAGAACTTCATCATTCACAGGTTCCCAGCAAGGTATGTGTGTTTAGTGAGTGACATACAATCATCCGTTTGGATGGAAGGAGGCGTCTTGTGCCTCTCAATGCAACAAAAGTTGCTCTACTTCTGGCTACAATCAGACGGCAGACGGCGGTCTGAACACTACTAATGGCCTTCCATATCCTTTAGAATTTCTCTTGCCTAACACCACTCCACTATTCTTTTTAGCCAATCTGACACTGAAAGTGAAGCTGGTGGGCTACTCCCCCACTAGTTTATTTATCATACGGGGCTACTGAACTATAGTTATGCCATCTTGTGGAAATATTCCTAAGAACACCGTCATGATTACGTCCTATTGTTGTCAAGAAACACTATGATCAAGGCAGCTCTTATAAGGCAAAGCATTTAACTGGAACTTGTGTAAGCTCCCATACTTACTTATGGGGCCAAGGTCACCTGACATGACCACAAGGAATGAAATCAGACCAGGCTGGAGGGGCCACAGCACAACTGAGACTGTGACAATTTTATTGAGAGCAATCAGATCTTTTGTACCTTTATCAGAAACGGAATATAATGGCGATTGTCAGGATCAAAACTGTTGTAGTTGCCAGGATACTATGAAGTTTGCAAGTCACACATGGTACACAAGATTAATGTTTAATACCAATTGTCCCATCAAGTTTCCATGCTCCCTTGGCTTCCAAGGGAACACACAGAGAAACACAAAATGACCTGAACGCTTCACTGCCTGAGGGAGCACATTGGTCTCTTGGGACCTGGAAGGCACATTCTACCCCAGGAACCACGGACTCAAACCTGAAAAACCTGTGACACATGCCTCTCAGGACAGCTAGGCCAACCCAGCTCCATGGTTCCCTGCAGGCTTGCTTATGAGTTCAGAGATTTAGGCTATTTTCATCACGGCAGGGAGCATGGGGTAACACAGGTAGACATGGTGTAGTAGAGCCTCTCGTCAGCTGCCAGCCCCCAAATAATGACACAGAGACTTATTATTAATTATGAAAGCTTGGCCTTTAGCTTATGTTGTTCCCAACTGGCTCTTATAACTTAAATTAACCTGTTTCTATTCATCTGCATTCTGCCATGTGGCTTTTACCTCTTGGCCATTCTGTGCATCTGACTTGCTCGGCATCTTGCTGGGTCTCCCTAGATTCTAACCCTATGAGGTCCTCTCTCTGCCCAGAAGTACCACCTAACCTCTCCTACCTAGTTATTGGCCCTTCAGCTTTTTATTAAACCAATCACAATGACACATCTTCACACAGTGTAAACAAACATCCCACAACACATGGTACTGGAGACGGAGCTGAGAGCTCTACACTGGGCTCTGCAGGCAGCAGGAAGAGAGCAACATTGGGCCTGACTTGGGCTTTTGAACCCTCAAAGCCCACCCCCAGTGACACATGTCCTCAAAACAAAAACAAAAACAACACCTACTCCAACAAGGCCACACCTCTTAATCCTTCTCAAGTATTGCTATTTCCTGATGACTAAACATTCAAATGTATGAGCCTTTGGGATCATTCTTATTTAAACCACTGTAACAGGGCCCCAGACTTAGCAGACCCTGAGACCTTAGCACAACTGACTCCATGATGGAAGTACTGTTTAGGCTGTAAAACTCAGCATGCAGAGAGTACGACCTGCCAAAACTAAAACAAAGTTCTAATCCATCAAAGTCCATAGCTATGGGAAAGTCTCTAAAAATACTAACCTTGTTTTTTAGCTTCTGTGGTTTGGTTTTATGCAGGGGTTAAAAATGGAGAGTTCTTGGCAAGCAATTGGTGAGGGGAGCATCCGGGGTGGTCTGCTTCTCTGACACATGGGCTGATGTCATCTGGATGACACTGGATGTCCTGGTTCTGTGTGACTCTACGCTACCGAGTCGAATGACTTATGACTCATGTTGCTGCAGTTCCTGTTGCAGCAAGGGTGATTCTGCAGCTGCTTATTAGGATGCAGAAGGCCTCTCTCCCTCGGAGAACGGGGGAGACAGCAAACAGCTGCTGTTCTCTACACTCGAGGACCAGGGGACATGGAGAAGCCGCTCTCCTCTAGGATAGAGCTGATAACATTCCCTGGCGCTGTCTTCACCCCTGAGGTTGTTCCAGGCAGGAGTGTCTTCCGCTGCTGAAACCACTGCAAGCTGGAGAGCAAAGCCACACCTGCCTTCCTTGTTGCTGTCATCAATGACTGTGCTCCCTTCCACAGGTCTTCTGTCACCATGAAGGCGACCTTCTCAACTGCCCTCCTTGTTCTAGTCTCAGTGTGGACTTCCTTTGCAGTTGGTGAGTTATAAGTTCTTGCTCTATCCACATTTTCTGCAATTGATTTAACCTATGGAAAAATTAGCGGTGCAAGTGCCATGTAGAGCCATTCATTCATTCATTCATTCATTCATTCATTCATTCATTATGTGCAGTGTTGGAGACTGAACCTAGAGCCTGCACACACTGTCTAAGCATTGTGCCATGGAGCTATGTCCCCAGTCACCTTTTAGATTTCTTTGATCATTCATTCCTCATGTTACTGATGAAGCTGAAATCCAGAGAAAGAAAGGAGTCACACAGTGTTGCCAAGTATCAAAACCTGCAGTTGAATCCCAGCCTTTCAAATCCAGAGCCACTGACTTTTCCAAAATACTAGGTTATCAAGAGGACATTCAGCCCTAGGAAGCATTCATTTCCGTGGTTCGTATCTGTACGTATCTCAAACCCAAAAAGAGCTTCAGCAGGCTCTGGAGAAGGGGATTCTGATATTCTTCTGGTTAATGATTGACCTTTCAATTTTTAAGATTTATTTATTTACTATGTATACAGTGTTCTGCCTGCATGTATGCCTGCAGGCCAGAAGAGGGCACCAGATCTCATTACAGATGGTTGTGAGCCTATATGGTTGCTGGGAATTGAACTTGGGACCTTTGGAAGAGCAAGCAGTGCTCTTAACTACCTAGCCATCTCTCCAGCTCCTGTGATTGACCATTTTTAAGCAAAAGTGGCATTCACAGTTAACTGAGAGTTGAGGACACCTATGCATTCTTTTCCTGTTTAAGATCCCCAGTGCCTCATTCATCTTTAATCTCATATTTTCCATAGCTACTTTCTCTCAAACTGACCTTTCTCCTACAAGGTTCACACCTTTGAAAGCTTTGTAAAAACCTGAGTGTTGCCGGGTGGTGGTGGCGCAGACCCTTAATCCCAGCACTCGGGAGGCAAGGGAGGTGGATCTCTGTGAGTTTGAGGCCAGCTTGGTCTACAAGAGCTAATTCCAGGACAGGCTCCAAAGCTACAGAGAAACCCTGTCTTGAGAAACCAAAAAAAAAAAAAAAACAAACAAACAAAAAACAAAAACAAAAAAACCCAAACAAACCCTGAGTGTTGGGGGAAGGCTGCTTGTCCCTTCCCAGCTACTTAGGCCCGAAATAATCACACAGAAACTGTATTATTTAAATCACTGCTTGGCCTATTAGTTCTTATTGGCTAACGCTTATATATTAATTTCACCCATTTCTATTAATCTGTGTATTGCCATGTGGCTGTGGCTTACTGGATAAAGTTCCGTCTGGCTCTGGCGGGGTTACATGGCTTCTCTCTGACTCTGCCTCCTTTCTCCCAGCATGACATTTAGTTTTCCCTGTCTAGTTCTGTTTCCCTATAGCTCTGCTATAGGCCCAAAACAGTTTCTTTATTTATTAATGGTAATCACAGCATACAGAGGGGAATCCCACATCACTTGAGAATGATTACTCATGTCTTTTTTTTTATTTTTTTGAGACAGGGTTTCTCTATAGCTTTGGAGCCTATCCTGGAACTAACTCTTGTAGACCAGGCTGGCCTCAAACTCACAGAGATCCACCTGCCTCTGCCTCCCAAGTGCTGGGGTGAAAGGCGTGCACCACCATGGCCCAGCTGATTATTCATGTCTTGAATATCTCCTCTCCCTCCATAGCCAGTGGAATCCTGTCTGGAGGGAGCTGAAGGGAGCTGGGCACATGTCCTCAGAGCTTCACTTTTCACTCAGCCCTCACCACTCAGCTACTGAACGCACTACCTATATCCTGCCTCATGTCCTTCTGACGAATGTTTCAATCCGTGGGTCCTGCAGGTAACCAGGACCTAAGTAAGGAGACCCACAGGCAGGGCAATAGTATACCCTGGCTCCTGCTACCCAGGGACCTGACTACTGTCGCTGCATGGGTCAAACAAGCCCTACTCTGCCACCCATAGAAGGAGTGACCCTGTCACCTAGCTGATGTCACATATAGCTCACTTTCTTTTCCTGGTCATACAGCACAAGCCACATACTAAAAGTATTGATTAAGCCTGCTTCTTCACAATGCAAAGCCTCCCTTTCCCTCACAGACAGACACTGATTTGACTAAGCCTGCTTCTTCACAATGCAAAGCCTCCCTTTCCCTCACAGACACTGAAGCTTCTTGCTCAGATCTTCAGACCACCTCTGTGTCTGCAGATTGTTGAGGTGTTAGTAAATCTGTTTCAGGCAGACAGCGGTGGTGCACGCCTTTAATCCCAGCACTTAGGAGGCAGAAATAGGTGTATCTCTGTGAGGCCAGCATGGTTGGTCTACAGAGTGGGTTCCAGAACAGCCAGGACTACACAAAGAAACCCTGTCTCAAAAAACAAAACAAGCAAAATCTCTTTCCTGAAAAACAATTCAACTCAGCTTCTCCCACCTGCACCTTCTTCCCTCCCCCTCACTCCCATATAAAGTTTTAGATTAAATAGTTATGTAATTATTTAACATGTAAGTAAATATAGAAGAATCATAACTCGTTAATTATATAATAATCACAGTTGAGTCACACAACTTTAAATCATGTAATATGTATGCTGAGATATTAGCTCTTCTGCTGGTGGTGCATAATTCATGCCTCATAGCATCCACGGAGCACTTCTCACTGCATTCAGAATTGCACGACCACCACCAAGACAGCTTGGGAACAGGTGGCGCCAGCTGTTATCTAGATGGGTGCTATAATTATTTGTTTGTTTGCTTTGTTTTGAGACACGGAAGGTTTTTTGTTGTTGTTGTTATTGTTTTTTTGGTTTTGTTTTGTTTTGTTGTTGTTGTTGTTTTTTTTTTTTTTGAGACAGGGTTTCTCTGTGTAGCTTTGGCGCCTGTCCTGGAACTCGCTATGTAGACCAGGCTGACCTCAAACTCAGAGATTCGCCTGCCTCTGCCTCTGGGATTAAAGTGTACATATGATTGCAGACATGTGCTCAAACCTTCCTTTCTGAGACTACCAATCCACAAATAATGACATAAAGACATTATTCATTAAGACTATTTGTAAAAAAAAAAAAAGAAAAGAAAAAAAAAGAAAAAAAAGAAAAAGAAAAAAAAGAAAAAAAAGAAAAAAAAAAGAAAAGAAAAAAAAAGACTATTTGGTCGTTTGCTTAGTTTATTCCCAACCAGCCCTTATAACTCAAATTAACCTGTTTCCATTAAGCTATGTTCTACCAAGTGGCTTTTACTTCTCTCCTGTTCTATACATCTGACTCGTTCTGCATCTCATGGCATGTCTTGTGAACCTAGATTCATCTCCAGTTCCTCTCTCTTTCCCTGGAAGTCCCGCCTATTCTCTCCTGCCTAGCTATTGGCCATTCAGCTCTTTATTAAACCAATTAGTAGATGCCTTGGCAAAGAGACCTCTTCACAGTGTACAAGATTATCCCACAACACAAAGATGTTTTGGATTGAGTGTGTAAGGTAGTGGAACTCAGCGTCTTTTATGGCATTCAGTATTATTATTACAGACAACTTATAACTTAAAATGTATTTTCCTAAACAACTGAAGAAAATACAAGTGCGGGGTTTGCGGGTGGCTCAGTTGCTGGAGTGCTAACCTAGCATGCACAACGCCCTGGACTCCATCCCTAGCACCACATACACTGGGCATAGAGGCACACATCTGTAATACTAGCACTCAGGAGGTAGAGGCAGCAGGCTTAGACGTTCAAGGTCACCCTGGACTACACACTAAGCCTAGACTACATAAGACCCTGAAGAAAGAAGGAGGAGGCAGGGCAGGCCATCTAGGAGAACAAATGGAACCAACTGTCAGAGGAGAGGAGGAAAGAAAAAGGATGGAGCGTACAGGGAGGGATGTTGCCAAAGAACTTCCCTTTGATATTTATTTTATTTGCATGAATGTTTTGCCTGAATGTGTGTATGTGGGAACTGGCACTGTTTGAGCACTGCTTTCATATGTGCACTGTGCTTGTGCACTGCTTTCATACGTGCACTGTGTTTGTGCACACTGCTTTCATACGTGCACTGTGTTTGAGCACTGCTTTCATACGTGCAGTGTGCTTGTGCACTGCTTTCATATGTGCAGTATTTGAGCACTGCTTTCAGAGGGCAGAAAAAGGTGTCAGGCACTCTGGAACTGGAGTTACGGATGGTTGTGAGCCACCCTGTGGGAGCTGAGAACTGAACTTGGTCTTCTGCCAGAGTAATATAGGCTTTTAACTGCTGAGCCATCTCTCCAGCCTCGCAGAATATGTAAAAATGTCTTTATGAGCCCAGTACTGCATAAAATGAATATATAGAAATTTTAAAAATGATGAGGCTGGGTGGAAAATGGGCTCTAAAGCTACACAGAGAAACCCTGTCTTGAAAAAAAAACAAAAACCAAAAAAAAAAAAAAGACAAGAAACCTAAAGCTTTTGGAAAGTTATTTACCCATGAAGCATGAAGGGGATGGCAAAGTCTCTACTTCACTAAGAGGCAGGAGCTCCTGACTCTCTTCATTCCTGTAGAGGCCAGCCTGTGCAAAGGGGAACCCTGGGCTCGGATGATGGAATGGAATGCTCTTGAATGACAGGCAAAGCCACAGTCACCTAGCCTTTTCTCTGAGGACACAGACAGGGCAATAACTCTCCCACGTGTATGCTTTTGTCTTCTAGATTTCCCTCTCCCTATGAGCCCTCGCGTGACCGACGAGGTCTTCCAGGAGACAAAGGTGAGCTCCACTTCCCAGGTTCCCAAGAACAGAAATGGAGAGTCAGTTTCCCTCCCAGGTCCCTGGGAGGTGGGGAGCAGAAGGGGCTTGCCTGAGAACACCATGATCATAAGAGAGTCCCAGAGTGTGTGCCGCTCATTTGGTTGTCCCTGGGGGCTCTTCCTACACATTACTCCAATCTGCAAGCCTCCTGTAATAACCACCACTAAATGCATGGGGAAGTCATGGTTCAGATTCAGGTTGGTCCCAGTCAGGTGGCGGTAGTGCATGCCTTTGATCCCAGTACTTGGGAGACAGAGGTGGGCAGATCTCTGAGTTCAAGACCAGTCATCTCTACAGAGCATTCCAGGACAGCCAAAGCTACACAGACAAATCCTGTCTCGAAAAACAAAAACAGAATTCAGGTTGGTCCCACGCTGCTATGGACATTCTTTCCACAGTGACATCCAGCACATGTGTATGCCACCCTCGCTCCAAGCCCCGTGATGCCTTCTTTGTCAGCTCTACATCTTAACCTTGTTGTGACAAGTTTGAGCACACTGCCGTTTAAGGCACAGACTGTAAGTCAGTCACCAATGCTCATAAGCATTTCCGATGTTTTCAGGCATGGTGGCACACACTGTTAGTCCCAGGACTGAGGAGGCACAGGTGGGAGGTTCTCTGTGAGTGTGAAGCCAGCCTAGTTTACAGAGTGAATTCCAGGAAAGGCACCAAAACTTCAGAGAAACCCTGTCTCAAAACAAACAACAAGGGGGCTGGAGAGATGGCTCAGAGGTTAAGAGCTTTGCCTGCTCTTCCACAGGTCCTGAGTTCAATTCCCAGCAACCACATGGTGGCTCACAACCATCTGTAATGGGGTCTGGTGCCCTCTTCTGGCCTGCAGGCATACACACAGAGAGAATATTGTATACATAATAAATAAATAAATATTTAAAAAAAAAACAACAAAACAAAAATAATAATAAAATAAAGAAAAGGAGGGGGCTGGAGAGATGGCTCAGCAGTTAAGAGCACTGGCTGCTCTTCCAGAGGACCCAGGTTCAATTCCCAGCACCCACATGGTGGCTCACAACTGTAACTCCAATTCTGGGGTATCTGATACCTTTATAGGAAATACACATAAAATAAAGTTAAATATTTTTCTAAAAAAGGAGAAAAACAACAAAAAGAAAATTAAAAGAAGAAATATCCATTTTTAGAAATTCTTTTCCTTTTTTCTTAAAATTTTATTTTAATTTATGTGTGTCTATATGGATGCATGCCACATATGTACAGGTAGATGCCCCTAGGAGCCAGAAGAGAGTCCTGGATAGCCTGGAGCTGGAGTTATTACAGGCAGCTTTGAGCCATCTCATATGGGAGCTGGGACCTGAACTCTGTTCCTCTAGAAGAGCAGCCAGTGCTGAGTCGCCTCTCCAGCTCCAGAGACGCCTGTTTGAAAAGACATTTCCCAGCTCTTGCTCTCAGTACCATAATGCTCACACTCTGTGGTCTGTCCAACAGAGACTTCTTCCTCAGAAGGACCTGGTGGGAGGCTGGGGAACCCACATCTACTACAGTCGTGCAGGTGGCAGTGGCAAGGACCAGGATAAATGAGGAGAATCCGAAGCCTGTTGTTCCTTGTGCCATCCCTGCCGCTGTTACCTGTAACAAAGGACCTGGAGGAAGGTGGTGGCAGCAGTGTTGTGTCTCACTTCAGGCCTTGTGCAACAAGAACGTAAGGAATTGCTGGATGCTTTCCTACTTCAAGCCCAATGAGCCTATATGTGCCACTGACCAAGTTACCTACGGCGGCGAGTGCCATCTCTGCTCCAGAATTCTGTAAGTCTCCATTTTGTTATCCCTGCCTCAGCCATTAGCTCATCTCTCTTCCACTAGCCCCTCCCCCACTACTTGCTTCTCCATTTCTTCCCTTTTCTCCTCCTGCTCCCCAAAGCTGAATGGAATTCCATGTCAGCAATGCAAGAACAGAAAGCCACAGAGGTCAGAGTGCAGTGTCTGGGGCAGACAAAGACCAACTGGAGGGAACTCAGTAGCAAGCAGGTGCAGCATTCACACCATGTGACCAGTGACCCCAGCCCAGTTGGCTCACCTGGCCAGAGAACAGTCTGGTGAGGAGAGAGGCAGGTGAGAGGGCTGGGCAGGTAAAGGCACTTGACACCAAGCCTGAGACTGGAGTTTGAGCTATGGTAGAAGGACAGGTCTTACATTCCAAAAGTTGGCCTCTGACCTCCACATAAAATACCACAGCACACAGACCCACGCATACACACAAGCACACACACGTACATACAATCTGATGAAAACAGTTCTTAAAGAAGAGGAGGATGAAGGGAGATGGGCAAAAAAGGAGGAGGAGGAGAAGGAGGAGGAAGAAAAGGTAGAGAAAGAGAAGGAAGGGGAGGAAAATGGGGAGGAAGAGAGTGGAGAGGAGGAGGAGGAAGTTGGGTAAGGAGTTTTCCCAATGAATGGTTTATTGGTCTTTTTTTTATATTTATTTATTAATTTATTATGTATACAATATTCTGTCTGTGTGGATGCCTGCAGGCCAGAAGAGGGCACCAGAGCCCATTACAGATGGTTGTGAGCCACCATGTGGTTGCTGGGAATTGAACTCAGGACCTTTGGAAGAGCAGGCAGTGCTCTTAACCGCTGAGCCATCTCTCCAGCCCGGTTTATTGGTCTTTAAATGAATATTATTCCCCAAAACAACTTTTTTTTTTAGAGATTTATTTATTTATTATGTATACAGTGTTCTGCCTGCATATATGCCTACAGGCCAGAAGAGGGCATCAGATTTCACTATAGATGGTTGTGAGCCACCATGTGGTTTCTGGGAATTGAACTCAGGACCTCTGGAAGGGCAGTCAGTGTTCTTAACCTCTGAACCATCTCTCCAGCCCAAAACAACTTTTTTTTTAATGTTCATCCTGTCAGTGGTTTAGTTTGGAACCAGTGACATTTAGCTTTTGGTAATGCCTGTGCAAAATGCCCAACTCTTTGGTCCAAGGCACAGAAGTCTGCATTAAGGAACCTACAAACAAAAGTGGGAGAATTCCCGGACAGAAGTTGCTTTCTTTTTTTTTTTTATTGTTTTTTCGGTTTTTTTTTTTTTTTTCAAGACAGGGTTTCCCTGTAGTTCCTAGAGCCTGTCCTGGAACTAGCTCTTGTAGACCAGGCTGGCCTCGAACTCAGAGATCCGCCTGCCTCTGCCTCCCGAGTGCTGGGATTAAATGCGTACGCCACCACCGCCCGGCAGAAGCTGCTTTCTTGAAAAAGGAAATCCATATCTTGTGTAATATTCCCCAGTTAAGCCAATATCTTTTGTTTGTGTGTTTGTTTTGGGGGGGTTTGTTTTGTTTTGAACACAAGGGTTTTTTGTGTAGCTCTGGCTATCCTGAAACTCACTTTGTAGACCAGGCTGGCCTAGAACTCTGTCTGTCTATCTTCTGCCTCCTAAGTACTGGAACTAAAGGTGTGCGCCACCACTGCCTGGTCCCCAGTATCTTAAGAGAAAAGAAGAATAACATGAGACTGGTCTAACGTTCACCCTTGCTTTAGTCTTCTTTAAGAAAAAGAATAACCTTGGTCAGTATGAGAGATGCTTGGCCAATAGGAATCAGCCTTGTTCGGCATTCTTGGTTGTATAAATAAGAAAGCTTACACTAAGAGCCCATAAAAGAGTTATGAAGCAAATTTGTATGTCAGCCTCAATGACTGGCACAGATAACTGCCAATTGCAGAGCAGGGGAGGGGGGCACAGCACACAAACCAAGAGATGATGTCATACACAAACTCACTTCTGCTAGAGTAAACAAAATTAGGGATTGGGGAAATGGCTCTGTGGGGAAGAATGTTTGTGGCCTCAGCATGAACCAGAGTTCAAATGCTCACCACCAACACGAGGAAGCCAGGCTTGGCTGCTTGCATGCCTGCAACCCCAGTGCTATCGGGGGCAGAGACAGGAGGACCACAAATTCTTGTCAACACCGGCCAAGCTCGAGGATTAGTGAGAGGCCCTGTCTCAAGGGAATAAGGTAAAATGATATAGAACAGGCTGTCTCCTTCTCTGGTCTCCACAAGAACACACAGAAGCAGGTCCCTGTACACACACATGCGTAGACAGAACACACATTCATCACACACACACGTCTATACAAGCAGTAAATAAACAAGTAAATTCTTTTCTTGACCTGTGGATACAGCGCAGTGGTATATGTGAGGCCCTGTGTTCCACACCCCAACCATTCAATGCGTCATGATGTATATCTGTGATCCTAGCACTGGGGAGGCAGAGGCAGGGAGATCTCTGTGAGCTAGAGGCCAGCCTGGTCTATGTAGGAAGCTCTAGGCCAGCCAAGCTGCGTAGTGAATCAATCTCAAAAAACAAACAAAATAAAAAATAAGTATAATAAAATATTTTCTCTGGTTGGTGGCAGCACACACCTTTAATCCCAGTACTCACTGGGCAGAGGCAGGTCTCTGAGTTCAAGGCCAGCCTGGTCTACACAGTGAGTACTAGAATAGCCAGTGCTACACAAAGAAACCCTCAAAAAAGTTAATTAATTAATTAAAATATTTTCTTAGCAGCTTCCCTGAGATTGCAAATAAACTTTATAGCGATCCAATCTGCATTTACAGCAATTATAGATAAAGATGTTAACTGAGCATGGTCATGCATGCCTTTAATCCTAGCTCTTAGGAGGCAAAGGCAGGTAGATCTCTGAGTTCGAGGCCAGTTTGGTCTATAAAGTGAGCTACAAGACAGCTAGGGCTACACAGAGAAACCTTGTCTTAGAAAAAGGAAGGAAGGGAGGAAGGAAGGAAGGAAGGAAGGAAGGAAGGAAGGAAGGAGAAAATAGTATATATTCCCTCGTTCTTTAAGTGATCACTGCTATACCAACTATTCCTTTGCCCATTGCACACCAGTTAACACAGGCATAACTATGTATACCCGTTAACACAGGCATAAGTATTGTACACCAGTTAACATAGGCATAACTATTGTATACCAGGTTAACTACTGCTATTTTCTTTTGAATCTGGAGAAAAAGGTGTACAAATAAAAAAGATATTTCATTGTCTTTTCTACATTCGTACGAGTTGCCCACTACTGGTTCTGTTTCTTCATAGAGATTCAAGTTTGTCTGTTTCAGCTGAGACAGGGTCTCATTTTAAAAAGCATTTGTAAGCTGCCCTCAGGCTTGCTGTAGTCCAGCCTGGCCTCAGACTCATAGCCTCCTGGCTCAGCCTCCTGAAGGCTCTTTACAAGTATGCACCACTACACATGACTTTCTGTGTGCGAATTCAAGTTTCTGTCTAGAATCCTTTCGTTTAAAAAATGATCACATGTTATTTATTTAGGGAAGAGAGCTTGTGCACGCCACAGTGCACACATGAATGTCAGCAGCTTGCAGGAGCTGACTCCCTCCTTCCCCCCTGTGCGTTCTGGGGAGAAGCTCAGGTTGTCGCCTTGGCAGCAGGTGGGTTTACTCGCTGCCCGTTTCAGCAATCCTGTTGAGAGGGTTTTGGTCATCTAGGGTTTTTTTTTTTTTAAGCTTTTCATTTTTGAGAATTTTAAGCATAAGTCATATTTACATCCCTTTTCCCTCTCCAACTCCTGTGTGTCCCCTCCCCAGTCCCTCTCTTGTATGTAAATGAGAGAACGGAGCAGACGCCATAGCAGGCTGCTCAGTCTTCTCTCAGAGATCAAGCCTCAATTTCAGTTTCCTGAGACTGAGCAAGCAGTTTCCGAGAGAGCCACGAACAAAGGGCAATTAATCACTGGTGCCCCTGACAATAGGGACAAGGGAGACAGGATGCCCCAAGCCTGGGCCATTGAGCCAGCCCCCACAGTCGGTACCTAGGTCAGCCAGCCCCCACAGTCCGCACACAGCAGCTCAAGGACAAAGCCAGGGACTTGTCCACCCCTGACCAGTCTCTGACTAGTTCTTGCCAATTAGAACACACTAATATGATGGCCACTTGCTTGAGCCAATCATATCTAAAGTGACCTTACTGCCCTAGGACCGCCCCTTGGCTGTGTTTAAAAGGAGTCTTGTGAGCTCCTCTCCGGGTCTTCGCCATCTTGCCTTTGTGTGGGAATGGCAGTCCCCAGCATGCTGGAATAAAAACGCCCTTGCTGATCGCATACGAGGATGGTGGTTTTTTTTTTTTTTTTTTTTTTTATGGAACTTCTCCAGGACCCTAACACACACACACACACACACACACACACACACACACACACCCTACTACTGAATTCATTTATGTTTGCTTATGTTTACTTGTGTTTAGGGCTGACAACTTGGGGTGAGATAACATAAGAAGGGCTTCTTTCTAGAGGAAACCAATCCCCATCCTCGCAGAAGACACCGGCTGTAACTCATCATCTAGGGGTGGGGACTTGTGAGCCGGCCCCCCACCCACGTTGCCATGGTAACTGGTGCAGTTATTATGCAGGTCTTGTTTCCCAGCAATATGGTTGCCTGAACCAGACTAGTTGGGAGACTTGATCACAGATTTAATGTCTCTACTTGGAGGTCTCCTGAGCTGTTTCATTTCTTCACCAGTCAGTTTAGATAATTGTGTTTCTGTGAAAATTTGAGTGTCATCTAGGTTTCCTAATTCATTGATACATGTATTCAGTGGTATCTTAATCTCTAAGATTGTTTTATTTATTTGTTTGTTTGTTTGGTAGGTTTTTCAAGACAGGGTTTCTCTATGTAGCTTTGGAGTCTGGCCTGGAATGCACTCTATAGACCATGCTGGCTTCAAACTCAGATCTACCTGCCCCTGCCTCCCGAGTGCTGGGATTAAAGGTGTGCACCACCACTGCCCAGAAGATTGCTTTATTTTTAATTGTGTGTGTTTGTGCACATGAGCATGCATGTACACATGTGCACATACACACATGAGCATGATACGTGTAAATACAGGTGCCTATGGAAGCCAGAAGAGATCATTGGATCCCCTGGAGCTAGAATGTAGGCTCATCCTCTTCTGATCTCCGTGGATACACAGACCTACATGCAGGCAAAACACACATACACACAAAATAAAAAGTTACATTATATATATAATATATATATTAATCCACTGTTATTAACAAAATATTTCTTGGCTTTGCCTAAGACTACCAAGAAAAAGTTGGTCATGGTTTATGGCATCTAACAGAACAAAAATAACCATTTCATAATATAATTTTTTTCCAGATATGAAAGCAGAACCATAGTTAAAATGCATGATGGAGAATGTGTAAGTAAAATCACTCTTATTTTTTCATTTTTGAAAGTAGACCACAGATATTTAACAGCTCATTGTCAAGGGTTTATGAACGTGAGTTGTGTATGTGTGTGTGGTTTCTGCATGAATATTTAGGTATGCACACACGAGTGTACATGTGGAGCCCGGAGCAGCTGCCAGGTATCTTTCTGTGTGTGACTTCTTTATTGCTCTCTGTCCTGTTGCCGTGAGACAGGATCCACCTGCTTCAGTTCCTCAATGCCACCTAGATGGACACACAGTCACGTCGAGGTTTGCACTTGGTACTGGGAATTCAAACTCAAGTCCGCACATTGTGCAGCATTTTCTCTTAGTCCCTGAGACATTTCACCAGCCACTGTTACCAGGGATCTGTAACAGTTTGTTAAGAAAATCACCAAAATGCACAAAGGGAGAAGTAGTGGTAAAACAAATTCCATATATCTGTCATGCAGATTTTTAAAAATGGGGGGTGGTGGCATATGTCTTTCCTCTATTATTCTTTGTGCTTGATGAAGAATTTACACAGATTTGGACATATCCTTTGCCCCAACATTCTCCAGAGTGCATTACTAAGTTTGGTCGTTTCTTTATATAACTCCATTGCCGTTACAACATCTAATTAATTCCTTAGCATCTTTTTTTTGTTTTTGTTTTTCGAGACAGGGTTTCTCTGTATATCTTTGGCTGTCATGGAATTCACTATGTAATTGGCTAGCCTCAGACTCACAGAGATCTGCCTGCCTCTGCCTCCCAAGTGCTGGGATTAAAGGTGTGTGCCACCATGTCCGTTTTCCTTGGCATCTTCTAAAAGTATCTTCAAACGTTCCCAAGCTTTAAAAAATAACAATTAGCCAATCTATAGCAAGGTCAGAACCAGCCTAGCAACTCAGAGAGATGCTGTGCATGGTGTGAGAAAAAGGAAGGGAAGAGGGAAGCAGGGGAGAGAGGAAGACAGCCATTCTTAGACTAAAGAAAAAGAAAACCCAACATACTGTCTATAGAGATAGCCTGATACACAGAGAAACAGAAAATAAGTATATGTAACTAAAAACCAACAATAAACTAAAAGAAATCTAAACCTACAAGCTTGATATGAGCAAACAGAAGATTCTGATGTCTTACCCTTGAGATTAGAGATGGGTCAAACAAGTTACCTCTGCTGTAAGACCCTGTTTCTAAAACATAAAATCAGAGACAGAGAGTGTGCACTTGGTTTTGTTTTTGGCCTAATTGTAAAATGTGAAACCTGCTCAAATGCTCTGGAATAACAGGACAAATTCAAATTGAAACAATAGTAAGATGCCAATTTCCTGGCTGCCGGAAAAAGTCCGAAGTCTGGGAAGTATTCAGCTGCTGGAGACAAGATATCAGTATTCTCACAAGCTCTGGGAACAGTGAGGGTTTAACGTCACTGTGGAGGACAAATCTCACATGTTTTAGACAATGCAACAAATGATGTACATATATATCTTATGGACCAGAATTTTCAAACCTAGAAGATGGCAAAGAAATTTTCTCATAGTTTTGCAAAGTGACTTAGAAGTCTATGGCAATGTTTATCATGGTGTGAAGCAAAAGAAAATGGATAAATGAATGAATGGCAGTTCCTCCCCGCACAGACTTGCACAAGTTCCCTATGTATATACAGCATACAACAGGGGGAGGGCTGGTCCTTACACCTATCCCCAGCTCTTTTTCCTGCCTAGTATCACACCCTTTATTTGCTGTTATCTCCTCCCCCAGCCCTCTCACAAGACCTTTAAAGGCACAGCTCTTAGCTACATTTCACATTCAAATAAGCAGATGTCTGGAGAGGTCATATGATTTGCTTCAAACCCTCCGGGCTGAGAACTGATGGGGCTGTGTTGAGAATGTGAGGATCCGTTTCCTATTCTGTTCTTCACACAGCCCTTGGTCTATCCCCTGAGTGTCACATGCTTCTAATCTAATGCCTCTACCTTCCATCTGCTCTGCTGGAGCGGCACCCTGAGGGGCTCCAAGTCCACAGAATCACAAGCACCCACACCCTCTGCTCTCTTCTCTGCCCACATCTACTCAGTTATCTTTTCATCCTCAATGAAATCAGAATGTCTCTCATCAGCCTCAGTTCAGGGGTCAGCATCCTCCTGGAGTGTGGGTGTGTACATGCCCCGCACCGCGCCCCCGTGTCTGTGTTCGGTGCGCTGGCACCCAGTTCGCGAGATTCGGGCAAGGGGCAGGAGGTTAAAATACACAGACACACACACAGACAGAGAGACAGCGACGCGGGTCACCCTTGAATTCCCCAAGAATGCCCCCTTTATTGTGTTCAGGGGCAGATTTATATAGAGATAGCCACGCCCCAGCCAAACCCACCAGAAACCACTCTCCTACTATCAGGAACTCCTGAAGGTCTCGTGCTCAGAGCAGCTGTAGGCACTCAGATCAGGGGATTACAAGAAATTCAGGATCTGGGGTCACACTGCTCCCAACATATACAGTTAGCGCAGCAGCTTTTCTCGTAATTTTACTGACTGCAGTGTCTCTAAGCAAATATCTCTCTTACAGATTTACTCCGGGGAAGACTATGAACACAAATAAAAGTTGCTGAATCCTCAGACAGCCAAGTGAAGCATGAAGACTGGGTCTTCAGATTTGGGCACAGGGGCTGGGCCTCCTGGCACAGTATTTGCCTAGTATGTATGAAGCCTTAGTTCACCCTCCAATGTTTGTAGGACAAAAAGAATAGCTCATTAAGAAATGCATCCTGCCCAGCACTCGGGAGGCAGAGGCAGGCGGATCTCTGTGAGTTCGAGACCAGCCTGGTCTACAAGAGCTAGTTCCAGGACAGGCTCCAAAGCCGCAGAGAAACCCTGTCTCGAAAAACCAAAAAAAAAAAAAAAAAAAAAAAAAAAAAAAAAAAAAAGAAATGCATCCTGGTGGTAAAAGGTACTTGGATCAAATTCATTGATTTGCTTCTTCAATAAATGATTCTTAGCATAAGCTTGTTCTGTAAACATTTTCTCAGTTAATAAGAACCTTTTCTTTTCTTTTTCTTTTTGCTTTATCATTTTTCTCCGTAGCCCTGGCTGTTCTGGAACTCATTATGTAGACCAGGCTTGAACTCAGAGATCCACCTACCTCAGCCTCCCTAGTGCTGGGAAATGACTGTGCCATCACCACTCAGCAAGACCTTTTCCAATATATCAGGTATTCTATGTTCTCACCCCTCCATAGTTTCACATAATGACCAAATAACCGATGAAATGCAAAGTGAGGGAATAAATATCTCAGTAGCAGCAATATTTGGACTTTGGTCATAATTAAATTGGATATTTGTCCTGTGAACCATACAGCTCTCAGCATGTCTCAAAACAACTATACCATAAGAGGGATTCAGATTTTAATCAAACCCTGGCCCTCTGGAAGAGCAGCAAGTACTCTTAACTGCTGAACACCTCTCCAGTTCCAAAGGTTTTATTTTTTTAACTTAATATGCATTGGCATTTTGCCTGCATGTGTGTCTGTGTGAGGGTGTCAGATCTTGGAGCAATAAACGGCTGTGAGCTGCCTTGTGTGTGCTGGGAATTGAGCCCTGGTCCTTTGGAAGAGCAGACAGTGCTGTTAGCTGCTCAGCCATCTCTCCAGCCCTCGTTTTTATTTTTAAATTCTGTGTATGTGTCTAGGTGTGGATGTGGGCAGGTGCCTACAAAAGCCAGAGGCACTGGGCCCCGTGGATCTTGACTTACAGGTGGCTGAGCTACCTGACTTCAGTCCTCTGCAAGAGCAACACGCGTTCTTAACCACTCAGCTGTCTCCAGCTTGGAATTCAGAGTTGTATTGAAAGAAAATTTGTTGAGTATGATATTGGAGTAATTCCTGGGGATAGTCGTGTTTCTAAATACTTCCCAGTAAGGCATCTAAGGTTCAAAACAAACTCAACTGGGTCTGATGGTGCAGATCTGCGACCCCAGCTATGTGGAAGACTGGGACAGAAGAATTGCAAAATCAAGGCCTGCCTAGGCTCCAGTGAGCTCAGGAACAGCCTGGGAAACTGTGGTGTACAGACAGCTCTCAGGTAGAGCATTTGCACAGCATGTACAGCGCTCCCCAAGCAACACAGAACCAACAATACAACAACAAAAATGCTTGAGAAGTATATTCCCATTTTATATAAAAACAAAAAATTAAAAAACAACAACAACAAAAGGCATAGCTGGACAGTGGTGGCACACAACTTTAATCCCAGCACTTGGGAGGCAGAAGCAGGTGGATCTCTGTGAGTCTGAGGCCAGCCTGGTCTACAAATTGAGTTCCAGGACAATCAGGACTGTTACACTGAGAAACTCTCAAAAAACAAAAAACAACAACAAAAAGCTACAGGTAATCAATGTCAGCTGAGAGAATCAATTTTCACCAGATACACGCTCTCTGATAGTTTATCCAATCTCAAGTGTTTAGCCCTTACCATATGTAAGGTACAGTATATATGAGCAGTGAGTTTTATAAAAGTTATAGGCAATTTTTTTTTTTTTGGTTTTTCAAGACAAGGTTTTTCTGTAGCTTTGGAGCCTGTCCTGGAACTAGCTCTTGTAGACCAGGCTGGCCTCAAACTCATGGAGATCTGCATGCCTCTGCCTCCCAAGTGCTGGGATTAAAGGTGTGTGCCACCACCGCCCGGCCAGTCCCTTATTTGTGAGTGCACATGCACACCACAGCACTCACGTGGAGGTCAGAGTGAGGGGTGAGGGACGATTCTCTCCTTATACTATATGGATCCTGGGGATTGTACTCCAGTCATCAAGCTTAGTAGCAAATGCTTTTCTCTACTGAGCCATCTTGCCAGCCCATTATCAACCTAGGTGATTTTTCCCAATTGAGTTTAGACTCACAAAATGGAGACTGAAAAACTATCATGGAGCTTCCTGAGTCCCCGTAAAACTGAATCAAAACTTTCACCTTTTCCTAATTATCTTCAGATCCACTGGGGTCTGGGAAACATGAAGAACTGAAAACTAGGGCAAAACTTTGCCTAAAAGCCAGTAGAGTCTGGACACTGAAGTGTTTTCTGAATATATGGGGGGGGGGGAACAATGCTCTGATATCGTCCACGCTTTGGTAATGATATATATGTTTATTATTATTGCTGTTGTCTCAAGTGAGGCTCCTATGTCTCGGTACTGAAGTAACGGAGTTAGAAGCCAGGCATCTTTGGTTCCCACATTAAGTTACAACCTCTAACAGCTCCTTGGGTTAGCAATAGAACTAACAATTTGGTTCCACCTACCTGCCATTCCTTTTTGTTGGTTCTTTTTTGTTTTGTTTTGATTTTTGGTATTTTTAATTAATGTATTTTTATTTCACAAGCATTGGTGTTTTGCCTGCATGTACGTCTGTGTGAGGATGCCGGTTCCCCTAGAACTGGAGCTACAGACAGATGTGAGTTGCCAGGTGGGTGCTGGGATTGAACCCAGGTCCTCTGGAAGAGCAGCCATCAGACTGGAGAGATGGTTCATTGTTGAAGAACACTCGCAGATCTTGCAGAGGAGTTGGGTTCAATACCCAGCACCCACATGGTGGCTCACAAGCATCTGTAACTCCAGTCCCTGTTGGCTGATCACCTCTTCTGGCCTCTACTGGTAACAGGCACACACATGCTGCATAGACATACACACAGGCAAAACACCATAAACATTAAAAAAATGGATTTTCATGCTGGAGAGATGGCTCAGCCATTAAGAACACTGGCTGCTCTTCCTGAGGATGGGGTTATAGTCCCAGCTCCCAAGTGTAAGCTCACAACCATCTGTAATTCCAGTTCCAATGGATCCAGCACCCTCTCCGGGCTCCATGGGCACCAGGCATGCATGTGGGATAATATAAAAAAATTTATTTTAAAAAAATAAATGGGCCAGGCGATGGTGGTGCACGCTTTTTTAATCCTAGCACTCGGGAGGCAAAGATCCCTTTGAGTTCGAGACCAGTCTAGTCTACAGAGAGAGTTCCAAGTTACATAGTGAAACCCTGTCTCGAAAACCAAGAAATAAATAAATAAGAAAGAAGTGGACTTTTCTCTGGAAGACACCTTGTGTAAGCAAGCACCACCACCACCGCAGCCCCCCCTTCCCACCAACATTCCAGGAGTGCGAAGTCTGAGCATCCAAGCCCTGAAGCTAAATGAGCAAGTCTTGAACGGATTATTGTTCCTTCTCAAACTCAGTCTCACACGCACATACACAAACGCACACGCACACACGAGCGCCACTCAATTTACCGCCGCTAGACAGTAGGACACACACACACACACACACACGTCACAGATAGTAGGACACACGCGCACACACAAACACACACGTCACTCAACTTTACCACCGCCAGACAGTAGGACCCGAGGAGGGCTGCCCGGCGACGTGCCTGAAGAACCCCAAAGGACCCGGTAGGCTAACTAGCTCAGTGCCTGCTGGCCTAGAGCCCTGCCGGGAGGACCAGGTGAACCCAGAACCCAGGCCCGCTCTGGAGCCGGGTTTGCTGAGTTTGGGGTGGGCTTTGACCCGGAGTGGAGAAGCCCAGATCGTACGGATTGAGGCCTAGAATAAGGGGGTAGTAGGCCGTTCGGGAGAAGACGGGGGCGGTGGGGGGCGTGGTCGCAGAAGTAGCGTTGAGAGGCCAGCAAGTACGTGACCAGCGTGGGAGTAAAAGAAATGGCCTTAGCTTGCCGGGACGCTGTCTGATAGGGTGACCTTTAATTCAAGCCAGTTTCTTCCTTCATTTCTCTCTTTCTTTTTTTCCTTTTCTTTGGTTTTTCGAGACGGGGGTTTCCCCGTGACAACTCTGGCTGTCCTGGAACTCGGTGTGTAGACCAGACTGGCCTTGAACTCGCTGAGCTCCTCCTGCCTTTCTTGACCTGACAGCATTTTCTTGTAAACCAATAGCCAATACAGCACTAACCAACTGACATTTGTAAAGGAACCACACCCCCTCTACAGTTCACCTGAAGGAGATAACAGGGGAAACACACGAGAGACTTGGACTCTTCCTTCCACAACACTTGTCAGGCCAGAAGGGCGTGGGACAGGAAAAGCCTATGAAACTGGAGCAAAAGAGTTCAGGGTTGTGGGGCTCAAGATGAGGCCAGAGAAGTTAAAGTCTTCTGAAATCAGAAGACCCAAAGACCAGAGCGGGAGTGGGGGGGGGGGGGGGGGGGGGGGGAGGGGCTAGGTCTTCAGAAGTCAGAACACCCTGACCAAAGGAGGGTACTGTGTAATTAGCAACTTTTGTTGCTGCGGTAGAACAGATTTTGGACTGGCAAGAGCAAAAGCCTAGGAACCATTGAGGGTGTCACAAGTCCCAGACAAAGGGGTAATGGCAGTTAAAAGGAAGAGATTTGTTTGGACTTTGAGGTGTATTATATAGGTAGGATTTTTAGAACTTGGTAATAGTGTGGAGGTGGTGGTCTCATGACATCCCCATGTAGAGTGGGCCACGGTGCCATGTTATCTAGAATATTAGGTGAAGCGGGTATGCTGAACCTGTACTGGTAGATTGGGCTCAGGTCCACAGTCTGAATGGATCTTCTCGTAATAAACTGTGAAGAAGACGTGAGTGGAAGAGACCTGAGCACAACTACCCCTGGCAGTCCTGTTGTGATTGGCTAAGCTATGTTCAGGCTGCAAGTAATGAGAACGTTACCTGATTCTGCCCTGCTGGTGTCCCCGGACACCTTCTCTGTATTTGTTAACAGGTTAGAGATGATATTTCGGGGCCGTGGTTGTTTTGCAATGGATTGGTTAGGGTCTGGCTGTATAGTCAGCCTCTAAGTGCTAGAATTACAGGCTTGTGCCTTTCATCCAGTTTCTTCCTGCCGAAGTGGTTTCTCACATGTAAATAGAATGTCACAGTTGAAAGTGACCTCTGATGCTTAACCAAGTCTAGAAATATTGTCTGTTAGTTATTCCCAGAGTTATTTATTGAGCAGGGAAGAACATCCATAATGTTAAATAAGAGATGTCTATAGCCCTGAAGCCTTTTCTTATCTGGGGCAGCCTAATTCTTCTTGTCAGTCTATCTTCCAGTTCTGTGACTGGAAGAACACTATAGGATAAGGCTTTATGGCAGTCTTTTTTGTTTGTTTTTTCAAAACAGGATATCTGTGTATGACAGCCCTGGCTGTCCTGGAACTCGCTTTGTAGACCAAGCTGCCTTCAAACTCAGAGATCCACCTGCCTCTGCCTCCCAAAGGCTAGGATTAAAGGCATATGCCACCACTGCCCAGCTAAGTCATTGTAGTCTTATGGCTAGACTGTTCAATAGTAGATGTCATAAACCTTGTTCAAAACACAGAAAAGTTTAGAAGTTGAAAGTTTTGGCAAAATCAGGTGGTAGTATTAACTCACATTTCTTTTCAATGGAGAACTCCCTGCTGCCTTTATACTTGTAGCATAAAGCAGACTGTATGTCTCACAGGGTGACCTGAGTGTCCCCTCTACAAACAAACAAACATAGTAAAAAGTCACATGAGTGCGAATAGGTAAGTGAGTGGTCACACACAGCCTGACAATGCTCTGTGAGGCTCGGGGGAAGCCCCTGGTTGACTTGCAAGGCTAGGTGGCTTCCAGAGTAGAAGGGGCTGAGAACTCAACACTGTGTGGCTCTAATCCAGCCCTCTGATGGCAGGGGTGAGATGGCCTCCATCCTGAGAAGCCCTCAGGCTCTCCAGCTCACGTTAGCCCTGATCAAGCCTGATGCTGTTGCCCACCCGCTGATTCTGGAGGTAAGAATGAACCCTACATCTCCATCATCCTGTTTGGGATGCCACAGGACCACTTGTGACAACTCAGTCATGTGCTAGATGCTGAGGCTGAAAAGCAAGATGGATCAGCTTGACTTCTCGGCATGTAAAGGCTTGAGTTTGACCTGTGCATCTCACATGCTGGAAGGGGAGAACCAACTCTTGGATGCTGTCATCTGACCTACACACACACACACACACACACACACACACACACGTAAATAAGGAAAGCTTGTTGAACATGGTGGCAAGGTAGAGACAGGCAGATCATTGTGAGATCCAGGCCAGCCTGGTCTACAGAGTGAGTTCCAGGACAGCTGGAGCTACACACAGAAACCCTGTCTCGAAAAACAAACAAACAAAAAAAGAAAGAAAATGAAAAGAAGAGCTAAGAGCCATGAACTCTGACCCTTAGAAGACTACTCTTAGAAGTAGGTATATCTAAAATACAAGAAACAAAATTTTTTGCATTATTTTCATATTTTTACTTATTTTACATGAGTGTGCAGATTTGAATTTGAGTTCTCATGCCTGCACAGCAAATGCCCTTACTCCCTGAACCATCTTCCTTGATCAATTTTTTTTAACAAAGTGTTATTGTGTACCTGCTGCTGGCCTGAAATTAACTGTGTAGACTAGGCTGGCTCTGCCACCAGAGTACTAGGATTAAAGATGTATACCACCATGCCCAGTCCCATTTAAAAAAAAAAAAAAACAAAAAGCAAAACTCTAGTCTGTGTATGTGTATTATAGTAGTTTAATATATATATTTTAACTGAATATATTTAACTAACATGTATATATTAGTTATATATACATATATTAGTTTTAATTAAATGTATCACTTAGTTGTATGTACATATGTGTGTGTGTATATATATATTAGTTATCAAATGCTACATTCCAAATTTGATAGCTTAAAACGACTTATTTCAGGCTGGAGAAATGGCTCAGCCCTTAAGAGCACTAACTGCTCTTCTAGAGGACCTGGATTTGGTTCCCAGCACCTACATGTTGGCACATAACCATCTGTAGCTCTATTCCAGGGAATTCAGCACCCTCTTCTGGCTTCCTCAGAAACTAGGCACATATACGCTATACAGAATTACATGCAGGTAAAACACTCATGATAGTAAAACTACCCAGAGCCGGGCGGCGGTGGCGCACGCCTTTAATCCCAGCACTCGGGAGGCAGAGGCAGGCGGATCTCTGTGAGTTCGAGACCAGCCTGGTCTACAAGAGCTAGTTCCAGGACAGGCTCCAAAGCTACAGAGAAACCCTGTCTCGAAAAACCAAAAAAAAAAAAAAAAAAAAACTACCCAGAATGTTCTGACCAAAGCATGACATGTATATAAGTTATAGAGTTTTTAATCATGATTTAGAATGAATGAGAAAAACTGAGGACAGGACCATTAATTTATATTTGGGTTTTTTTATGGTTTACTTAACAATAATTTTATGTGACTTGGTATGAAGGTGTCAGATCCACTGGAACTGGATCTTCAGACAGTTGTGAGCTGCCATGTGGGTGCTGTATTGAACCTGGGTCCTCTGGAATGGCAGTCAGTGCTCATAACCGCTGAGCCATCTCTCCAGCCCAGGACAGGACCATTAAAAAGACTTGTGTGGTGTTCTGGGTGGCAGGGCCTAGGGACACTACTTCTTGCCTTAGGACTGTGGCTCATACTCTGGCAGTATAGCTGCGGTCCTCACTTCACCTGTTAGTCAGCTCTCTGCCACTGGACCACACTTACGGGAAGATCATTTTCCCTCAGATGTTCACAGGTTTTATTTATTTTTTTTAAATATTTATTTATTTATTTATTTATTATGTATACAATATTCTGTCTGTGTGTATGCCTGCACGCCAGAAGAGGGCACCAGACCCCATTAGAGATGGTTGTGAGCCACCATGTGGTTGCTGGGAATCGAACTCAGGACCTTTGGAAGAGCAGGCAATGCTCTTAACCTCTGAGCCATCTCTTCAGCCCCGATGTTCACAGGTTTTAGTCCGTGGCGCTCGGTCCTGTCGCTTCCAGCCTCTGCTGAGGGTGGATATTACGGTGAGAAGTGCTCACTGCAGGGACTGGGATGTGAAGAGGGGAAAAGTTGAGCTTCCGCTTCCCCTTCAAGAGCACACTCCTAATGACACTTTCTTCAGGAAGGCCCACTTTCTGAAGTTCCCATGACCGTCATCGGCCTTAACACATGAGCGTCAGGGTGGAAGGGTACTTAATATCTGGACCATAGCACCCATCACGGGCAGACATGTGAAGTGATCCTTGAGACAGCTGGAGTCCTGACTGATTTCTATCTCTGGAATGGTTTGTTCTCCAGGCTGTACATCAGCAGATTCTGAGCAACAAGTTCCTCATTGTGCGGAAGCGAGAACTACAGTGGAGAAAGGAAGACTGCCGCAGGTTCTACCGAGAGCACGAAGGTCAGGCAGCAGTCTAGCAGTCTGCATTACAGCCCCCCACCCCGTGTGTGTGTGTACGTGTGTGCATGTGTGTGTGTGTGTGTGCGTGTGTGTGCGTGTGTGTGTGTGTGTGGTGCACCTGTGTCCATGTAGAGGCAAGAGAACAACCTTAGGTGTCAGTCACAGGCACCACCATCCCGCCCAGCCCTGGTCAGGGTCCCATCAGTGGCCTAGAACTCAACAAGTAGGCTAGGCTGACTGGTCCCTGAGCCCCAAGCAGCCACCTGCCTTAGCCTCCCCTGCACTAGGTTTGTAAGTGTGTGCCACCATGCCTGGCATTTGTACGTGTGTTCTGGAAATCAAACTCAGATCTTCATGTTTGTAATGCAGGCCCTTTACTGCCAAGCCATCTCCCCAGACCCTGTGTCTTCTCATGTTTGCTTCTGCACAGACTTCTCATGATAATCAGCATTTTCTTTTCCTAGGCGAGATCTCCTATATAGTCTCAATCAGAAATTTAATATTATGCCTTGGTAATATCAGTAATTAATATTGGGTAAACATTTATCTTGTCAAACATTTCCCTAATGCTCATTATTTCACTTAATTTTCTCAGATTTAGAAAAGGTTGTGGTAGGTAGTATTCTATAGTGCACGCACGTGCACATGCATAGAAAGATAAAATAATTTCCCCCTAATTATAGCGAGCTAATGTTATATCCCAAGGTATAGATTTGGAAGACACGTTAGGGAAGTTATTGACTTATCCAAAAGTGTACAGATTGTAAGTGGCAGAATCTAGATCTGCACTCAGAAAAGTCATACTCCAAGGTTCTTGTTATCTCTGTAAACAGTGTGGTATTACAGGTAGTGAACAGTGAGAAACTTCCCTGGGCGCCATGTTCTCATGAAGGAACTCTCTCTTTGCAGGGCGTTTTTTCTATCAGCGGCTGGTGGAGTTCATGTCCAGGTACTTGTAATTTTGGGTATCAGCATCTTTATATGCTGTGGCAGATCTCCTCCCTATGAATAGAACTGCCAGTTCTTTACCACCCTTTAAAGATGTAATCACTGTCAAGTCTAAAGAAACATGACTAATGCTAGTTGTGGTGGCACACATCTTTAATCCTAGCACTCGGGAGGCAGAAGCAGGAGGATCTCTGTGAGTTCCAGGCCAGCCTGGTCTATAAAGCTAGTTTCAGGACAGCCAGGGCTGTTACACAGAGAAATTCTGTCTCAAAAAAAACTAAAAGAAGAGTCATGACTGAGCTACACTAACCCATATGCGGTAGGTGCTTATCCTGTGGCTGCTGAGCCAATGGCTATAGTGGAGTACCATAGAATGCTGCTTAGCAACTCTGCCCATCAGTCCTTGCACATCAGTAGTCTGCCTCTCCTGATCAGTTCCCCTTTGAAGCAGCCTCAGTACTCACTAGAAGACAGAGACATTCAGGAAGTACAGTGGACTCATTCCTGCCCTGTCCACAGCATGTCTAGATTAGGTGGTCATATCCCTTCTTTATCCTCAGTGGGCCAATCCGAGCCTACATCCTTGCCCACAAAGATGCCATCCAGCTTTGGAGGACACTGATGGGCCCCACCAGAGTATTTCGAGCACGCCACATGGCCCCAGATTCAATTCGTGGGAGTTTGGGACTCACTGACACCCGAAACACTACCCATGGCTCAGGTGAGTCTCAACCTCTCATCCACAGCCACAAATGAGGAAAGATGTCTTCCATTGAGCTTGGTTCCATATATTTCTGGCCCTTTATAGCTGTCTCAGCCGTGTGGCTTGTACTGAGTGGTTCAGGTTTCGGAACCTGAAGCTGTCTTGACTGCCTCTACCCTGTGATAACCCTCCTCTCTCATTTGAGTTTTTCGTTGATGTTTTGTTGGGTTTTTGTTTTTTGTTTTTTGTTTTTTTAAGACATGGTCTTGCATTGTTTCCTAAGCTGGTCCCAATCTTGCAATCCTGCCTTAACCTCCTAAGTAGCTCTTCTCTCCCTCTCCTCTCCTCATAGACTCTGTGGTTTCCGCCAGCAGAGAGATCGCAGCTTTCTTCCCTGACTTCAGTGAACAGCGCTGGTATGAAGAGGAGGAGCCCCAGATGCGCTGTGGTCCTGTTCGGTACAGTCCAGAGGAAGGGATCCACTGTGCACTGGAACGGGAGGCTTGGAACCAGCCTAGTAAAGTCCTGTCAGTCCCTGAGGGGAATCATGGGCTGTTGGACCCCATCACCTGTCCAAAGACCTAGCATATCATTGCTCAGCTGCTGCAATCTAGTTCTCGCTACCTCTTCTATGGAACATTCTTGGGTATTTGGGAAGGTTGGGGACTCCTCTTTTGTGTGTATGCGGGGGTTACTGAAACAGGTTTCTCTGTATAACAGCTCTCTATGGCCATCCCAGAACTTTTCTTGTGATCAGGCTGACCTCAAACTCACAGAGATCCTCCTGCCTCTGGCTCCTAAATGCTGGGATTAAAGGTTGTACACCACCACCGCCTGCCCAGCTGGTGACTCCTCTTTCTGCAAAGAACTGTCATCCTTCCTCAAGGATACTGCCTGTTGACTAACCAGGAAAGTGCAGTGACCTGGCTTTTTTAATAAATTCTGGGCTGCTGCATCCTCCAGGTCATCAGCACTAGGTACGAGCTTTCTTTGTCGTCCACTGGAGTCATTGCATCTGCCCTGGAGCCAGGTTTCTGGTCTGTGCGAACTGAAGAGAGAATCATGTAGATTCTCTCAGTGGGGTGATAGAATTAACTTACTGTCCTGTTATGTAGGAGGCAGAAGCCTGGTATTCCCGTCGTCTGCCCACCCCCACCCCTGGTCCCACAGAACTGACTCCATAGTTCCTCTGACCTCCACACATGTCCCGTAGTCTGCAGGTATGTGCAGGCATTCACACACACACACACACACACACACACACACAAGAAATAAAAAACAATTTTAAAAAAAGAAATAAAAATATGAGGGGTTGGAGCTAAAAGTAAAGGTTTAGCTCAAACATCAAATCCATAGCTCCAAGCCCAAATTCCTAGTTGATATACTCTATACAGGTCAATATCCCAAAGATATCTGTGGTGCTGCTTTGTTTGTGATCTAACAAATCAAGCTTGCCTGAAGATCAGAGTGCAGAGCTAAACTACTAGTTAGGGAGCCAAACCACTAGTTAGCTATAGAGGCCAGGCAGTGGTGGCACACACCTTTAATCCTAGTACTTGAGAGTCACAGGCCTTTAATCTCAGCACTAGGAAGGTGGAGATAGGAGCTCAAGGCATTCAGTCTGAGGACTTGTAGAGACAGGATACCACATTTGGTCTGAGGATTTTGTAGAGGTAAGAGCTCTGAGGGCTGACTGCATCTGACTCTGGGTTTTTGTTATTAAAACCGATTAGGATTTGCGCCACAGATACTACTTCACTAACGTTGTGGCTTAAATTGTACTCCCCCGATTTATAAACTGAATTCCTAACTCCTAATTCCTAATTCCATTTCAGAATTAGAAGTAGTCATTTCAGACATAATTAGTTATACAACCTGTCTTAGGGTTTCTATTGCTGTGAAGAGACAGACACCATGACCACAGCAACTCTCATAAAGGAAAATATTTAATGAGGTGGCTTATATTTTCAGAGGTTTAGTCCATTATCACCATAGTTGGGCATGGTGGCATGCAGGCAGACATGGTGCTGGAGAAGGAGCTGAGAGTCCTACATCCTGACCATCAGGAAGCAGGAAGTGAACTTTCTCACTGGGTGCAGCTTAAGCATATATGAAACATCAAAGCCCACCTCCAAAGTTACTCACTTCCTCCAACAAGACCACACCTGATAATGCCATTCCCTTTGGAGGCCATTTTCTTTCAAACCACCACACACCCCTCCCCAGTAAATAAATAAATAATTTAAAACTTAAGATTGCTTAAAGCAGTTTTAAAATATCCTTCAGATCACAGAGATAGAGATAGAGAGAGGGGATAGGGAGGAGGGACAGAGAGAGGGACAGAGAGGAGGGAGAGGACTCATAGGCTTCATGTAGCAGTTTTGAGTCAATGCCTCTGACCGTAAAGTTCAAAAATCTGATGCCAAAAATACATACGTACGTGTGTGTGTGTGTGTGTGTATTCTTTAGAATAAATATAGGAACATAATGGTATAACAACAGCAGATGAAATAAAAGTCAGACCAAATCAGATTGGCCAGTTAGAAGCTAATTCAAATGGATGAATCTGCACTGAAATAGATGCAGAAACCAAGTTAGAACTCAGTGGGACAAAGCCAATTCAAATTAGATGAGAGCAGTTCCAGACACACCCAACCAGACACAGGGAACAAATCAAAACTATTTGGTTCAGACTTGTACTAAAAGAAGCCTTATCTTGGGCTGGAGAGATGGCTCAGAGGTTAAGAACACTGGCTGCTCTTCTAGAGGTCCAGAGTTCAATTCCCAGGAACCACATGGTGGCTCACAATCATCTATGATGAAATCTGGTGCCCTCTTCTGGTGTGCAGGCAGAATGCTGTATATATAAATAAATAAATCTTTAAAAAAAAAAAAAAGGCAGATTTTGAAAGAGCTTCTGACAGAGACTCCAAGGGTAAGACCCTCAGCTATCACGAAGGAGCCCACAACTGTCTGTAACTCCAGATCAGAGGATCTGGCACCCTCACACAGACATGCAGTAGGCTCTCTGTAACTTGGGATTCCCTCACGGGCATTGTTTTGTTGGTAATGCCTCATAGGTGATGGGTGTGACTTCCTCTTTCTAAGCCTGCTGGGATGTTGTTCTCTGGGACTCTTCCTAAAGGAATATCTGTATGAAGTTCAGCTTAGGAACTGGTGATGCCTGGTGTTGACCAGGGAAGTTTCCTGAAACACAGGACCAAGGGTGGGGCTGGACACTTAACCCCAGGGTGACCAGCTGGAGTCAAAACCTTGGTGAGGCTGGGCGGTGGTGGCGCAAGCCTTTAATCCCAGCACTCGGGAGGCAGAGGCAGGCGGATCTCTGTGAGTTCGAGACCAGCCTGGTCTACAAGAGCTAGCTCCAGGACAGGCTCTAAAGCTGCAGAGAAACCCTGTCTCGAAAAACCAAAAAAAAAAAAAAAAAAAAAAAACCTTGGTGCGTTTTATGAGCCTGTTGGAGACAGGATACCAAGCTTTAGACCCAGGGAAATCTGTCTACTATCTGGAGGCTGTGGCTAGAGCCATAGACTTGAAGTAACCTCTGAGACCACTCTGGTCTTCCAGTGACTCCATCCCCTAGTACCCTTAGAGACCTCTGGAGCCAAAGCTGCAGGCAGTTCCTCAGAGAACCCTTGGGCCCTGCACTGACCCCTTGAGGCCACTGCCCTGCAGTCCAGGATGCTGTCTGTTTATGCAGGAGTCAGTAGCCTGGTATTCCTGTCATCTGACCCCTACCCCGGTCCCACAGAATTGACTCCCAAAGTTGTCCTCTGACCTCCATACACGTGCTGTAGTTTTCAGGTATGTGCAGATGTATACATGCGTGCATGTGCACACACACACACACACACACAGGAAATGAAAAACAACTTAAAAAAATATGAGGGGTTGGGGTTGAAGAGAGGCTCAGAGCTTAGGAGCATTAGCTGCTCTACAGAGGGCCTGGATTTGATCCCAGCACCCACATGACTGTTACAGCCATCTATAACTCCAGTCCCAGGGGATCTGATCCCTTATTCTGACCACAGGCACACATGTAGTGTGGGCAAAATACCCACATACATAATTTTATTTTAAAAAGTTTAAAATGGGCGGTGGTGGCGCACACCTTTAATCCCAGCACTCGGGAGGCAGAGGCAGGTGGATCTCTGTGAGTTCGAGGCCAGCCTGGTCTACAAGAGCTAGTTCCAGGACAGGATCTAAAAAGCTACAGAGAAACCCTGTCTCGAAAACAAAACAAAACAAAAAAAAAAACAGTGTTATGGGGCTGGAGAGATGACTCAATGGTTAAGAGCATTGCCTGCTCTTCCAAAGGTCCTGAGTTCAATTCCCGGCAACCACATGGTGGCTGACAACCATCTGTAATGAGGTCTGGTGCCCTCTTCTGGCCTGCAGACATATACACAGACAGAATATTGTATACATAATAAATAAATAAATAAATATTTTTTTAAAAAAAAGTTTAAAATACATTGATTGAGTTGGTTATGACCTTTAATCCCAGCACTGGGAAGGCAGAGGCAGGGCAAGTTCTGGGACAGCTAGGACTATTGTACAGAGAAACCCTGTCTCGAAAAAAAAAAAAAAAAAAAGGAATGTGCCACTACTGCCCGGATTTCATTACATAGATATGATATATATATATATATACACACATATGAATGGACCTCTTGCCCTGCTGCCTTAAATATACCTTCTAATGGAACAGCTACACTCCTCTCTCTCAAACACTCTTCCTCCTACACACACACAAAGTACAAAAATGATGGCTCACACACGTGCTCAGCCTCCAGAGTTAAAAACTAAAAAGACAAAAGCCATTGAGAAGTTTCCTTCACCAAATTTATTATTTTTGAAATCCAGAAACAAGCCAAGGCAGGCCTACTTCTCTCCCTCAGGTGTAGTTTTCTGGAAAAAATTCAGGATTTTCTGGCCAAGTTTCTCAATCTTTTGACCAATCTTCAGCCCACCTCTTCGGAGAAGTTCACCAATATGGGCAACTTTCTTGACCCGCTGGGGCTGTGTCCCAGGCTGTGTACCACGAAGAGATGGGTTCCTGGTGAGGCTGGTCCCAGGGCACCCAAAGTGCTCCCAACTAGACCACACTCAGGGCTGCTCCCAGAGCCTCTGGGCCCTAGTGCAGCTTTTTGGACATGTAGTTGGACCCTTCACCCCAACAACAGATGAGAACACTGGGGCCTGGTAATGGCAAGAGGCTCCCGGGGGTCTGAGGATGCTGTCAGTATTAGCAGGACTCAGAATATCCAGTAGGGCAATGCTAAAACTCAGATGAGATCCTCAGCTGAGTCCTGTTAAAACTCAGCAAGACCCGAGAATCCACATCCCTAACAAGTTCTGGCTAACAAAAACAAACGTATTGATTGATTGATTGATTGATTGATGATTGATTGATTGAGACCAGGCTTCACATGTACACATGTCTGGCCTGGAACTCTCTAGAAAAGGCTGACCTAGAACCTATAGCTGCCTCTGCCTCCCAAGTGCGCCAGCTCTGGAGTCACGTCACTGCTCTAAGGGATGACAGAACCGGTCTTGGAGCTGAAATCAGGCACAAGGGAGGATCAAGGGGATGAGGTGAGCATTCTCAGTTCTGGGTAGGAGTAGGGAGTAACTGATCCACAGGCTAATCCACGCCCATCCCCACAGCACCTTTTCTATTCCACTCACCCCTTTACAGCTGATGTCTGTAAAAGAATCTGTGCCCTGGTTGACTGTCGCCACACACTGCTTCACCAGCTGAGAAGAGGAAGCGCAAGGTCAAACTAGAACCCGTTTGCCACGTCGCCTAAACCCTAGCCCACTGGATGGAAATATTCCCTCAGGCAGCCACCACCAACCACCCCGGCCCTCTGACTTACCCCGTGTTCCCTGAAGTTGCACTGCTCAGGTGGTGTCTGATATGTTGCTTTGTCACATACTGTTTCCTTCACTCTGAACCCCACATAATTTGGGGTATCTGGGTCTTCATCCTGGTCATGGGAAAAAGTAGGGAGACTAGTCTTGGGCCCCTTCTCAGCTTCGAGAATCAATCTCCCTGACAACCACTAACAGAGTGGCCTTCCAACATTGCATGTAAGGTGCTGAAACAAGGCCTAGTGCTGGGGTACAGCGGGGAAGAGAAAATGAGCCCCCCTCTTTCTTCCCACATCTACAGTGAGTAGGCAAAGCCCTCAGTCAGCTAAGATGAAGAACACCACCTTCCCTTCTGGGAAGGGAGAGGGAAATCAGGGCCAAGGGGATCAGGCACATACTTAGGGACCTCAAGGCTAGGCAGAATCCTTTATTGGGTATGAAAAAAAAAAAACACCTTAGAGCAAAGGAAGCCAATTCCTGAGGCCAGTGATTCCACTGTCCCTGGAATGGAGGTCCCAGGAATCACTAGAATGCGCTTGAGGGCACTTCTGCCACAGCAGGTATTCCAGGGCTGAAAACTGTCAATCTGGAAGGCGACACAGATCTAGGGAGTGTCCTCGGAAAAGAAATGACCACACTAAAAGGGGAGGATGCCTTGGATTAGAGCCTGCTCTTCCCCAGCCTCACCCCTGAGGGCTGAAAATCCATGTCCAGAAGGCGGTAGAGTTTGGTGTCCAGGGACTGCTGGTTGAAGTCATCCACAGCACGGAGCACAGCCTCCCTGTAGCTGAGGGTCTGGGAGAACACTAAGGGCAACACCAGGCCCAGCAGCAGCAGCGATAGTGAGCATCGCAGGGAAGGGTTGTCCCTCTGGGCTTGCATCGTCCCCAAGACTGCCTACTCCAGGCCTGAGAGCCTCCTTTATGCTCAGCCTGAACCTGATGCAAAAGCCCAACCAGAAGCCTTCCGCCACTGGCTGCCTGCCAGGGTGTGGGCTGGGGCTTGCTTCAGACTTTTGTTGCCTCATGAGTCTCGGGCAGTGAGTGAGGTAGGCCTGGCATACTGGGTGAAGAAATAATTTCCCCATCTTCCTGAAATGGCCTTGGCTTCTCTCCAGCCCCAGGGGGACTATCACATCCAGTATTGCTCAACGGGTTAAACATTCCGAGAAAGGAAAAGCCAGTGACTATCCTAAGTCTGTCTACTCCTCGGGAATGAGTCTAGACTTAGTGTCCACTGCTAAATCTCCAGCTCTAGGTACTGTCTGACTCTCAGTGGACATTTGGCCTTTGGTGGTTACCCCACCCAGTAACCCATCCTCCCAAGGAAGAAGTTTCCCCTGTCATTCAAGACCATAACACCCTCTTCTTTGACAGTTGAAGGGTTTAGAAACACAGGGCCAAGAGGCGATGGATACTGGTGACCAAGCACCACTAGTTGAAGCCACGCATTACAAGGACCATGGCTTCCTAGACATTTCACTAGGTCCAGAAGCAGTAATGACACCCTCTCCTGGATCCTTCTCAGCTGCCTTTCTCAAGATAAAAATGTCCCTATCCTGCAGATGTGGCCTTTAGCCCAGTCCCCAAAAGGCTGCCTACACTGACTGAGTCCGCATTTCTGCCTTCTCTCGCACTGACACTCCTGCATGCTGACCGGCCTTTTCTGAAGCCAGTGTTTTAGTGCACGAAGGCTTAGGTTACCCCTCTGTCTCCTGGAACCGTCCTTCCCCTATCATCCTTGTTTGGCCTCTTGTCTATGTCTCCTCCAAGGGCTGTGGGCTGTTTTCTTTTCTTTCTTTTTTTTTTTTTTTTTTTTTTTTTTTTTGGTTTTTCGAGACAGGGTTTCTCTGTAGCTTTGGAGCCTGTCCTGGAACTAGCTCTTGTAGACCAGGCTGGTCTCGAACTCACAGAGATCCACCTGCCTCTGCCTCCCGAGTGCTGGGATTAAAGGTGTGTGCCACCGCCGCCCGGATAGGGCTGTTTTCTTAACATTGAGGTCTAGAGGGTTGCATCTAGGGCCAATTCTGTCCCAGGATTCAGGCCCATGGTCTGTATCTCTGAGTTCATGATCCTATAAATATAAAGGTATGGTGGTTCATGCCTATTATTTTAACACCTCGGAGGCTGAGGCAGGAAGACTACTATGCGCTCAAAGCCAACCTGGGTTAGTAAGTGAGACCCTGTCTCAAAACCCCCAAAAAGAAATGGGAACTGGGGAGTAGTCATAGTCTTGTTCACAGCATACAAAACCCCAGGTTCAAGCCCCAGCACCACAGCCCCACACAACCTGTTTAGACTGGTGCAGGCTGGTTATCACAGCACTTAGGAAAAGGAAGCTGGAGGGTCAGAAATTCAAGTTCATCCTTAGCTACAAGTCTGAGGTCAGCTTGGGCTGCAGGAAGGCCTGCCTCAAAAACAAATGAACAAATAAATTAATTTTAGCATATAAAAGAAGTGTGTGTCTGTGTGAACATATGCCACATCAGTGTGGGAGCCTAAAGAAGCCAGAGGCAATGGGTCCCCCAGAACTGGTGTCACAGGCGATCATGCCGTGCATCCCTCTCCATTGTTACTGGGAGTACTGTTCAGAAGAGCATCACATGCTCTTCACCACTGAGCCATCCCTCCAATCCCACATTATCAGATTTTCATGGGTCCTCTCACCTGACTGCTTGAATTGGTTCTCTCACCCATTGCTCGAATCCTGATCACAAAATTGTAAGAACAGCCTAATTGTTGCTTCTTCCTCCTGGGACGTGCCCTTCACCCCTTCCACACCATCACCCTGATTTTCACTGATTTTTCCTCCTAGAAGTTGTTACCAAAATCTCTAGGTTTCATCTGCCCTAGGTTCCACACTCCCTGCAATCACTAGGAGGGCCCCTTCAACCCCTGTCTTCAGCAGCCCACACATCCTCATCTCCCATCAGAGCCTGCATCCGTCTTTTTCCCCACAGCTCTCATCCTAGTCCCCTGCACATCCAGATGTCAGAACGCCACCCACACCCACGCTCGGACTCACTGAGCTTCTGTCCCTACACGGTGCTTTGGGTTTCTGTTGTGGCTGCTTTTGTTTGTATGCGAAGGAACCAAACTGACTGAACTATGGATGCTAAATTATGTGAAGACTGCACTACTTCAATTAAGGCTTTTCGTTGGAGTTGTAACATTAGGTTGGTCATTTTATTTTATAATTTTAAGACAGGGTCTTATGTAGGCCAGGTTGACCCTAAACTCTTTATGTAGCAGCCAAAGATAATCCTGAATTCCTCCTGCCTCCAATCTCCAAAAGGCTGGTGTTACAGGCATTTGCCATTATACTAGCTTTTTGTTTGTCTTGTTTAAATTAGTGTGTGCATGTGTGTGTGCCTCTGTGTGTGTGTGTGCGCGTGCGTGCATGTGTTCAAGCACATGCATGTAAGTGTCCACCTTCCAAGTGCTGGGATTAAGGATAGGCACAACCACATCCTGTTTATTTTGGTTGATTATACTTCCTGTTGGAAAGAGACAAAATCCCCAATGTCAAATACATGCAAAGCAACAGCCATTGTGAAATAAAAGAGCAACAGGGGCCAGGGAAATGGTTCAGTGGGTCCACAGAGCATACAAGCAAACACTCCCACCTGAGTGCATTTGCACACATACACACTCATGCATGCACACAAAATAATTTTTGTTGTTTTTTGTTGTTGTTTGAGACAGGGTTTCTCTGTATAGCCCTGACTGTCATAGAACTCACTCTGCAGCCGGGCAGTGGTGGCTCTTGCCTTTAATCCCAGCACCTGGTCTACAAGAGCTAGTTTCAGGACAGGCTCCAAAGCTATAGGAAAAACCCTGTCTAGAGGAGGGAAAAAACTCACTCTGTAGACCAGGCTGGCCTTGGACTCCTGGAGATCCACCTGTCTCTGTATCCTGAGCGCTGGGATTAAAGGCGTGTGCCCAGTGGAAAAAAATGTTTCTTAAAAATTCCTATACTTAGCAGGACGTGGTGGCACGCATCTTTAATCCCAAAACTAGGGAAGCAGAAGTAGGTGAATCTGTGAGTTCAAGGCCAGCGTGGTCTACAAATCAAGTTCAAACACAGAAAAACCTTGTCTTGGAAAAAAAAAAGGACTCAGAGATCTGCCTGCCTCTAAGGAATGCGGGGATGAAAGGTGTGTGCCACCACACCTGACTAAGAAGCTTTTTTTTTTCTTGGTTTTTCTAGGCCTGGTTCTTCTGTGTTGCTGTGGCTGACCTGGAACTAGCTCTGTAAACCAGGCTTGCCTTGAGCTCACAGACATCCACCTGCCTCTGCCTCCCAAGTGCTGGGATTAATGGTGTATGCCACCACCGCCCAGGCTAAAGGCCACACCAAAGAATTATGAATTGTCCTGGATAGTCATGTTATGAACCTGACACCTCTGGAAAAGTGGGAACCTCAACTGAATGATTAGCTGTGGGCTTGTCTCTGAGGCACTTTCTTAATTGCCAGGCCACCAAAGGCAGTGCTGTCTCCGGGCGGGTGAGCCTGGGCTGTATAAGGTAAGTGGATGCACATGAGCCTGGGAGCAAGCCAATAAGCATCCTTCTCTGTGGTCTCCTCTCCATGTTCCTGCTGTGAGTTCCAGTCACACTTGTTCGTGGTGTTCGTCACAGCAGCAGAAAAGCAGACTAGAGCATCATTCATTCGGCAGGGTTCTGTTTTGGTTTTTTGTTTGTTTGTTTGTTTGTTTGTTGAAAAGTTTAAAAAACTGATTTTTTAAATGTTTCTTATAATGAAGTTTGTAAGTAAAAAAAAAAAAAAGATGTAATAGGGGCTGGAGGGATGGCTCAGAGGTTAAGAGCACTGGCTGCTCTACCAGAGGTCCTGAGTTCAATTCCCAGCAACCACATGGTGGCTCACAACCATCTGTACTGAGATCTGGTGCCCTCCTCTGGCATGCGGGCATACATTGAGGTAGAATGTTTTATACATAATAAATAAATCTTTAAAAAAATGTAATAATAACAAACATACTTCTTTGCTCTTTAAAAAGTTAGCCAGCTGTCTCGAAAAAAAACAAACAAAAAAAAAAGTTAGCCAGGTGATAGTGGCTTTAATCCCAGCAGTCAAGAGTCAGAGGCAGGAAGATCTCATGAGTTTAGACCAGGTTGGTCTACAGAGTGATTTCCAGGACAGTCAGGACTGTTACACAGAGAAACCCTGTCTTGAAAAGCCAAAATAAATAAATAAATAAAAATAAATAAAAAAATAAATAAATAGATACATAGATGATTGATAGATATGCCAATGAAAACATATTTTGCACCTTAAATTATACTGAGTATAAATTTTAGAAATATTATAGTCTGGCAGGATAACTGAGCAGGTAAAGGTACTTGCTTTCAAGCCTGATTATCTAGGTTCAGTCCCTGTAACCCACATGGCGGAAGAAAAGCATTAACTCCTGCAAGCAATTTGTCTTCTTACTTCCACACATACTATGGCATGCATGTATGGGTACACACACACACACAATAAATAAATAGAATAAAGTTATTTTTAAAAGATATTTATTGTATAGTATGAGTGTGACTGTGTCCATACATGTGTGTGCGCACACACACAGGCACACATATTTGCACATACCCGATGCAGAAGAAGGAATCAAGCCCCCTGGAATTAGAATACAGACAATTGTGATCTGCTATGCACCACCACTGCCCGGCTAAAGTGGTTTTAAAATTACAATAAACTACAAGTATCAGAGAAGCAGTTACCTAGAACATCAAGACAGGGGTTCTCTGGATTTTCGATAAAGATTTTAGAATTGACTGTACTGTCCTCTCCTCCACCATGTTTAGGGTGTGTTAAAGTAGCACAAAGCTAGGCGAGAGGATGGGCCACGGCAGTGGAGGGGTCTAGAGTCCCTGGGGCAGATTCTGGTCCCAGCTCCTCTGTGAACTGTGTGCCTTCAAGGCCTGAGATAACTCTTGGCTTCAGGTGCTGTGGGACCTAAGTGGCTTAGCCAGGACAAGGCAGCAGCCTGGGTGAATGTTGCTGATTGCACACTCAGCCCCGGGGCCGTGAAGGAGAAGTGGACTTCTGCAACCTCGTTTCACAGTGCGGGTGTTACTCCAGTCGCTTCTTGGTCAAGCAGGCCTTGCACATCAGGCCCTTATAGCAGCGGAAAAAGGGACAGTCCAAGGACATCAAGCCTCTGTTGTTCCTCTGGTTCCTTCACTGGAAGCGGGACATGATGGTGCACCCCTTTAATCCCAGTATTTGGGAAGCAAAGGCAGGTGACTTCTTGAATTTGAGGCCAACCTGGTCTACAGAATGAATTTCAGGATGGCCAGGATTATACAGAGAAATCCTGTCTTGAAAAAAACCAAAAAATTAAAAAGTAACTAAAGTCACCCTGGAAAAAGGCCTCTGAGAACGTTGGTGAGGGACTTCGTGGAGTACACCCATTGAAGCGGGAAGTCCCTCCCTGGCTGAATGAGCACCCCTAGTGAGGTTTCTGAAACATCCTCTGTTCTGAGTTCGAGCCCAGGCTGGTCTACGTAGTGAGTTCCAGGTCAACCACAAATATAGTGAAAGCCTGAATTAAAAAAAAAAAAAAAGGAAGTAGGTGTCCCACCCCCACCCAAGAAGCTGTTTGCGACTGCTGCCCACTGCAAAGGGAAAATCGGTTTGTGCGACACCATGCCACTGTTACCACCTCTCTCCAGGGCAGGCCCCATGCCCAGACATAGTTAGCAAATACAAAACAGAACTCAGTGGTACTTTTTGTGAAATGTTTGGCTATTTTTTTGTCTTATTGGTGTTTTCCTTGTTTGATTTTCTTTTTTGTGTTTTTGTGTGGCTTTTTGTTTTTGTTTTTTGAAAAAGAGAGAATATAGAGTTGAATGTTAGGGAGGTGGAGAGGATCTGGGAGGAAGTGAAGGAGAAAAACGTGATCAAAATTTAATGTTGTGGCCGGGTTGTGGTGGCGCATGCTTTTAATCCCAGCACTCTGGAGGCAGAGGCAGGCGGATCTCTGGAGTTCGAGGCCAGCCTTGATCAACAAGAGCTAGTTCCAGGACAGGCCCAAAAGCTACAGAGAAATCTTGTTTCAAAAAACCAACAACAACAACAAAAAAAATATTGTTATGAAAAAAATTTAAGACTATTACATTGTAAAAAATAAAAAAAAAGAAACAATGAAGACATATTTTTCAAGGCAAGTGTAGTAGCCCACATCTTTAATCCCAGCATTTGGGAGGCAGAGGCAGGCAAATCTCTGTATGTTCAAAGCCAGGCTGGTCTACATAGTGGGTTCCAAGACTCCAGAGCTACACAGTTAAGACTCACTGTCTCAAAAACAAAACAAACCATAAAACTATTTTTCAGTGGGGTTGGGGGCTCAGTTAGCAGAGTGCTAACTCAGCACAGGTAAACCAAGAACGCACACGCTGAGCTTGGCCACACAGACCTGTAATCTCAGCACTCGGGAGGCAGAAGCAGGAAGGTCAGGAACACCCCCCACCTTGTCCCATCCCCACAAGAAAATCAAGAAAGTGTGAGACTTTAAGACAATTCTGAAGCCATTTCTGACAACTCTGAATCCTCTCAGCCTCCGTGCCTTAGTGCTTCCCCTCCTCTCCTGGGAACCAAGGACCTAACAGCTACACATGCACATACTCAGTTTCTGAACAATTATCTATATATGTATGTTTTGATTCAGTACCCTGGGAAACGGGGTCAAAATGAATTCTTACCTCATCTGATCTGGCAACAGCTCTCCAGCCAATTATTGGTAATAGCCCTTTCGAATAAGCCAATCACAACTCCCCCTTGCTTCTATGCCCTTCTCCTTTAAAAATAGCCTGTACCAGCTAGTCGGGGTCTCTTGGCTTCCCGAATGCTGAGGGACCCTGTCATGACAGAATTAATAAAATCCTCATGCTTTTGCATAGGCTGTGGTGTGAGAGGTGGTCTCTGGGGGTGACTCCTCCTCGGTGTTTGGACTCTAGAGTCCAACAAAAGGACTCCTTAAATGAGTGAGCATATCAAGATAACCAAGGTTTACATCTGGCACCACTGTCAGAGGTAGAGAATTTCCTATCATGCACAGAGCCCTCTGTTCAATCTCAGCTCTTACAACATCTGCCTGAATGCCACAGGGTGCACTGGGCTAACCAACACCAACCCTGCACTCCAGCAATGGGAGTCTGTCCAAGTCATATAAGGGCGCTCTTCTCAACATCCTTTGGAAGTCCTGCTGGGAACTGGGACAGTTGTCCCAACCTACCCACCTGCTAAGCCCTCTCTCCACCCTACTAGGAACCATTAGTGGAAAAGAACAGCATTCGGTCTCCTGCTCCCCAGTCCTGGCTCATGAACCCGGCCCACACAATCCCAGCCTCAGAAGCCCAGTAGCCACTGGTTTCCAGGCACATGTGCCCTGAGAGATGCCTGAGGCCGGGTCTTAACCAAGCTATGTGTAAAACCCCCGGTCCTGGACCTTCCTTCACTCACCAATAGGAAACGCCCATTGCCCTCTGGAAAGGGAAGAGGAAAAGCTGCTTAGGGTGAGGGTGAGGGGTAGGAAAGGGATGAGACTTGGGAAGCCTTGGGCACCAGATACAGAACTGCCCAAAAGAGATGCTTACAGTAAGTCTCCAGAATGGTTGGTTAACTTCTCTCTGGGGACGAGAAAGCCTGTGTGCTCCCTCAGGTTAGTGCCAACCCTGACAGAACCTAGTCAAGTATCTATGCTCAGAATAGCCACTCAGCCATAATCCAGATGCATCCCCAGATCACATAACCTGGGCAAAAAGAGACTCACAAGGAGTCAGAGAGCTGGTGACATGGCGCTTGCCACCAATCTCGACAACCTTTGTGAAAGGAGAGGACCAACTCCAGAAGGTAGTTCACTATCCTCCACATGTGCCCTCTGTGCGCGTGTGTGTGTGTGTGCGCGCGCGCGCGCACACACACACACACACACACACACACACACAAATAAACTGAATTTAAAAACAATTTTAGGCAAGGCATGGTGGCAAACATCTTTAATCCCAGCACTCCAGAGACAGAGGTAGGGGATCTGTGTGAGTTTGAGGCCAGCCTGGTCCTCATAGCAAGTTCCAGGGCAGCAGAGCTATACAGTGAGACCCTGTCTCAAAACGAACAAAGAGTAATCAGAAGAATTACAAGGCAAACCGTTCACTAGAATGGCTGAGAGGGCACCAGTCAGGTAAGATCACTGGAGAGTAACAGGGCTGAGATGGCTGGAGCCTTTGCCCAGACTGGCCCTCGGAGTGACTGTTGGACCACCTAGAGAAGAGGACACTTTTCCTGGAGGCAGATAGACACATGGCTCCAGGAGGCCATAACTGTCACTTGAGGATCCTGAAGATAAGAAGATACTCGTGCTAGTCAACTCCCCTTCAGTACAGGCCTAATCCAGTTCTTAAGTTTCTGACCACGCACACATAGGCACAGGCATGCGTGCGCACGCGCGCGCGCACACACACACACACTGAGTCGAGGCCTGGCAGAAGCCCATCCTGCTTCATAACTCCATGAAATCAACAGGGGCTTATACAATGTGAAGCAGGAACTTCTCAGACTGTGCTCCATGCAGCAGGGTTCTCTGTGTAAAGAGCCCATCCCTCAAGGAAGTCTGAGAGCCTCCCTTGCTGTTTTTAGCCACTCAACACACAGCTCATTAAAGAGCAGGAGGAACGCTACAGAAAGTGAAACTGTTTTCCTTGATTAGCCCCTGGTTCTCTCAAATCTGCCCCTTTCCACAGAACACACCTAACAGACGCCAATGGGTCCAGCCTCCATTCCCACTGAGGAAGGAATGGCTCAAGAATACAAAGGGACAGGTCATGGACACAGACTTCCACCCTCACCTTGCCATTCCCATTCCCCCCATAAAGCACCTCACCTAATGTGAACATTTGTCAACCAGCTACAGGCAGATGAAGAAAGAGAGGAGGGACCGGGGACAGGAGGGAGCCCCAGGAAACCATGCCACACACCAAGGCCCAAGGATTGAGAAAGGCAAGGGCACAGTGAAGACATCACGGAGCCCAGCTTCCGGGTCTCCAGCTCCTCCTTGTCCCTAGCACATATTTCCCCTCTTCTAAGTGGGGCAGGGAAACAACACTCAATAGGGGAGGTTATAAGGAGTGCTTTGCTGCTTCTCAGGACTTCCAACTTTTAGGAGAACCCTAGAAAACTCAGTCCTTAGTGGGTGGTGTAGGTACTCATATCTGTAATCTCAGCACTCAGAAGTCAGTCGTGATTGCCATGAGTTGGGAGGCTATATAACAAGATCCTGTCTCCGAGAATCACATCTCTCAGAATGTCCACTGCTGGACACTCACTTTGCTGTAGTATATATGAGTATAGTGTTACAAACACCATACTTAGGTTAGCATGAGTCAGATGGGAGACACGGAGGATCAGCAAGAGAGTATACTGAATTTAGACTGCTTTTTTCATGAGTAGGAATTGAACTCGGAGCCTCACACACGGTAGGCAAGTGCAGACTTCTGAGAAGGACACGCACTACATGGCTGTCCTCTCTTGCTAGCACCTTGAATGGGTGGATTAAGACAAAACTGAGACCAGCAGTGGTCAAGATGCTGCCACATAAGATAAATGACCAGAGGAAACTAATAACATAGCTGCAGCCAGGCAGTGATGGCCGACCTCAAATCCCAGTACTTGTGCGGCAGAGCAGGTAGGTCTCTGTGAGTTATGAGACGAGCCTGGTCTACAGAGCTAGTTCCAGGATAGCCAAGGAAGACTACATACACAGAGAAACCCTGTCTTGAAAAACCGAATCAAACCAAACCAAACCAACACAACCCTCCCCCCACACACACACAATATAGCTGGGGGCTCCCAGCCCTGAGCATGTCCCTCCTTGAAATGGGATATGAACTCAGATCCCAGGAATCAGTGTGCATTTATTTTCCCATCCATGCATTTAGCTTTTAGCCAAGACCTCCTAACTACAGCTCTTTTCAGTTAGAAACTCAATTGTTCAATATTCGCCAGAGGAAAACGAGCGCCCTCTCGTGGTCTGCCTGGGTCTAGAGGAAAAGACCTCGATCTCAGAAGAGGAAAGGCCTAAGGATGAACCATTATCACTCCAAAACCTAACTTTGTCTATCTCTCCCAAGGAAGCGGGAGGAAGGGTGATGGCTCCGCAGAGACCTTATGACACCCTGCCTTCAGGATCATATTTACACATTTGGTCCTCATTCACTACACAAACATTTCTCCTGCTTTTAGACTGTTGCTGGTCATGCTGCCCCAAAGGAGCGCCCAGCTGTCTTCTCCCCTAAGCCTGATTCCCACCCTGGAGAAGCCAAAGGGCTCTCTCTAGTACATCCTCTCTAAAAGCCAATCCTTATTCTTTTCAGAGCAACTGGGAAAATGAATACAGTTTGGAGAGTGGCGCCGTGGGAGCAAAGCTAAGCAGATGTCTCTGGCAGGAAGTGGTCAGCTGTTTCTGATGGTGGCTGCTGGATGGCAGAAGACCAGGCCCACAGATTGCCTACTGATTTAACAAATGAAGGCCCCCTGGAGAATACAACAAAAAGCCCTTTCCGCTGACTGGAGAGGGCAAATATTTGACTAGATGGGGCACAAGAGGAAATGGAATAAATTAAAGCAACAACTGGGGAGAGAGTGTCCTGAGGACCGAAACTGTGAGCCCTGTGAGCGTGTGCTCTGTTGCTGAGCCACATACCCAGCCATGGAGAAGTAAGGCTGAAAGGGAAGTAGTGTCAAGAGAAGATGAGTTTGTTATTGTTGTTTGTTTGCTTGCTTTTATTTTTTGAGGAATAGTTTCTCTGTGTAGCATTGGCTGTCCTAGACCTCCCTTTGCAGACCAGGCTGACCTCGAACTCACAGAGATCCCCTTGCCTCTGCCTCCGAGTGCTGGGATTAAAGCATGCACCAACTACTGCACAGAGGTGGTTTTTACTGTTGTTGTTTTGGCTTTTGTTTTGAGATGGAAAGTGTCTTGGGCATGCTGAGTTTTTATGCTCTACCTTTGTTTTAAAAATTATAAATTTTAAAAAAAATTATAAATTTTATTTCAATGAACTATCTCATTGAAATATGCCAGTCAGTGACTGAAGAGATGGCCCAGCAGTTGAGAACATGAATCGCTCTTACAGAGGCCCCAAGTTTGACTCCCAGCACCTATGTTGGTTGGCTCACAACTGCCTGCAACTCCAGGTCCAAAGAATCTGACACCCTCTCCCAGCCTTTGTGGACACCTGCACTAACATGCGCACACGCGCACACACACAAACATATAAACACATAATTTAAAATAATAAAATGTGGCTGGGAGTGGTGCACACACTTTTAAATCCCAGCACTTGGGAGGCAGAGGCAGGTGGATCTCTGAGTTTGAGGCCAGCCTGATCTACAAAGGGAGTTCCAGGACAGCCAGGGCTACACAGAAAAACCCTGACTTGAAATAAATAAATACATAGATAAAATAATAACTGTTTGAGTGGAGGCTTCACCCCAAGCGCACCCCCCCCCAGTTGCATCGGTCCAGATCCCACCCCTGAGAAAGCCTGCCAATGATGACTCCTCCCCAGAAGTGCTTAAGACTACTCCCACAGGGTATTTAAATTGCCTCCCAGAGAACAAACACGTGGTTTTCCGGTCTTCCTTTCCTATCTCCTCTCTGGGGTGTTAGAAAGCCATCGAGGAGTGTTGTATCCATTAAACCTGGGCTTTTTCTAATTTGGTTTGATTTGGTCTGATTCGGATTATTGTGCCGGTAGACTTATTGGGGTGCAGAAACTTTTGAATAACAATTAATAATAGTAAATCTAATCTTAGAATTTATTTTTATTTTATGTGTATGAATGTTTTGCCTGCATGTACATACATGCTCCACATGTAAGCTCGGTGAAAACAGAGATCAGAAGAGGGCAATAGAGCCCCTGGAGCTAGAGTTACAGATAAGGTTGTGAGCAGCCATGTGTGTTTGGGGAGCCTAGCCTGGGTCCTCAACAAAGGCAGTAAGTACTCTTAGCTGCTGAACCATCTCTCCATCCCCAATAAAAGAAATTTTTAAGGGCAAAAAGAAAAAAAATATGCCAGTCAGGTCCATGCCTAGTATGACAAGCTTTTATGATTTCAGCTTCTCAGAAGACTGAAGCTAGAAAAGGCCAGCCAAGGCAATTTAACAAAACCCTGGTGTTTCAAAATAAAAAGTGACAGCTGGGCTGGGGAGGGAGCTCAGCCACAGAGTTTTGGCCCATCGCTCACCACCCCAAACAGCCACATTCAGCCCAGACAACTATGCATGAAGCCCTTCAAAACCATACATTTAAAACGATTTGTTTGTTTTCCAAGGAAAGATTTCTCTGTGTAGCTTTGGCTGTCCTGGAACTCACTCTGTCGACCAGGCTAGTCTCAAACTCACAGCTATCTGCCTGCCTCTGCCTCCCGAGAGCGGGATTAGAGGCGTGCGCCACCATCGCCTGGAGACCGTGCAGTTTCTATTGTGAACTTTGGAAAGAACATACTAGTGTACCAACTGTCAGAAGGTTGCACGTTTACCATCCTCTAAATTCAATCCCAGATTTATTTTTTAAAGTCATTCATACGAGATAGTGAGCAAATCATATATGTAAAGATCAATGAACTCCCACGATTTAAAGAAACCCAGATAACCAGATCAGCAGAATGGGGTGCTGAGCCATGGCTCTGAAGTTAAGAGCACTGACTGCTCTTCCAGAGGATCCATGTTCAATTCCTAGTACCTACTTGGCAGCTCACAAACATCTGTTTTTCCAGTTCCAGGGGACCTGACACTCTTCCAACCTCAGCAGGCACCAGGCCTGATTTAGTGAATGGACACAAATACAGGCAAAATACTCAAGACACAAATTCTTTTCAGAGAAAAGAAGGGCTGGAGAGATGGCTCAGTGGTTAAGAACATTGACTTGTTCTTCCAGAGGTCCTGAGTTCAATTCCCAGCAACCACATGGTGGCTCGCAACCATCTGTAATGAGATCAGGCATACATGCAGGCAGAATAGTGTATACATAATAAATAAATAAGTATTTTAAAAATTTTTTTAAAAAAGAAAGAAAACAGAATGTACTTGGGAAAGAAAGGCAGATAGATCATTGTGAGTTCAGACCATCGTGGTCTACATAACAAGCAACAAGTTCCAGGTCAGCCAGAGTTATATACTGAGATTCTGTCTCAGAAAAATAAAATATAAGTAAGTAAATAAATAAAAGTTGGGTTGGACACAGCTCAGATGATTCTGCAAAAATAACATGTGCTGGGGGCTGGAGAGATGGCTCAATGGTTAAGAGTATTGCCTGCTCTTCCAAAGGTCCTGAGTTCAATTCTCAGCAACCACATGGTGGCTCACAACCATCTGCAATGAGGTCTGGTGCCCTCTTCTGGCCTTCAGGCATACACGCAGACAGAATATTGTATACATAATAAATAAATAAATAAATAAATATTTTAAAAATTAAAAAAAATAACACGTGCTATACTCAGGAGATAGAGGAAGGAGATCACAAGTTCAGTGCCAGAGCTGGAGAAATGGCTTAGCACTGACTGCTCTCCCAGCTTCAATTGCCAGCACCCACATGACAGCTCACAGCTCTCTGTAATCCTGTTCCAGGAGATCTGATTCCCACATACAGACATATTTGCAGGCAAAACACCAATGTATATAAAATAATAATGAATAAATTATACTAAAAGAAGTTCAATGTCACCCTTAAATAGATAAGGAGTTCAAGGCCAGCCTGAGCTAGAAACCCTTTCTCCAAAAAAAAAAAAAAAAAAGAGGAAAAAAGGGGGAGGGAGGAAAGGTAGGTTGGTTCAGCAGGTAAAGGTCTGGCCAGGAAGCCTGGCAACTTGAGTCTGCCCCTCAGGACACGCATGAAGGAAAGAGAAACTTCCTTCCAGGAGGCATCCTCTATGACAGATAACTGCTAACCTTCACAGACGAAATGAATAAATAAATATAAAAGGAAGGAAGAAGGGAAAGAAGAAAGGCGGGCAGGCCAAGGAAATCATCTTCCAAGGCTGTCTCTCTTCTCTTGTCCCTAATGCCTCAGGCTCAGGACCGCCCTGTTGGGCTGTCAGTCTCCAAGCTCCTCAGACTTTTCCTTTCCCCAAGCCCACAAGCCCACAGCAAATCTGATCCCGTTATCTCCACACCCTTTGCTGACTATTCCTGGTAGAACCCCTTATCAAAACCTATGCCCTTCAAGTATTGTCCCTTTCCCCAGCGTGGGTCCCTGGCAGCCACTCCCAGTCAATGGCAACCCAGCCAGAGTCACATTCCTTCTCCCCTGCAGGCCGCCTAGGGTGCTCTTCTCCTTAGAGAGTTCTCCCCACCCCCAAAAGACCGTTTTCTAGTAACTCACCCCTCCCAGCTTCGCTCAGTGCCCTACAGGAAGGCATCCTTCCCTCCCAATGGGCCTCCTGAGAAACCCTGGATTCCCCAAACAGCAGAACTTCCCAGGGCAGACCCCCCCCCCCACACACACACACACAAACACCAAGAGGAAGGTCATTCTCCAGGAGGGTGGGACAGCCCTGGAGCAGAAGTAATCATCTTCCAGATTGGTCCCTCAGGGATGCCAGCGGAGGAAGATTAGCAATTTGCAGGATTTCCGACAGTGCAGGGCTCAAGGCCTCATCTTAATCAGGATTGTGTAATCATGCATTCTTGCCCTCTATTTAAGCCTAAAGTGCATGTCAGTACCCCAGGACAGACAGGTCAATGGATGCCTTCATAGTTTTCTTCCAAACTTGGTCATAGTGAATAAATCTCTCTCTGTATTTTACTTGTCTTTTTCATTGACTTCACTAAGACACTGGCTGCAAAATGTGGCTAATAGCTCTGCCCCCCAAAAAACTCTAGCTTACTTGTTTTGTTTGTTTGTTTCAATATGTTACTCAAACTGGTCTTGGATTTGAGGTTCCCATGCTTCAGTTTTCCAAAGGCTGGAATTACAGGCATGCACCTGGTAAAATTCCTTTTATTTTAAATCTATTTATGTATGAAGGTTTTGCTTCCATGTATAGATGTGCACCACAGGTATGGCTGGTGCCCACAGAAGTCAGAAGAGGGTGTCTGATCCCCAAGAACTGGAGGTAGAGAAAGTTGTGAGCCCCCACATGGGTACTAGGAACCAAACCCAGATCCTCTACAAGAGCAACAAGTGTCCTTAATCACTGAATTATTTCTGTAGGCCCTTACTTTACTTTTTGAGACAGGTCTCATTGTATTCCAGGTTAGCTTTAAACTTACTATGTAGATAAAGATGACCTTAAACTTATGATCTTCCTGCCTCTACCTCACAGATCCTGGGATTACAGGCATGCACCCTAAGACTGTGCCTGGTTTTATGTGGTACTGGGAACTGAAACTAGGAACCACTTTACCAGCTGAGGTTCATCTTAAGCCCACTGGCCTGCTGATAAAATGTTTTGCTTGTGTTGAGACAAGGTATCTGGAACTCGCCATGTAAACCAAGCTCTATGAAACTCATAGAGACTTGACTGCTTTTGCCTCCAGAGTATTGGAATTAAGTAAAGACTTGCACTACCACTCCTGGAAAAAAAACTTTGATACCTATTATTTTTTTGTACTTTCAGTCATTTAAAAACATAGGAAAGTTTCTACTTTTTACCCACCTTTTTTTCTTCTCTCTCTCTCTCTCTCTCTCTCTCTCTCCAAGACAAGGTCAAACTACACATCTCTGGCTATCCTGGAACTTACTCTGTGGAGCAGGCTGCCCTTGAACTCGCAAGTGCTGGAATTTAAAGGTGTGCCCAAGCCCAGCTAATTTGTTTTTGGTTTTTGTTTGTTTGTTTTCAAGACAGGGTTTCTCTGGGTTGCCCTGGCTGTCCTGAAACTCGCTTTGTAGATTAGGTTGGCCTCGAACTCATAGAAATCCACCTGCCTCTTCCTCCATGCACCAACACACCCAGTAGGCACTAGGGCTCACTGTGTAGCCCAGGCTGTCTATAAACACACCATTCTCTGTTCTCCATCTCCCGAGTGCTAGGACTACGAGTGTACACCACCATGCCTAATTCAAGACAGTAAATTTTTTAATTATTTATTTATTTATTATGTATACAATATTCTGTCTGTGTGTATGCCTGCAGGGCAGAAGAGGGCACCAGACCCCATTACAGATGGTTGTGAGCCACCATGTGGTTGCTGGGAATTGAACTCAGGACCTTTGGAAGAGCAGGCAATGTTCTTAACCTCTGAGCCATCTCTCCAGTCCAAGACAGTAAATTTTTAAAAGTTGGTTGTGGTGGCTCATTCCTTCCAAAGGCTCATATGACTGAATGTTTGAGCCTCAGTTGATGGAACTGTTTGGGAAGGATGAGGAGGCTTGTAGGAGTTGTGTCACTAGGGGTGGGCCCAGGGTCTTTCTCTGTCTGGTAGCTGTCCCTGAATCAGGACAGAACGCTCAATGACAGCTCCATCACACACCTCTCTGCTTCCCACTGATCATGGACTGACCCACTGAAACTGTAAGCAAATACCCAATTAGATGCTTTGTTCTGCCAGGCAGTGGTGGCACACAACTTTAATCCTAGCACTCTGTGTTCGAGGTCAGCCTGGGCTACAGGGATAGTTTCAGGATGGTCAGAACTACCCAGAGAAACCTGGGAAACAAAAAATGTTTTCTTCTGTAAGTAGCCTCAGCCATAGGATCTCCTCACAGCAAATAGAACAATAACTAAAACAAGTTCACTAGAAACATTGCTCTCTAGATCTTCCCAATAGAAAAGAAAGGATAAAAAAGAAGGAATGATCTTAGAGCCTACAAGAAACATAAAGGATGCTAAGGTCATATTGTATATAGATCTTACCTCTCCTGCAACAAGAACAAGAGTTTGTTAACACTTGTGGGCAGGAGTCCAATCCTAGCAGTCTTTCCATCTTTTTTTTTTTTTTTCCATATAAAACCTAAGCCTGACAGAGTATGGTGCATCTCACCTAAACAATAGGATTACCATGAGTTCGAGGCCAGCCTGGGCTATAGAGGAAATCACTATATAATTTAATTTAATTATAGCCTGGAGTCCTTAATCTCAGCACTTAGGAGGCAGAGGCAAGTGGATCTCTGAGTTTGAGGCCGACCTGGTCTACAGAGTGAGTTCCAGGACAGCCAAGAATATAGAGAAATCCTGTCTCAAACACACACAGAAAGGAAGAAAAAAAAAGAAAGAAAGAAAGAAAGAAAGAAAGAAAGAAAGAAAGAAAGAAAGAAAGAAAGCCAACCAAACACAATCAGAGCTTGGATACTTGTGAAGGAAAGGAGGTATCCATGGTGCTACATAATTAGAGAGGAGTCAAAACTAGGTCCAGGTGGCCATCTAGTCTGTATGCGCCCTAGGGGTGTGCGGCGCGGGAACTACACTACCCAGGATGCAACGGGAAAAGAGCAGCCGGCCTTTCCGTCCGGACTAGCGCCCTGCAGGGAGTTTCATTGACTTCCGAGCCCCCTTCTCATTTCTGCCACCTCCCAACTCTTCAGGCCTAGCTCGGTCTGAGAGAGGGAGTGGCTTCGAGGAGGCCCGCGAGAGTCTTCCTCTTTTCCTTCTTATTGGTCCAGCTCAGCTGTCATTCGGGAGCGAGGGGAAGTTTGCTTCCTGATTGGTGAATTCCGTTTGGCGCCAAGTAGGAAAGGGGCGGGGCTGCGGCGTTCCTAGTTGTGCAGCAATTAACGCTAAGGCCACTTTGGTGGTGACGGTGGTGAGGGTCGCTTCTTTGCTCCTCTGGGACGGAGCAAGGAGGGAGAGAAAAAGTGAGGCTAGTTACTCCGGGCGGTCGCCTCGAGACTCTCGGCCCGTGGAGTTTGTTTGGATTTAATCTCGAGGTTGCAGGCGCCCGCCCGCCTGCGGGCCTCGCGGGGCCGAGAGGGAAACACCGGTGCCTGTGGCCGGCGCCTGCCGAGTCCCCGACGCTCGCCCGTCCGCGCCGCTGCCCGTGGTGGTCGCGTCTCGGAACCGCGGGGTCGTGTTTGTGTTTGACCCGCGGGCGCTGGCGGCGTGGCACGCGGCTGAAGCCGGTGCCAGCGGGGCGGGGCCCGGCGCAGCGGAGGCGGAGGAAGACGGAGCGGGAGTCCGGGCAGGCCCGGCGGCGCCATGGAACTGGGCCCGGAGCCCCCCCACCGCCGCCGCCTGCTCTTCTCCTGCAGCCCCACTCCTGCTCCGCAGCCCACGGGGAAGGCGCTGTTTGGCGCGTCGGCTGCTGGCGGACTGTCCCCTGTCACCAACCTGACGGTCACCATGGACCAGCTGGAAGGGCTGGGCAGGTGAGAGACCGGCGAGCGATGCCCCAGGCCGCTGGCCTTTGGTCGACCCTTGGGATGATCCAGCAGGACGCAGGGTTTGTCCAGCTGGTCCTGATGCTCGGATTCGGGATGGCCTGGCCAGGGCCCGCCATGTGCACCCTCCCCCCCGGGCAGAATGTTGGGCGGGAGAGGCCGTTCGGATAGTCCAGGGCTATCCTCAGCCCGAGCCAGACCGGGGAGCGAGGGAGACTGCTGGGCTTAGTATCTTGTTCACCCCCTTCAGATTTCTCTGTACTCTGTCTCTGTTCCAGGAAACTCTTTGGAATCTACCCCCACGGGGGGGAATGGGCCCTCCTAGGCCCTCACTTCTACTTTTTATGCTGAACAGCCGCGCCGGATCTGAGTTTCCTGTAAGCTTTGTTCCTTCTCAACAAAGGGACATGGCATTTTCTTTTCTTGCATTTCTGCAAAATCTATGCAGGCACTTGGCCGGCACGTTTCTTACAGCTCCCCGTCTACCTTCTCATAGCTAGCCCTTTCTACTTGATTTTTCTGTGTTGGAAATACTCGTGCGCTACACTACCACCAACAGCAAAAACAGATTCCTCTATTTTTAGTGAAGTTATTTTTCCTTCAGTCGTGGGACTCTCCTTTTCTAAACAGGATTTTTCCAGCCCCTGAAGAGCTGGGATCCCTGTCCTCACCTTTGCCCTCACTCCCAGCATAGCACCTCTAACCAAGGCTCTCCTTTAAGGAAATAACCCAGCATTTGCCACAGGCATGGCCTACAATGTGGCCCAAGGCCAGATCCACTCCTTTCTTTGTTCAAATGCCATCTGGGTTCTGGGTGGCCAACTGTGAGTGTGGGGTGGCCTTGGCTTCATCTCAGAATATTAGTTCGGCAGTCTGGCTGCTTTTTAATTATGTCCTAGAAATTGCTCATGTGGAGGTATTTCTCTTGGTTTCAGTGAGTGTGAGAAGCCAATGGAGGTGAGAAACAACAGCAGTCTACAGAGAATGGGCTCCTCTGAATCGACAGATTCAGGTACTATTATTTATGAGTGTGTGCAAGTATATATGGAGGTGCCTGCCATGATCAGAAGGCATTGAGAAGAGACCCTGAAACAGGAGAGTTACAGGCCGCTGTGAACTGTCTGATTTGGGTGCTGGGAACTGAATTTGCCCCTTTACAGGAGCACCAAGTGCCATTAACCACCGAACCAGCTCTTCAGTCCCTTATTTTTCAAAATTTATATGTAGATCATATTGGCCTCAAACTCAGAAATCCGTCTGCCTCTTACCTCTTGTGTGCTATGGTTAAAGATGTGGACCACTGCGCCCCAGCCGGATCCAGGTATTTGTTCTATCTTTGCCATTCACCTTTGAGCCGGCCATGTGGGGAATACTATTGGGAACTTTCCTTATCATGTCTTTTTCCTAGGAACTTACCTGGTAACACTATGCAGAAATCATGGCATGGCGTGACATGCTGTTTGGTATGAAGGGAGCCCCTGAGCTCAGCAGTTTATGAAGAGAAAATAAGTGTTGGGTCTCTTTCTTTTTTATTATGTATACAATATTCTGTCTGCGTGTATGCCTGCAGGCCAGAAGAGGGCACCAGACCTCACTACAGATGGTTGTGAGCCACCATGTGGTTGCTGGGAATTGAACTCAGGACCTGTGGAAGAGCAGGCAATGCTCTTAACCGCTGAGCCATCTCTCCAGCCCGAGTCTTTTTCTTTTTAAAAATAACTTATTTTTATTTTATATGTGTGGGTATTTTGCCTGCCTGACTCTCGTGTTACATGCCATGTACATAGATTTCCTTGGAGGCCAGAATTCAAGACAATAGAAGCCACGTGGTTGCTGGGACTTGAACTCTGATCCTCTGCAAGAATAGCTGCGCTGAATTGTCTTTGTACCACTTTTTTTTGTTTTTTGAGACAAGGTTTCTTTGTGTAGTCCTGGCTGTCCTGGAACTTCCTCTGGACCAGGCTGGCTTCGAACTCACTGAGATCCGCCTGCCTCTACCTCCCCAAGTGCTGGGATTAAAGGCATGCACCACCACCACCCGGCCACTCTTTTTTTTTTTTCAATTGCCTCTGCTTCCACAAGCTACTGCTAATCTTACCATCTTTTTTTAAATTTATTATTATTCATATTTATTGAGCTCTACATTTTTCTCTGCTCCCCTCCCTGTCCCTTCCTTCCCCTTTCAATCCTCCCTCAAGGTCCCCATGTTCCCAATTTACTCAGGAGATCTTGTCTTTTTCTACTTTCTACTTGCTATGTAGATTAGATCCATGTATGTCTCTCTTAGGGTCCGCATTGTTTAAGTTCTCTGAGATTGTGGTTTGTAGGCTGGCTTTCTTTGCTTTATGTTTAGAAACCACCTATGAATGAGTACATGTGATAATTGTCTTTCTGGGTGTGGGCTACCTCACTAAATAATGTTTTCTAGCTCCATCTATTTTCCTGCAAAATTCAAGCTACCATTTTTTTTTCTTGCTGTGTATTACTCCATTTTGTAAATGTACATTATTTTCTTTGTCCATTCTTTGGTTGAGGGGCATTTAGGTTGTTTCCAGGTTATGGCTATGACAAACAAAGCTGCTATGAACATGGTTGAGCATATGTCCTTGTGGCATGATTGAGCATCCTTTGGATATATACACAAAATTAATATTACTGGGTCTTGAGGAAGGTTGTTTCCTAATTTTCTGAGAAATTGCCACACTGACATCCAAAGGGGTTGTACCAGCTTGCACTCCCACCGGCAATGCAGAAGTGTTCCCTTTTCCCCACAACCTCTCCAGCATAAGTTGTCATCGGTGTTTTTGACCATGGCCATTCTTACAGCTGTAAGATGGGATGTCAGTTGTTTGATTTGCATTTCTCTGATGCTCCTGTCCACTCTTTTTTTTTTTTTTTTTTTTTTTCCGAGACAGGGTTTCTCTGTGGCTTTGGAGCCTGTCCTGGAGCTAGCTCTTGTAGACCAGGCTGGTCTCGAACTCACAGAGATCCGCCTGCCTCTGCCTCCCGAGTGCTGGGATTAAAGGCGTGCGCCACCACCGCCCGGCTCCTGTCCACTCTTTAAGACACAATCGCACTGTGCAGCAGACTGGCCTCTTGGAACTCATACCTAGATGGTTATATTTTTCTTTTTTATTTTTTTTTGGTTATATTTTTCATACCCATAAATTAGTCACATGATTTGAAAAAAATAATTCCACAAAGGATATGGGTCACTCCTATCTGAAAAACAATCTTAATATCAATTGGCTCTTGAATCTTGTTTCTCTTATTGGTATTTGCAAATAGAAGAGAATCTGTGGAATACTTAGAAAATGTTACTTAAAAACGTTATTTCCTAAGAATTTTGTTTTTATTTCTCAAAGGTTTCTGTCTAGATTCTCCTGGGCCCTTGGACAGTAAAGAAAAGTATGTATTCCTTGCTTTTAACTTTTATGCTTAGAAGAAAAGTTTTCCTTAATCAGGCCTACTGGCACAGGCTGTAGTCTCAGCTGCTTGGGAAGTTAAGGCAGAAAGGTCAGAGATTCAAGGCCCTGTCTCAATAAAAAATGAAGGGGCTGGAGAAATGTCTCAGTGGTTAAGAGCACTAGCTGTTCTTCCAGAGGACCTGAGGTCAATTCCCAGTACCTACATAGCAGCTCACAACTGTCTGTAACCCAGGGGATCTGACACCCTCATGCAGACACACATGCAGGCAAAACAACAATGCATATAAAGTTAAAAATAAATTATTTTTAAAAAAATAAAAGAAAATGAAGAGCTCAGTGATAGAGTGCTTGTGTGGCGTGTGTGAAGCCCTCAATTTGCCAAAAAGAAGAGGAAAGAAACTTGTTTGTTGGTTCTTGATATGGGATCTCATTATGTAGCCCTGACTAGTCTGGAACTCAGATATACCTGCTTCTGCCTCCTGGGTGCTGGGATTAAACTTGTATGCCATCGCTTGTTGCCCAGACTTGCTAATCTTTGGGTTAATATTTCATGCAGTGGGCTAGAGCTCTGCAGTTGGCTGTTCCCAGTGAGATGCTTGGATGTTTTGTGTCAGCAGTTGCCAGGATTTTCCCTCCTTTATCTTAGCTGTGATTTGCCTTGCTCCACCTTTTGGCATTAAAGCCTTAAATGAATATATGTATTTTAAGAGATACCAGGTCTTGGTGCCTGGTGTTTTTGGTTGCTCCTGGGACTTGAGAAGCTTTAGACATTCATTCTTGTATATCTTTGCTACAATGAGAACCTGACTTGCCCACCCACTCCCCAAACTATAGGTTAAGCAATGTGAATCTGCTGATATACATACCTCTTCTCACATTTACCTTTTGATCTCATTACAGCCTTGAAATTTCCCTGAGGAGAATACATTCCTTACCTGTAAGTTCCGTTGTCATTTTGAGCTAATACCTGTAAACTGCCCCCAAATGTCAGCGTCACCTACATTTCTAAGACTGAGCAGTAAGGCATTACCTAGAACAGCTTCGACAGTGACTGCCTCTTGTGGACTTTGTCCTCAGTCCAGTTTATCAAACCAAGAAAGGTTCCTATTACGCAACTGGTACTAGGCTTGGCACTGTAATATACCTACCAAGATGGCTATAAGCCTTATATTATTAGGCGTAAGGCCATTCTAAGTTATAGTCTTGGTCACATCTACTGGTTATCTGCTGTAGTATATGGGAAGCTAGCTCTCCCAACCCCCACTTCAGTTTTTAAGAATGGAGGTTTTGAGCCAGGCGGTGGTGACCCCAGCACTTGGGAAGTAGAGACAGGCAGATTTCTGTGATTTGAGGCCAACCTGGTCTACAGAGCAAGCTCCAGGACAGCCAGGGCTGTTACATAGGGAAACCCTGTCTCAAAAAAAGTGAGGTTTTGGCTGCATGTAATGGGTCAAACCTGTAATCCTAGCACTTGGTGAGACTGAGACAGGAGAATTATCGCAAACTCAAGGCCAGCCTGGGATGCAGGGTGGGGAAAAAAAGGAAATTTTTCCATTGTGTTTTCTCTACTGAATTCAATTTCTCTTTTGTCTTTGGTAGCAGAAACTCTTAGGTTGTAGCCCAGCACTGAAGAGGAGCCATTCTGATTCTCTAGACCATGATATCTTTCACCTCATCGACCAGGATGAAAATAAGGAAAATGTGAGTATAGTATCCACAGGGTAAGCCAGGCGGCTGGGCTGCTGCCTGTTGACTAAGTTATGGAAAGCCACACCGGGCCTTTGCAGAGAAGTCTGCTGCAGGAGCGTCTGTTAGTCTCCTTGTGGGCTGTTCTTGAAATTAAATAAGATATATGTCGAGAATTTAGAATGGTACCTGGCAGGTAAATGTGGCTGGATTATAGTAAGTAGCTTTTGTGAGGTGTAATTACATCCATAAATAGTTTTTTGTAGAAGTGTTTACTCGAGATTTTTCCTTTTTTGACTAACCCTTAGGTGACTTGTAAACTTGTGAAATCTGCATTGTGTTTGGAAGACTTGTTCCACACTGGGCCTACCTAGCAGCATTTTTTTTTTTTTACACCTTATTTTCTGTGAATAACTGCCAAGTATATAAACAGTAGAATATTGAGCCAAAATCCAAAGCCATGCGAGTTCCGTGAGTCTCAGAATATCTGAAATAGTGGCTTTGAGGATGATGCGGTTCATCTAGAAGCCTGACTTTCCCCCTAAACTTTGTAGGGTGGCATTTCTACAGCAACTGCTCACTCTACTTCCGTATGTTTATTGTTTCCCATTCCCTGCTAAAATGGCGGAGTTTATCACCCTTAAAATTTCTAGGTTTAATATAGAACCACTTGCCTGTAGGAACGCAATTTTTGTGCCATGAGGTGATCTATGGACAAGGATTCCCCTTGTGTGCTTAAAGCAGTCTGTCGACCTCTAGTGCTACCAGACCACTGTTGTATAATCTGGCTCTTGATCCAAACTTGACTTCTCCAAGACTGCCTTCCTGGAAGCTTTGTTCTAAACAGGAATAATAACATAAGCTAAAGAACTTTCTGGAGGTGTCCTTCAAGGTCTAAGTACTTCATTTAACCTGGAAGACCTAGTTTCCATTTTGAGGCTAACCTGGTAGTTCCAGGACAGCCAGGACTATTACACTGAAAAACCCTAACTGGGGGTGGGAGGGAGGAGGCCTATTTTCCTTACTTGTAAAATAGGAGCAGTCGGGTTGTATTTGATGGTTAGACAAGTTTATGTTCAGAAAGTATTTAGTAATATACAAAACTGCTACTAGCACTTGCTGGTTTTAGTACTTAAAATTGGATGCATGCATTTTTGTGTTTATGGGTGTTTTATTTTTGTGTTTGTGTACCATGTATGTGTAACTATATTTACCTGCCAAATCCATCCCACCAGCCTTAAAGCTGTTTTTTTATAGACAGTAGAAAATATATCGAATATTGTTTTGCAGGAAGCATTTGAATTTAAAAAGCCTGTAAGACCTGCATCTCGTGGCTGCTTCAACGTTCATGTACATGAGGAGAATAAAGATCTCTTCACATACAGGCAGAACTCAGCCCCAGCTCGTATGGTATGTGTTCTGACTTTCATATAGGGAATTCATCATGGGAATAGAATTTATAACACTGCAGTCATGTGTGCATGCATGCATTCATGTGTGTTGTATCAGTATGAAATTTATTAATGCTGAACTTATGGTGAATGGCTATAACCCAAACACTTGGAAGGTAAGGGAGGAGGACCAGAAATTCAAGATTTTTTTTCAGCTCTGCCATGATTTCAAGGCCAGCATGGGCTACATAAAATCCTGTTTCAAAATTAAAAAAAAAAAAGCAAAGATTGTTTTTAAAAAGATTTAATAAATAAATTTAGATTTTTTTATAAAGGAAGTTTACTATTATTTTAGTTGTCTGTAAACCCAGTATTTGGAAGGCTGAGGCCTGTGAATTTTCTGGAGTTACCTCATTTGGCAGATTAGAAAGTTTCATTAGAGAAGTTGATTTATTTGTCAAAGGACATGTAAATAGTAGACTAGAATTTAATCTCTAGTTCATAAGTTTGAGAATATACTGAAATAGAAAATATTTGGTGGATGCTTGGGAATCAGAATGCCAAGGTTTTCTGTGACTGCTTGATCATCAAAGGCACTAATAGTTGTTGTAGATGCTGCATACTTCTAAAAAGTGTTAATTTTACTGGTTTGGCTTTTGTTTATAGAATTGGGATTCTTGTTCGCATTTTTGAGACAGGCTAGCTTCACATTTTCTATGTAGTTCAAAACTGCTTGAGCTCCTGTCTCTAGCATTACAAGTGTTTGCCACCACAGCCAACTGGTTTCCAGGTTTGGGAGTCAAATAGGTGAGGTGTATGATCTGGTAACCTTAAACATCAGTTTCCTTTTATTAAACAAAAAGCAGAGGACTCTTTGGGTATGTTGATACAGGTAGTTCCAGCTTCAGGGGCTAATGCAGGGTGGATTTTAGGAGCACTTAGTCTCGAGGAAGAACACAGGGATTAACTAAAGTGACAGTGTGCACTGGGGTTTAAATGGGGTTATAGCTGCAAAGATTTTGTTGTAATGTCTAGGATATAATCATGATCCCTCAATTTAAAATTGGGCACGTATGTTTTCTTTTAAATCTTTTGGTTTTTGAGAGAGGGTTTCTGTGTGTAGTCCTGGCTGTCCCGGGACTCACTCTGTAGACCAGGCTGGCCTTTAACTCTGACATCTGCTTGTCTCTGCCTCCCAGTTGCTAGGAATAAAGGCGTGTACCGCCGCTGCCTGTCTAAAATTGTTTTTATTTTAAATTATGTATGTGTGGGGAGGGGTGCATATGAGTACAGATGCCTGAGGAGGCCAGAGGCTTAGGATCACCTGGGCTACAACTCCAGGAAGCTATGAGCCGACTGAGGTGGACGCTAAGAGTCAGATATTTGGGGGGAACAGGTTTCCATCCGATTATAAACTATCACAGCTTAGACATGGTAGTGCATATACGCTCATGAGCCAGGCAGTAGTGGTTCATGACTTTAATCCCAGAAGTAGGTTGATCTCTTAATTCGCGGTCTGGTCTACAGAGTGAATTCCAGAACAGTCGCTGCTACATGAGAAACCATGTCTCAGGAGCCAGGGAGCCCAGTGCTTTCCCCTGACCTGAGGACACCAGGTCCATACATGGTGCACTTGCATACCTTCTGTTTTGTCTTCCAGCTCTCTTCAAATGAAGGCGATAGCAGTGAGTCAGGAAACTTGAGTCCTCTTTTTACATCCCAGTCACCTGTGAAAGCCACTTTGTCTGATGAGGATGATGGCTTCATAGATCTTCTGGATGGAGAGAATCTGAAGGTATCATCTGTGGGTATATGGCTATGCCTACATTCTAGACACCACTGGAGAAGCCTCCTACATAAAAACAGTTCCTGGGGTCTCAGCTGGCTGATTGTTTAGTTCATTTTATGAGATTATTGAGACTTCCCTAAACTAAATCCTGTTGCAGGGTGGAAGGTCACATGATACTGGTGAGGTCCATCTGTCTTACTGCTAGCCGGGCTTTAAGGAGTAGGGGAAAAAGAGTGTGTTGAGATACTTTTTAAAATTTATTATTTCATAATTACACACATCTCTAAATTTAGTTTTTTTTTATAGTATGTTCTTGGTATTGTGCTTGCATGTATGTCTATAGGAGTGTGTCAGATCCTCTGGATCTGGAGTTAGACAGTTGGGATGTGGATTCTGGGAATTAAACCCTGGTCCTCTGGAAGAACAGTTTTCTTAACTGCTGAGCCATCTCTCCAGCTCTTGAGATACTTCTGTAGCTAAGATATAGCAAGGTTCAAGCTCTTTTGTACTAGCCTTCCCTAGTGGTGCATGCCTGTAATCTCAACGTACAGGATGCTGAACAAGGTTGCCATAAATTACAAGTAAGCCAGCCTGTGCTCTAGCCTCTTTCTAATCACAAAACAAAAAAAAATTATTCAGACATGTTTGGCATTCTTTAGAAAGTTAAATACAAAGCATTTAGATTAATGCTAATCTGGGCTGGGTCCTTCCGTTTCCTCTGCTAGATCTGTTTAAAAGCAGTTTGTCTCTTCCTCTAGAATGATGAAGAGACCCCTTCATGCATGGCAAGCCTCTGGACAGCTCCCCTTGTCATGAGGAGACCTACAAATCTTGTAAGTTATTTCGGTATGTGGAGTTTTGAGTAGTTGGGCCACTGAACAAAGTAGTCCTTAACTATGTTGACTGGAATAACATAGGATTTAGGGCCTAGGTTTTAGACTGATAGACATTCAAATGGTCAAATTTTAATCCAGAGTGGCTCTGTCTCTTTTACCTTAAGGGCAATCGGTGCAGGCTGTTTGACTCCCCTTCCCCGTGCAGCTCCAGCAGCAGCTCCAGCACTCGGTCACTGTTGAAGAGAACAGAACGATCTCATGAAGAGTCTCCTCGAAGAAGCACGAAGCGGAGGAAGAGTGTGTCCAGTCCTGTCAAAGCAGATATTTTAGAGCCAACCCAAGAGGTTAGTTGTGCAAGCTCTCCTTTGGTCTAGAGTAATAACTGTCTTTCAGTTCTAAACATTTCTACTTGGTGGTCCTATCCTTGCCAAGCCTTACTCTATTTTTCTACGACAGGGTACAGGGTTTCTGTGTATATTCCTGTCCTGAACTCTATAGACCAGACTGTTCTTGAACGCAGATCCACTTGCCTCTGCATTGCTGGCATTGAAGGAATGTACTACCACCTAGCCTAGAATGTTTCTGATGGTGAAATACAGCTCTATTTTTTTCTTCTGTTCTGGTTGCTTTATTTAGGGGTTGTTATTTGTTTCTATTAGGTTTTTCTTTTGCTTTGGCTTTTGAGGCAGGGTCTTGCTCTATGTTCAGGCTGGCCTGGACCTTGAAGTGACCTTCCTGTCTTTGTCCTGGTGCTGGGATTACAGGTGTGCACTACCATACCTGACTTTCATCAGTCTCTCATTCATTATCTGTGTTATATCTTTTTTTTAAGATTTATTTATTATTGAGTGTTATGCCTGCATGCATGCTTGCATGCCAGAAGAGGGTACCAGATCTAATTATAGAAGGTTGCAAGCCACCATGTAGATGCTGGGAATTGAACTCAGGACCTCTGGAAGAATAGCCAGTGCTCTTAACCTCTGAGCCATCTCTCCAGCCCCTATGCTATATCTTTTTGTCTGTCTTAATTGTTAAAGAACTTGTCAGTTGTCACAAATATAGGGGTTTCCACTGGCCTTTTATCCCTAGATTTTTTTTCAGAGGGGTAAAATTGCTGTATCGTGGGCCAGAGCATGGTTTCCATTTGGCATATATTACCAAATAGTTTTCCAGAACGGTGTATTTACTAGCAGTATATGAGTTGCGTTTGTTCTATATTTCTGAGTAGTATTTGGTGATGTATAGCTAGCTGTTCATTTTAGGTGTTACTTTTTCATTGTTGTGGAAAAAAAAAACACCATAACAAAGCAAACTTTAGAAAGAAGAGTTTGTTAACTGGGAGGTAATAGAATGTGCCTTTAATCCTAATACTCAAAAGCACAGACAGGCAGATCTCTGAGTTCCAGGACAACCAGGACAAAGAAACCCTGTCTCAAACAACCAATAAAAGAAGGAAACCCAGTGACATAAATCCTCTAGCAGTATCACTTCTGAGCCTCCCAAAGCAGTGTCATCAATAGGGACCACGTGTTAATGCTCCAGCTGTGGGAACATCTCATTGTAAACCGCCCTGGTATTTTAGTGATGATACGGTATCTGGATTTGTGGAAGTTCATTCTTTTGTTATTCTGTGGGTTTGGCTGTTTTTAGTGATTTATGTGTATGATTGTTTTGTGTGCATGCCTGGTACCCACAGGTCAGAAGGCATTGGAGCACTAGAACTACTAGAATTACTAGAACTACTAGAATTACTCATGGTTGTGATCTGCTGTGTGGATGCTGGAAACTAAATTCTTTTTTTTGTTGTTGTTGTTTTTTGTTTTTTTGTTTTTCGAGACAGTTTCTCTGTGGCTTTGGAGCCTGTCCTGGAACTAGATCAGGCTGGCCTTGTCTACCAAGCGAGATCCACCTGCCTTTGTTTCCTGGCATGCACCACCATTGCCCAATTCTCTTGTTGTGGGGACCTTGAATTTTTGATTCCTGTCTTCCTAATGCTGAAATCACTACTATGCCCATATTTTTTTTTTTTTTTTTTTTTTTTTTTTTTTTGGTGTTGTTTTTTTTTGAGACAGAGACAAGGTTTCTCTGTAGCCCTGGCTGTCCTGGAACTCATTCTGTAGGTCAGGCTGGCTTGAACTCACAGAGATCCTCCAGCCTCTGCCTCCCTGAGTGCTGGGATTAAAGGCACCACTGCCTGACACTGGTTTCTTTTGATGGGAAATGGGGTTTAGAGAAAGTACTGTGTTGTCTAAGGGTACAGTGATCTTCTAAGTGAAGGAAGTGGGGGTTACCATCAAAGACAGTTGTCTGGAGCTGTCTCTCAGCTCTAACCTGACAGGCTGGGCTTGGGAAAGAATCTTAAGGTGCTCACCGACTTCCACCCTCTTTTTAAAAAAATAATACTATTTTGGTGCGAGACCTGTGGATGCCATGACTTGTGGGGAGGTCAGAACAAAACTTCCCAGAGTTGGTCTTTCTCCACCATGGGTTCCCAGGATTGCTAGCAGGCATATAATATATAAGGACTTTCACCCTCTGAGCCGCCTCTCTGGCCTCACCATGCCTTTGGCAGATTTATATACTCTGTCCTTGGAGGAGGAGGTGAAAATGGTTGGTTCAAAGTTCAAATCTCCCTCCTTGGATATAAATGTTCAGGTTGCTTCTAGATTACTAGTTCTCAGGCCTGCTTACACAGTGGTTCCTTTTGTCCCTGTTTGCTGGAGCTGTGCCAGGCTGCAAGAAGACAGCCTAGAGCACAGAAGGCTATTTATTTAGAGCAATCTAAGTGATCTTTACAACTTCTTGAGTTTGTTTTCTCACTAAACAACTTTATCAGAAGTTGGTGAACTCTGCTGAGATAAAGTAATTACATTTCATTTTGTGAGATACAGGACAGTCATCTGTTTTGGTGTTGGGTTTGGTTTTTGTTTTTGTTTTCTTGTTTGCTTTTAGGCAAATATAGCCCTGACTGGGCTCAAGCTTCTAGCAATCGTATTTCTAGGATTGCCATGCCTCAGCTTGATATTATCAGCTTAATAGTTCTTTTTATGAACAATAAAAAAAGCAAAGTTGCTAGATATGTGGGGCATACCTGAAATCCTTATGGGTCTCTGAGTTTGATGTTAACCTGGTTCCCCATTAGCAAGCTCGAGTTCCAGGCCAGCCAAAGATACATGGTAAAAAGGACAAAGGGGGTTTTCAGAAAAATTCAACTATTTAATAAATAATAGGACCTATCTTTTTCCTTCTGATTCAGTCGCATCACAGTATCTTACCCTTAGTCATCAATATTCCAGTCTCCTCCTTCCATGGCCAAGGTAGATATTTTTAGGAGTTAGTCGAAACCTTGGTGTCAACTTCTACCTTTGGTTTGTTACAGCTTCTACACCAGTCTTTATCCCTGACATCTTCACCCAAAGGAACCATTGAGAACATTTTGGACAGTGACCCAAGAGACCTTATAGGGGATTTCTCCAAGGTAATTGCAAGAAGCATTTTCTAGTTGGGATTGTGCTGGGGAGGTAGCTTTTCTCCTACCTCAAGATGGTTCCTATGATGCCGCCAAGGCAGCAGTTTTAAAAGTAAAAGATAAGGAACAAGTTGAGCTTCTAATGATGAGGTACATGTTGGTCTTTGAGACTTGTTGCTAGCTTAGTGGTTTCCTGTGGGCTAACCACCTTCACTCTGACTCATAGTTCAGGTTTCTGGGAATTGGACTTCTGACTATAAAAATAATACTCAAGGCCAGCCTAATCTACATATAGATACCCTGTCTCAAAAAAATTAAAAATAAAAAGAGAGAACAGGGAATTTGAAGAGAAAAACTAAGCCCTGTGTAACATTCAACTTGAGTTGAGACTGTTGGTGGTTTGTCTTATGGTCATAGGTAAGCTCTTAGTTGGGCCAGTTGTCCTCTAAGTAACACTGCCATGTTTGTCTTTCTTAAGGCTGGACCAAGGCTGTCTTTCCATTCTCATTGCCTACCTCCATGCTAGGCAACCAGGTGCTCATCAGATGAGCAAATTGTCTCGCTTCCAGGGGGGGGGTCTCTAAAGTCATCTTGGGCTCTTCCCTCGTCTCGTATCCCACTCAGGCTGGAGGTAACCTTTATGACCTTCCTGCCTCTTCCAAAGGCTGTTATTACGTGCCTCAGCGACTATATCTGGTTCTCCTCGCTGCGTTTTTAAGTCTTCATACTCTAGCTACTGTGTGTTCCTGACTAAAAATGAGGGGAAAAGGGGGGCTGGAGAGATGGCTCAGCGGTTAAGAGCATTGCCTTCTCTTCCAAAGGTCCTGAGTTCAATTCCCAGCAACCACATGGTGGCTCACAAGCCATCTGTAATGAGGTCTGGTGCCCTCTTCTGGCCTACAGACAGAACATTGTATACATAATAAATAAATAAATATTTTTTTAGAAATGAGGGGAGGGCTGGAGAGATGGCTCAGTGGTTAAGAGCGTTGGTTGCCTCGTCTTCCAAAGGTCCTGAGTTCAATTCCCAGCAACCACATGGTGGCTCACATCTGTAATGGGGTCTTGTGCCCTCTTCTGGCCTGCAGACATACACACAGACAGAATATTGTATGCATAATAAATAAATAAATATTTAAAAAAAAAAAGAAATGAGGGGAAAAGGAAATCACCTTGTTCAAATATAACCTAGTTCCTAGCCAGCCAGCCTGGCCTATACTGCATCAAAGCTGAACATTGTGGCTCATTCCCTTAATCCCAGGGGCAGGCACATCTCAATGAGTTTGGAGCAGACTGGTCTACATAATGAGAACTTGCCTCCTTAACAAAACCATTATATATCCAGGTGTTATTAAGTGCATAGAAGGGTAATTAGCATATACCATTCACTTATGTTTGTTTCTGGGTTTGTTTTTTTTTTTTTTCAGCTGCTTCATACCTGTGGGGCAGCAGAGTGAACGGCATTCTTAAACTTTCACGTTCCCCTAAGTATCTTCTGTTTCCTTTTTTAAAGGGTTATCTCTTCCATACGGTCTCTGGGAAACATCAAGATTTGAAATATATTTCTCCAGAAATTGTAAGTCAGACTTGTGGAACCCACTGCACATAGGAAGTTGGAATCTTGTTACCTGACTGCTAACATTGACACCCCACCATCCTTTCTCTTCCTAGATGGCATCTGTTTTGAATGGCAAGTTTGCCAATCTCATTAAAGAGTTTGTTATTATTGACTGCCGATACCCATATGAATATGAAGGAGGTCACATCAAGGTTTGGATTCTTGAGTATTATTTTCTTGGGGGGGGGCTTAGAGGTAGGGTATTAATACCTCAGCTGATGGTGAGAATTTAGAACAAGCCAGTGAGTGTGAACTGAATGAATGTTCCCGTTAGTTCCTCTCTACCACTGAGTTGCAGAGCTCCCCCTTGTCAGACCGTCATGCTTTCCTGTTGCAGGACCTTTCTAGGTGGCATCCCTGTTGTCTAAGCTGTGCAGTGGGGCCACAAAGGGTTCCATAGCATTTGAGATATAATAAATACAAATGTTTGACCACCCCAGGGCTCCTTAATAGAAGCCAGACTGGCAACATGCCTGCCTTAATGTTTGTTCCGGGCCTCTGTTCTATAATCAAGGTGCCTACCTGGTGGAAGGTCATGTTGGACCACATAGTTCTGGAAAGAAAGGAGCTGGTCACAACACTTTAATACCCTATAAAGCAGTGTTTAAATGTGGTGGGCCAGCACTTTAAATTTGAGATCATTCCTAGTTCTTACATTTGTTGCTGAATGGGCAAAGTATATAGACCTACAGAGAAAGCCTCATTGAGAGCTGGGCCAGGAGACCTGCAGAGTCATGAACTAGTCTGAGGAGCTTGCTCTCATTGAGTGTTTACTTCAAGTGTGACTCAGCAGTATCTGGTGTCTTCAAAGGGTGCTGTGAACTTGCACATGGAAGAAGAGGTTGAGGACTTCTTGCTCAAGAAACCTATTGTGCCTACTGATGGCAAGCGTGTCATTGTCGTGTTCCACTGTGAGTTTTCTTCCGAAAGAGGCCCTCGCATGTGAGTACCACATGAATAAGGCTTGGGGGGACAGAAGCTTCATGTTGTTTTTGTGGAGCTTGGTCGTCTGCTTTTTTCACTAGCAGCAAAATGGTAGCCTGTCAGGCACTCTCTTGTGTACGCTGCAGGTCACTCTAGTGCTTTAGTCTGCACGTGACGTGTAAACCTGGCTTCTATGAGAGCCGATTCTCTGTATAATATAGTTTTCCATGATTCTGTTTCTTAGTCACAAACAGCCTTTTAAAATTGCTGTTTATTTACATTGTGTATGTAGAGTTCAGAAGACAGCTTGAGAGTGTTCTACCATGTGGATTTCTGTCATCAACTCAGGTTGTCAAGCACCTTTATCTGCTGAACCTTTTTTTGAGACAGGGTTTCTCTGTGTAATCCTGGCTGTTCTGGAATTTGCTCTGTAGTCCAGGTGCTGGGATAAAAGGCCGTCAATGCCACCCAAGCAGAATTCTTTGGGTTTTTTGTTTTATTTTTGAGACAAGGTTTTTGTAGCTTTGGTGCCTGTCCTGGAGCTAGCTCTTGTAGACCAAGCTGTCCTCGAACTCACAGAGATACGTCTGCCTCTGCCTCCCGAGTGCTGGGATTAAAGGTGTGTGCCACCACCCCCTGGCTCTAAGCAGATTTCTTGAATATAGTTTATGGACTTAGGTAGTGTTAGCTCAAATGCCATGTTTGACCTTTGTCCCCTTTGACGCCCATTTCCCCCACTGTTTAGCTCTACTTATTGATCTCCTTTAAATATCAAGCGGTCGTTTCTTATACAGATGTCACCTCTGAAGTCTCCAGGCCATCTTAGCTACATGAGACCCTGCATCAAAGAAACAGGCTGGGGGTCTCGCTCAAGACAGTGATAGAGCACTTGTCTAGTATTGTGAGGTCCTGGTTCAAGCCTGGCGCCAAAAAAATAGGAGAGTAGTTGCCTGCTGTATAGCAGATACCATTGAGACAATAAAATGCAGCCGTTCATTAACAGTACATACAGTAGTGAGGCTGAGCGTACATGGGGCTCAATAAAAGAAAGAGGTTACAGTAACCTTTTTTTGTGTGCTGACCTGATCAACACACAAAGATCCACCTGTCTCTGCCTCCCGGGTGCTGAGATTAAAGGTGTGCGCACCATCACCGCCCGGCTATTTATTTATATTTTGTGGGGCACAGAAATTCAGCTTGTACGCAAGTTTGGGAAGTGTGGATGGACTAGTGAGACAAAGGTCCATTGCTCACTCCCAGGAAGTAGGAAGTAGTCTTTCTAAAGGCACAGGAAGGAAGGGTTCTATTCTAAAAGGAGGTTTTGGGGGAGTTGCTAGAGGAAATGGAGAGCAGGCAGGTTGGTTGAGAGCTGCTGCTACAGGTGGTGTCAGCGGTGTGTTCTTAGGTCAGGAAGGAGTGCCTGGACCGCCGACTGTTGTCTCCAGTTCCTGTTCACCAAAAGAGGCGACCTGACTTTCTCCTCCATTCCTTTTTACTAGGTGTCGATATGTGAGAGAAAGAGACAGGCTTGGCAATGAATACCCCAAACTCCACTACCCCGAGCTCTATGTCCTAAAGGGGGGATATAAGGAGTTCTTCCTGAAATGCCAGGTGAGGTGTCTAATGGGTGTGTGTCCGTGCTGCCTGCTGGGGTTCTGGGAACAAGATAAGCATCCACTAGGCCTCAGGCCTTTGCTTCTCCCAGTCTTGCAGCTCAGGCAAGGGGAAGGCAGATTGTGTGGGGAGCGTCCTGACCTTGTCCTCTTATCCTCACGTCCCTCTAGTCCCACTGTGAGCCCCCCAGTTACCGACCAATGCACCATGAAGACTTTAAAGAAGACCTCAAGAAGTTCCGCACCAAGAGTCGGACCTGGGCGGGGGAAAAGAGCAAAAGAGAGATGTACAGTCGCCTGAAGAAGCTCTGAAGCCAGGTGGTGGTGGCCTAAGCTTCCCTCTGCCCCTTCCCTTTCCCTTTGCTACAGAACAGGAAGCAAAGGAGCCAGCTGTTGTACGCGGAGAACAACCTGGGCCTTCCATGTCTTAAACCTATCTCCTACACTCCCAGGTTGAAGCCCAGGGCATCCTACTGTTACGCTCTTCAGTCCTATAAGACTCCTTCCTTGTCAGGACTGTCTGCCACAGCGCAGACCGGAGTCTGTAGTCTGAGCGCTGCATCATTCTGCTCTGACAGCCTCCCATGACGAAGTAGCTGGGGCTTCCTGTCATGCGGGGAGAGAAATGGCAAACAGAAGTGCTGCTGGCCAAATACCAAAGATAGGCTGGAAGAGGTCCTCGTGGATGACCCATAACTTTAATTTATTCAGCTTCATCAATTCTTTTTAAATTCCTCAAGACTTTTACTTTACTGCTTCATTGAGTCAAAATACTGCCATTCTAGGTAGAGTTTTATCATCCCAGGAACTACCTCTGCTTTTAATTTAAAAAAAGAAAAGAAAAGAAAGAAAATGGGGCAGGGATAAGAAAAGGCAAACTTGTTGAGTTGTGGACAGCGCTAGGAGCTCAGTCACCCCTAGGAGGCGCTGTGGACTGGGATTGCTGCTACTCAAAGTCAAGGACTGAGATACTGGTAAGAGCCCGCACCAGATCCAGGCTTGGCTACAGGACATAAGCTAACCTTCCCAGGCCTACCTCTGTCCTTTGTGATCTCCTTGGGAAAGTTTTGTCTACACTCACCTCGCCCCAGGTCCCCAGGATAGTGGCTGGTATCGGGGGCACAAGAAAGCACTTCAAGCAGCTTCCTTCTGGCCACCCCCAGGCCAGTGCTGGAATGCTGTAGTGTAGTTACCCCTAGGTGAGAGTGGGAAGGGATGAATGGAGACCACAGAGCTAGGGAAGAGCATGCCCACTGAATGTCCTTTAAAAAAAAAAAAAGAAAGAAAGTCATTTTAGGAGTTGAGTATCAAATCAGTGTTGGGTGGGCACCCAAGGATGAGGGGGGCCAGAAGCCCAGGCCATTAGGTAGAAGGAGTGGGTCATGGCCTACAGATGACTGTAGAATTTCTCAGGAGGGAGTGTGGTAAATTTGAATTAAAATGTTCTGGGTTTATCATGTTTTGATTTGAGGGACAGGGAGTGTGAGTCACCCGAGTTACCCCCTTAATCTAACCCCGTGGAAGTGAGGCTCTTGAGGGAACATCTCCCTTCTGAGGAGCTGGGCTGCTGGAGTCTGTGCAGCCTGTTTGGTGCCTGCTCATCAACATTCTCGGGTCTCCTGGTCATCTTTGCTCCTCTGGGGTCTAGCCAGGTTTTTCTTAGGGAAAGTCTCCCCTCTTACCTCTGCTTTCTATTCTGGGGGTGGGGAGGGAATCAATGATATTAAAGATGGCTAGTTGCTTTGTTATGGGTTTGAGTCACATTTGCTATAAAACAAATCTTGTTGGAAATATGTGGGGAACAAGGGAATGAGCAGCCTCTTCCCGATGTTGAAAATATGTCACAATTGATCTCCGGTCTGGTTTGTAGAGATTCTGTTAGTTAAATGCTGTAAGGAGAATGGCTTTTTGGATTTTACTGGCTCAGCTAGCATTGTTAACCAACTGTTGCAGGCTCTGCAAATAAAAGTGATCTTGAACCCATGTTCTCTACCTAGTTTGTAATATACTCAAAGGAAGATTCATTGCCCATAGGGTTCTGGGGTCACCTAACTAAAACTAAGGCAACCACATTTCTTCAAGGGGATTGGCTAAAACAGTCCCATTATCACTGAAGACCAAAGGCATCATCCGTGATGGCAGGGTGGAATAGGCATGTGCAGTAACCTTTTTGCCTTAGGCAAAGCAGTGTACACCTTTGATCCCTGTGTTCTAGGTGTAGGCCCATGGACCTCAGTTCCAGGCCTGCCACAGTCACATAATGCCAGGCAGTGGTGATGCTTGTCTTTAATTCCAGCGTTTGGGAAGCAGACAGGAACTCACTCTGTAGACCAGGCTGGCCTCTAACTGGCAGAGATCTGCCTCCCAGGTGCTGGGGTTAAAGGTGTGCACCACCACTGCCCGGCATAGAACAAATCTTTTAAAAAGGTCTTTATACTCCAACTTTTCTATTTGATATTTCAAAGGAATTGTTTGAGGGCTGTAGGGACTGCTTTCCAAAGTGGGTGGGGGTTGGGGGGGTCTGAGCAGAGATAAATTTGAGGAATGCTATAGGCAATGTCAGGACTGGAAACAGCAACTCATTCCTAAACCAGGGCAGAGGTAGAGAAGCTAGGAGGAGGGAAGAGGCCAAGCTGCCGGCCACAGGGGTAAGACTGCCCACGCTAAGGTAGAAACTGACGGCAGAAAGGCCAAGATGGGTGTGCTTGGCTCTGTGTAAAAATCCTGAGACCATGGCCGGGCAAGGGCTTCTAGAACAGTACACACAGTCCCTTCCTGTGACTCTGGGAAGCGCTCCCAGCTGTCCAGTCATCCTCCCTCAGGTCTCTGTTTTTCTCAGATTTCAGTCCTCACTCCAGGCATGATGGCCGTCATAGCTACACCGTGGCCACCAGGTGGCGATGGTGCCCCGGGTTGTCCCCTAGGCAGCTCTCTTCATGTTTCCTTCCCAGACAGGCAGCTGAGATGAAGCCCGGGGCCCTGCTTATACCTGCAAGTTTGCTTGCTTGCTTGCCCCTGGCCCTTATGGTTTATTTGGAATGACACAAAAGTAGAGTCCACTTCAACTTCCTTTTAATGATTTTTTAATTTTTATTTCACGTGCATTGGTGTTTTGCCTGTCTGCATATCTGGGTGAAGGTATAAGATCCCCTGGAGCTGGAATTAGGCAGCGGTGAGCTGTCATATGGGTTCTGTGAATTGAACCTGTGATCCAATGTAAGGGCAGCCGGTGCTCTTAAACACTAAGCCTTCTCTCCAGCCCCCACTTCAACCTTTTCAATGTCTATCTCCAAACTACTTGCGGCTAAGGCAGACAGGATTTGGAATTTGAGGCAAGTAAGTATTTGAAACACAGAAATGCTACTTTCTTTAAAGCTTTTTTTTATTTTTTTCAAGACAAGGTTTCTCTGTGTAGCTTTGGAGCCTTTCCTGGAACTTGCTCTCTAGACCAGGCTGGCCTTTCATTGACTCTGTCTCCCAAATGCTGGGATTAAAGGTGTGCACCACCGTTGCCTGGCATGGAAAATTACTTTGAGCTAGGGTCTCATGTGACTCTGGCAGGCCTGGACCTGAGGTCACCACTGCCCGGCCTAATTTTTTTTTTTTTTAAATAAAAACTTAAATTTTTTTTAAAGGATTCTATCTCATGTTTGTGTATATGTATATATGTCTTAACTACCTGTAACTTCAGCTCCAGGGAATCTGTCCTCTGGCACCTTCACACATGCACACAAATAAAATTAAAATAAAAATTAAAAGAATTCTGCTGGGTGTGGTGATGCATGCAGAGGCAGGTGGATCTCTGTGAGTTCAAGGCCAACCTGGTCTACAGAGCTAATTCCTGGACAGCCAGAGTTAAACAAAGAAACCCTGTCTCAGGGAAAAAAATAATTCTTAACAAGGCATAGTGGTTTATTCCTGTAATCCCAGCACTTGGAAGGTGGAGGCAGGAGGTTTACTGTCAGTTTGAATCCAGAACTGAGTACCATAGTAAATTAGAGGCTAGCCTAGACTACAAAGAGAAGCTACCTAAAAGTGGGGGCGGGGCTGACACACAACTGAGATGACAATGACTCAGCAATTAAGACACAGGTTCAGTTCCCAGCACCCACATTGGGCATCTCCCAATCTTTGGAACTCTAGTTCTGGCCTTTGAGGGCACCTGCACCCATTGTTGTTCTTCTTTTTCTTAAAGACTTAGTAGCTGGATAGCTGCGCGTAGCTGCGCGGAGTCCTGAGGAACACGTGTGACCAGGGCGGCGGGTGAACAGGCGGTGCAGCGGCGGGTTAATGGCACAGACACAAAAATAGACATAAAGCTTTATTGAGAGAGAGAGAGAGAGAGAGAGAGAGAGAGAGAGGGAGCAAGAGAGAGAGAGGGAGAGAGAGAGAGAGAACAAGAGAGAGAGGGGGAGGGAGAGGGAGAGAGAGAGAGAGGGCGCGTGTGCACACGCAAAAGGGGGCAGTGAGAAGAGAGAGAGGGAAGAGATTCAGGATGACTCCAAGAGACCAGAGGTCGCTGGGAGTGGGCGTGGAAAGGGGCGGGGACCAAAAGAATAACACCCATGAGGCATACACAGAGACGCAGAAGTAAAGAGAAATCTTGGGATTTTGTTGTTTGAGACATGCTCTCACTGTGTAGGGGGCCAGGCTAGCCCGCAGCATTCCTTCTGCTTCCCAAGTACTGGAATCAAAGGCATGTGCCACAGTACCTGCCAAAAACAAATCCTTAAAAATAAGAAACTAGTCCAGGTAAGTTTGGGGAAATCCACATTAAAGAGCCGTTACTTGGGGTTGGTTTTGTGCCCCAGGACTTTTGCTTAGCCACTATTGGTGTGGTTTGGTTGCCAATGCAGGTTACCTACGTTTTATGAATGGGAACACCCATGCTCCAGTACTGATTGAGTCACTGGTCACTCATTAACAACAGCGGAAGTAGGAGAAGGCCTTTATGAATGGGAACACCAATGCTCCAGTAGTGACTGAGTTCCTCCTGGTCACTCCTTAACAAACAGCGGAAGTGGGAGGAGGCCTTTACCCTTTCTCTGGCTTTCAAGTCACCTTCCCAGAACTATGCCAGCGAGCTGTGAGCTTGTGTCTTGCCTGACTAGATCAATATGCCAACAGAATTTCAAGGGAATGGCTTTGCAGTTAGTAACTGGGACAAAGCCCTGTGTCTGAGTATCTCAGTTTTAGTCTGGGAATTTCTGCATCCTGGGTCAGTTGAAAGACCCTGCCTCAAAGAAGACAATGGAGAGAGTTATCACTGAAGTCTCCTGATGTCAACTTTAGGCTTCCACATGTGTGTGCACATATGCCATCACATGTGTGCCCATGTGCACATGCACAGACATGAAAGCCCTCCCCCCCCAAAAAAAATCAGTGAAGAGCTACAGAAAAAGATACCTGATGTCAACCTCTGGCCTCCATATGCAAGTGCGTTACCCCATACATGCACGAACACCCCACACAAACACAAATATACACTACACACTTAAGGGGAAAAAAGTCAGGCAGTGCAGTGGTGTTGCACACCTTTAATCCCACCATTTGTGAGGCAGAGGCAGGCAGAGCTCTGTGAGTTTGAGGCCAGCCTGGTCTGCCGCTGCTCCTCTCCTTCCCTGTCCCTCTCTGACTGCCTCTGTGACACTGCCACCACTCAGGGACCTGCAGCGTTTCTGCCACTGCGCCCCTCTGGGAACCAAGGCATTTTATTGTTACCGTTACATTAGTGCTTGTACCTCAGCCAGGCTCTCCCTGTTCCCTCCTGCCCATGGGCGGGCCAGCTGAGAACACCTGGGCTCAGGAACAAGGCTTCTTCACAACAGCTCTTCCTTCTATCTGCCTGACGAGCGACCTCTGCGCACACCAGCAGCTTCAGTGGTGAGCTTTCCCCTTTCAGCCCGAACCACAGCCTTCATGGCTACGGTTGAGCCCTTGGCTAACATTCATCGCTGGTTGCTTTCCATATCTGAAATCATGACCAGACAACCCTAGGTTGGTCCTCCTGTGCTAGCACTGCACACTGTGCGGTGCATTCGATTTGGGGGCCCAGGGATTTTTCTTTCTTTTCTTTTTGGACACTCATAAGTGGTTCTTGCCATGAGAGACCGCTTAGAGTGGCCTCTAGCCTCTCTGGCTTCCGAATTGCCCACCGGGAGCCAGTCAGGCTTTAACACTCTGCCTGTATAGAGAGGACGCTCTTCTATAGGCCCTGTGGTGTTTTTCGTGAGTTTTCACGTTTTCAGCTATGGTATAAACCCTCAAACTCTCAGCCACCCGCCTATGAATGCTCTCCCAGTGTACTGCCGGCTCTGCTTTTCCTCGAACTGCCCCTGCCATCCCATGGATTGGACAGATCCACAAGGCAGCTGTTTTCAATTCTAGCATTTGCTCCCCGCCGCGGGCTTGTGTGGTGGCTTGGCAACAGGGCAGATCACCCCTCTAGGTCTCTCTTGTTATTATGTTTAAATCTCCCATGGTTAAAAAAAAAAAGTGGCTTCTCCATACAACATGTGTGACTGCTGTCATTTTGACTGAGGTCAAGTGACTTCACCACCATCTTAACTGACAGCCAGGTCAGGTGACCAAGTCTCACCATCTTTACTGAGGTATTTCATACCTACTTCTCCAGTGTTGACTCTGTTACATGTGTGTTTTGCGCAGTGGCATGCCTTTGGTAGAGCCCACCAAGAGCATCCACTTTGCCCAATTCCTGTTCACTGTGTGTATGTGCATATATGTAACTTAAATACACCTATGTTTACTGTTAAATGTTACAATTATCTGTTCATTGTATCTCATTCCAGACTACAAAACAATAAGTCTCGTGTTTTAAATTGGTATGTACTTTTAAGTCTCTTACAAAAAAATACCACATATGTAATCCAACCCTGATTTAAAATATATCGAGCTGTTCTCTTACTATTGTCAGTTCTGCTGTTAACCTTCTATTGCAAGCAGTTTTTTCTTCTTTCTTTTTACAAGTGTAAATCTTACCTGTTAAGTTGAGAGCCAGTCCAGTCAAGCTCAGACCCAGCTCTCTAGGCAGATTCTATACTGCAGTTATAACTCATCTATACCTGGTAAACAGCCCTCAATTGCTCAGAGATCTGGGGAATATGGCATGTAAATAATTAATTATTAAAAAAAACTTAACAAAAAGAGACAAGTTGGCTCCTAGCAGCAGCACTCTACTTCCTCCAAAGAAGACAGAAGACAAATGGGCACAGAACAACATCCATCCGCAATTTGCTTCAACTGCCAAGTGCTCACTACTGGGATAAACTACCTTTCATCTAAACTGAAGATCTCCAGACATGAACAGAATCACTGGAATCGACAGCCTAGCTGCTCAGGTCAAGGTAGCTTGTCTTCCTTCAGATTTCTTAATCCACAGGATCTACTGGAGCCTGGCAGTAAAAGAAAAATACGACCCTCAGCAATCATGGAGGACCCTGAGGAGTAGCTCTAGGTGCCAACCAAGTAAGTTCTGTCATTTTTTAATCAATAACTCAAGTAGGATTTTATCCTTCTCAAAGATCTCTGATGCCGTTTGACAGTTGAGAGGTTTTGTCCGTTTAAAAGGAAAACCTCACCAAACAAATTTCAGTGAAACACGAATACAAGTTATTAAGGTGTGTGTAAAGGTGTGAGGATAAATACAAGTTAAAAATACTTTCATTATGCAAAAAAATCTGTCAGTCATTCTGATATAAACCCAAAGAATTCTTGTGAATTCCAGGGAGCCGAATTGAAGGATCCACCTTAAACAGGTCAGATACACTCCTCTCAATTCTCTGGTTCTAAAATTCTTTTTTTTCCTAAACTTAACTTTGTCCTCTGTTCTGCCAATATCTTAAACAGGTGTAAGAGACACCAGACATTCCATACCACAAACACCGAACAGGAACAAAGATACCAGCTACCCCAGGATATGACGAGCACCCAGCTTTCTCAGGTTCCCCCCCAAGACGACACCCACAAATTAGCAGGAAGCAGTCTTGAGAATCTGCTGCCCCAATTGCTTTAATCTGTTGTGCCTAACCTCCCACCTTTTTATTATAAGAAAGAGATGGGGCTGGGCGGTGGTGGCAAATGCCTTTAATCTCACTCAGAGGCAGGGAGATCTCTGTGAGTTCGAGACCAGCCTGGTGTACAAGAGTTAGTTTCAGGACAGGCTCCAAAGCTACAGAGAAACCCTGTCTCAAAAAACAAAAAAAAAAAAACAAAAACAAAAAAAAGAAAGAAAGAAAGAAAAAGAAAGAGATAGAAATGTTGTAATGGTCTGCCCTGTTCCTTTAAGAAAGAAGCCCTGCCCACTCCATCCACCAGCAAAGCAGGCAGATTTTCCTTCCACTTCCAGTCTGAACCCCTTCCTTTTCCATCTCTCTCAAAGAAGCAGCTCCCTTCTCCCCACTTCTACCTTTGCCCCCACTCTGTCTGTCTGTCTGTCTCTCTCTCTCTCTCTCTCTCTCTCTCTCTCTCTCTCTCTCTCTCTCTCTCTCTCTCTCTCTCTTCCCTCACCCTTTCTTCCTTTTCCTTCCCTTCCATAACCCACTAAATAAATATTCAACCTCACTCTGTATGGCATGCTTATCCATCTGTCTCTCACCCAACATGGCTGCAGCTTCTCATGGGACTGGCTGCCCCACCAAGGTCTCTCACCCACCATATGGCTTTCTGCCTAGGCTCCCAGCCTAGGACCCACTGGCCCCTCATGGCTCGCAGGTCACTCAAAGGCTCCCTGCCTGGGACTGGCTGCCTTTGTGGCCTGCAGTGGTCTCGTGCCCGCTGCCCACTGTCACCACTTGGGGACCTGCAGAGTTTTAGTTTTACCGTTACACTCGGAGTATGGAGCCCCTGAACATACAAAGGCAGGGAGAAAAGAAGCCCACAAGAAGTAGTCTGGAAAAGAGAAGAAAATCCACTGAAGTCTAATGTATTGACTCCTTTCTACAGGAGGAGGCACATGCCATCGATGAATACAGAGGCCCCTGAATGGGTGGGAGTGTATTTCCAGGACATTTTTACCTGTTTTATTTTTTTATATTTATTTATTTATTATGTATACAATATTCTGTCTGTGTATGCCTGCACGCCAGAAGAGGGCACCAGACCTCATTACAGATGGTTGTGAGCCACCATGTGATTGCTGGGAATTGAACTCAGGACATTTGGAAGAGCAGGCAATGCTCTTAACCACTGAGCCATCTCTCCAGCCCCTGTTTTATTTTTTTGAGACAGGATCTCATTATGTAGCCTTGCTGTCCTGGAACTCATTATGTAGAGCTGGCTTCAAACTCACAGAGATTCACCTGCCTCTAACTTCTGATGAGATTAAAGGTATATGCTACCACACTCAGGGGCTTTTATAGAATTTTTTATATTTTTTTCCAGACAGAATCTCTTATCACCCAGCCTTGCTGGGAACTCACTACTAAGTCGAGAATGACCTTGACTCCTGATCTTCCTGACAGTACCTCTGAATTATAGATTTTCTGTACCCTTATCTAGTTTATTCAGTGCTGGAGAATTGAATCTGCGGCTTTGTTCATGCTAGGAAGGGACCCTACCAACTGAACTACATCCTCAGACTTTTTTTTATTTCTAACTTTAGGTCTATAGGTATTTATCTGCATGTATATCTGTGTACCACTTGTGTGCCTAGCACCCATAGAGGGTGTCAGATCCTGTGGGACTGGAGTTACTATGGTTGTGAGCTGGCATGTGGGTTCTAGGGAATCAAATCCAGGTCCTCTGGAGGAGCAGCCAGTGCTTTCACCACTGAGCCATCTCTCCAGTTTCTGTTTTAAATCTTTTACTGCAAAATAATTTCACAAAGAATACTTTCTTCCCCTAGCAGAGTCTAGAGGGGAGGGCTAGTGTGCTGAGGATTCAAGGAGGCTCCCTCTCACCCCAATGTGTGTGTGTGTGTGTGTGTGTGTGTGTGTATTTTTTCAGACAGGGTCTCCTTATGTAGTCCTGGCTATCCTAGACCTCACTAAGTAGAATGGACTGACCTTAGCTCTCTGTGTAGATGAGATTGGCCCTGAACTCACAGAGATCCATCCTCCTCTGCCCCCCAAGTGCTGGGATGAAGGGTATATTCATTCACATTAAGTTTTGAAATAATTTTGTTTTTGTTTTGTTTTTTGGGTTTTTCAAGACAGGGTTTCTCTGTAGCTTTTTTTTTAAGATTTATTTATTTTGTTTACAGTGTTCTGTCTGCATGTATACCTACAGGCCAGAAGAGGGCACCAGATCTCATTACAGATGGCTGTGAGCCACCATGTGGTTGCTGGGAATTGAACTCAGGACCTCTGGAAGGACAATCAGTGCTCTTCACCTCTGAGCCATCTCTCCAGCCCCCTTCTCTGTAGCTTTGGAGCTTGTTTTGGAACTCATTCTGTAGACCAGGCTGGCCTTGAACTCACAGACATTCACCTGCTTCTGCCTCTCTAGTGCTGGAACTAATGGCATGTGGCACCACTGCCCAGTGGGCTTCAGTTTTTTTAGTACAATGGATATCTGGCTAATGTCAGCAGTGAGTTCTCATGAGACCTAATTTTCCAGCTTCTGGCTGGGAGACCCCTCTCTCCTTCCTTCCTCCTGCTGAGTCCTCATAGGAGAGTTCTGGATACAGAAAGAGGTTGGACGCCACTTGATCCAAGTTGAACATAGGAGAAATTATCTGGGCAACAGCTTCCTCCTGGCTACTCATATTCCTGAATGTCATGTCTGTTCCCAGACCCAGCTGACCATGCCCCAGCATTTTGTTGTCCGGAGTCCCAGTTCTCGGTAGGTTCATGCCCTGCTCATCAACAGTCTATACTCTGCTCTCCTGATCTTGGGGCACACCCTGCTTCTCCCCTGCCCCCCCTCATACCTACCCTGCACTGGAGGGTAAAGGGGGAAGGCTGGTGGAAACCGAGGCACGTCATCTGTCACCTGCCTGGCATTTGTCAGTGTCCAAACAACTGGGTGTGAAGGGAGAAGAATGACAAGCCTTGACAGCTGCCAAGCTACATACCACGGTCAGGAACGGCTGGTCAGGCTGCACTGAAATAGGGTGTGGTGTCTGGCCTGGGAGCTTTGTGGCCTGCCTAGACATCTGGCTGGCTCAGAGGGTCCAGATGTGCTGACAGATGGGAGATGACCCAAAACACAGGTTACTGAATAGCTTGTGGCCCCAGGATTTGGTGAGCATTGAAAGGATGGGCAGATAGAAACTTCAGATTTATGATCGCTAATACGCGGATAGATGGTGGGGTGACTGGAGAATTAAATGATGCGATGCATAGAAGTACTTACTGCCATTCCATTAAGTATTCCAAATCTCAAATTGAGTCGGTAGGAGTCTAGCACTCAGAGTAAATCCAGTGCCTGGTCCAACTCCATACAGCTACAAAGCAACAAACAAAAATCATCTCAGTGAGTCCTCTGCATGGCGTCTCCCCCTTTGCAAAAGGACAGACAGGCCCTGAGGAGAGGCTGTGATTCACCTTACTTGGCCAGCCCAGGCTGAGGCATGCAGTGACCGCCCAGCATGCAGCCTGGTCTATATTCTGGCTTACAACACTGGTTTTCCATGGGTGCTCTCCTCCCTCCACCCTCTCCTGCCACCCACCACCTAGTCATAGAAACCTGCCGAGACAGGAATGAGAACCACTTTCTATTCTTATTTGATTATATTCTTGAATATATTATACGGAGTAATACAAGGCCATCTCTTTTTGGTTTGTCCTGAAATGGTATCACAGAGCCTGGACTGACCCAGACTCACCGTGTAGCAGAAGAGGACCTTGGACTTCTGGTCCCCCTGCCTCTACTTCCTGAGTGCTGGGATTGCAGGAGACATGCAGCACCACACCTGCTTTTATTCTGTCCATGCAAGTGATAGAAGCCAGGGTTTCCTGCATGCTGCGCCAGCTCTCTACCAACATCCCCAGCCCTGTGTTTTCATTCAATTTTTTGAGATAGGATTTTACTATATAGCCCAATCTAACCTGGAACCAATGGTGATCCTCCTGCCTTAATTTTGTAACTGCTGGGATTGTAAGCAAACACCACCACCAACAACCTCCTGGGGGCTGCTGAGAACTCTCCCAGATGAAGAGGAAACAAGACCCTGGGAGTTGATGGGCAGAGCATAGAGCTGACTGACAGTCTCTCTAGGTAGTAGCCTCCCTAGACCATGACCTCATTCCATCTCTCCCCTCTCCCTCCCTCCCTGGATCATCCAGATGTCCTTTCTATTCCAGCAGGAGTCTTCTCAGAGACTCATTGAACTGGGAAGAGCTCTAAGGAACTCACTCACCCTAAGGGGAAGTGAATGGAACCCTCTCTTTCCCAAATAACTTTGGTGAGCCAGGGACTAGGGGTTGATGTTTCCAGCAGATGTTGGTCAAAGTCAAAACACAGCTGGATATGGTGCTGGATGCCTGTAATTCCAGCACCAGGGACGCAGAAGTCAAAGAATCACTGCAAGTCCCAGGCCGTCCTGGGCAGTATTGTGAGATCTCATTTCCCAGGAGGGGAGAGAAGGCTGAGGATGAAGCTCACCTGGGAGAGTGCATTCCAAGCATGTGTGAGTCCCAGTGCTCCAGAAACCTGCTGGGGTGGTACATTCCTGAAACCCCAGAACTAAGAACGTGGGACAAGAGGATCAGAAGTTCAAGGCTAGCCTTAATGATATAGGGAATTCGAGGCCAGCCTGGGATACCTGAGATCCCAACTCAAAATAAAGGGAGAGAGGTTGTTCATATGTGTCCTACAAGAAGGTTTTGTTGTTTTGTTTTGTTTTTCTTTAAAAAAAAAAAGTTTTGGCCGGGCGGTGGTGGCGCACGCCTTTAATCCCAGCACTCGGGAGGCAGAGGCAGGCGGATCTCTGTGAGTTCGAGACCAGCCTGGTCTACAAGAGCTAGTTCCAGGACAGGCTCTAAAGCCACAGAGAAACCCTGTCTCGAAAAACAAAAAAAAAAAAAAAAAAAAAAAAAAGTTTTGCTGAGAGTGGTGTACAAGCCTTTAATTTCATCTTTCAACGGGCAGAGTCCACCAGATCTCTGTAGGCTCAAGGCCACCCTGGTCTACATAGGAAGTCCCCAAACAGCCAGAGTTACATGGAGAGACTCTGCCCCTCCATCATCATCATCATATTTCCTGTATATATGCCTGTATGCTTGCATATCCACCATGTGTGTGCAGGCAGCTCAGAGGTTAAATCTACTGAAATTACATGTAGTTATGAGTTGAACTGTCTGATGTGGGTGCTGGGGAATGAACCTGGGACTTCTGGAAAAACAGTGTCCATTCGGGGCTGGAGAGTTGGCTCAGAAGTTAAGAGCACTGACTGCTCTTCCAGAGGTCCTGAGTTCAATTCCCAGCAACCACGTGGTGGCTCACAACCATCTGTAATGAGATCTGGTGCCCTCTTCTGGCCTGCAAGCATACATGCAGGCAGAACACTGTATACATAATAAATAAATTAAAAACAAAACCAAAAACAGTGTCCATTCTTAACTGCTGAGCCATCTCCCCCGCCCACTATTTTTGTTTTTCAATATGTACAGTAGTAGAAGAAGAGAGTGTGTGTGTGCACGTGTGTACTTCCTCGCACACACCTCAGCCTACACAGCTTTGTACTTGTTGTGTTGATGAAAAGGATAGACACACAGACACGGGTACAGAAAAGCTGGGCTCGGGTGGGCCACACACTCTAGTGGAGCAGCAGCCGGGAACCTCTGCATTTATTAACACATCTGCCTGGAAGAGGCAGATTTATTGTACACAGCTGAAGAAGGAGGCAGGTTTGGCTTACCTCGGTTGGAGGTCTCTGTAGGGAGTGGTCCCAGCTGTCAACATCCATCAGGAAGCCGCGATTGATAACTTCTGCACGTACTGTCAACACGGAGCAGAGGACTTTGCCTTTCCCGTGTGTCCTTGCTATGGTCATGCTCATGTCAGCAACACACATTCACTCAGGACTTCGTTTGCCTCCCACATGTGACTGTTTATGCACATGTGTGTGAGAGCATGGGTTTATGGCATGTGTACTGAGGTCAAAGAAAGAGTAACTTCCTATTGGTCTTCACGTTCTACCTTGAGCTTCCCGGGAGTCTTTGTTCTGCACCTCCCATCTTGACTCAGGTGTTGCGGGGATGTAGATACACAGGGCTTCATTTGACTGCATGTGGATTCTGGGAATCCAAACTCAGGTCCCTGCTTTATCTATGAAGCCATTTCCTCAACCTGAAAAGTCATTTTTTTTTTAACCTATAGTGCTGCATGCAGAACCCAGGGCCTTGCTCAAGCTGGGAAATTCTGTGCCACTGAGCAATGTTCCCAGGCCTGCAGCTTTCTTTCTCATCCCAAATGTTGCTTTCTCTTCCAAATCCAAAGTTTCTCAAGCACCCAAGCTGTTCAGTGTCTGCCTGAAGGTCACAGAGAGGTCTTGAGTTCCTTTTTGCCCTGCTGGCCTTTCCTGCCTCACTTCCTGTCTCCTTGTCCATCCTCCGGCCCAGCCAGATTTCTCAGCATTCCTCAGTCACTCGCCCATTGACAGTTCACTATCTGTGAACAAGCTGTTCCCTCATGTGAGACACCTAACCATCTTCTTTTCTGCCAATTCAGTCCTCCTCCAGAGACACCCTGGGAGGCATCAGTGACCCTTTCATTTGCTCTCTCAATGATTTAGCCACACAATTATTCATTTACTTAATCTGATCAATTCCTTGTCTGCATTTTAGAGTTCTTTTTTCTCAGGACAGGATTTCTATGTGTAGTCTTGACTGTCATAGAACTCACTTTGTAGACCACGCTGGCCTGGAACTCACGGAGATCTGCCTGCCTCAGCCTCCAACAGAGTGCTAGGATTAAAGATGTGTGCTACCATACCCAGTCTCAACTTCTCAGCATTTTGATTAAGATCACTGAAGTATTTCGTTAGTTTGGAGACAAAGTTTTGCTCTGCAGCCTAAAATTCATGATTCCCTTGCCTCAGACTCTTGAGTTGCTAGGAATGCAGGCCACCACAACTTGCCATGAAAAGAGTTACTTATTCCCACCTTCTCTCCTTTCATTCCTCCCTCCTGCTTTATCTCTTTCTTCCTCTAGTTTAGACTGGCCTTGAACTTACCACTTAGCAGAAAATGACCTTGAAGCCCTGTTCTTCCCCGCAAGGAGGGGAATTGCAGGTTTGTGTTGCCAGGCCTAGCTTTCTCCCGGTTCTCCACGAAGTTTACTTCAGAGGAACAGTGGTCAGTAGAGGCGCTGTGCATTTTCAAAGTATCAGAGTTTGGGAAATAACACCATCCCATGGGACCTGCTGTGGACCCTGTTTGTTGGAATGCTCACCCTCAGGCCTGAGGTCCCTCCCAAAGTTGACGTCTCCTATCAGACCACAGCCTGCCTCTGGGCACTAAGGCTCCTGTGTGCCTGTGTGTGGTTGGCGCTCAGTGAATCCTGCCCACACACTCTGACAGGGCAGAGCCACAAAGTCTTATGTTTTCATGCCTGTTCAGGGTGAGGTCACTGCCCAGGGACAGTTCAAAGAAAAGAACTTTTATATATATATATCTGTCTTGGTGGTGGCAGCACATGCCTTTAATCCCAGCATTCTGGAGACAGAGGCAGGCAGATTTCTGAGATTTTGAGGTCAGGCTGGTCTACAGAGTGAGTTCTAGGACACCCAGGTCTACACAGAAAACTTTGTCTTGAAAAACAAAAATTAAAAAAAAGGGCCAGGCTGGAGAAAAGACTCAACATTTAAGAGCATTTATTGTTCTTGCAAAGGACCCGGGTTCCATTCCCAGTGTCCACATAACAGTTCACAACCATCTGTAACTCTAGTCCAAGGTGTCTACTGCCCTTTTCTGGCAGCCCTGGGCATCAGACACATACATGGCACACAGACATCCATTCAGACAAAATACTCATACACAAAATATAAAAACTTTTAAAATTTCTCTGTGTATCTTTAGCTGACCTGGAACTTGCTCTGTAGACCAGGCTGACGTCAAAATCATAGAGAATCTCCTGCCTCTGCCACCCAAGTGCTAGAATTAAAGGCATACACCACCACTACCTGGCTAAATAAATCTTTTTTAAAAGTTTTACACTTATTTATTGGGGTCATGCCACAGTGCCAGTGTGGAGGTCACCGACGGCATGCAGGAGTCACCTCTCTCCTTCCTCACGAAGTCCAAGGGATCACTTGGCAGTATGTGTCTTTTTTTTTTGTTTTTGTTTTTGTTTTTTTGTTTTTTCGAGACAGGGTTTCCCTGTAGTTTCTAGAGTCTCTCCTGGAACTAGCTCTTGTAGACCAGGCTGGCCTCGAACTCCACCTGCCTCTGCCTCCCGAGTGCTGGGATTAAAGGTGTGCGCCACCACCGCCCGGCTGGCAGTATGTGTCTTTACCCACTGAGCCATCTTGCTGGCCTCTCAGACAGAGGACTTCCTGACCAGGAGATTGTCTGGGCAACCCTAGCCACCAGAAGAAGCCTTGGATCTTGCCTCTGAGTCGGCTGAGGTCGGGGACCCTCGTAGATGGATTTCTTACTCTTGCCTTTATTTAGGGATGGGGCATCCTAGTCTCTCTGACCCACATTCTGACCAGCACAGAGCTCATTTTGGGTTCCGGTTAGCTCCTGTGCTGGAGACGCTCCTCTCAGAGTCGGTTCCTCCGGTCAGAAGTTAGACCCTCCCTTGTTTCCCAGCCTCTTCATAGCCGGAGCTAACTCTACCGAGGCTCTTGACCCTCTCTGCTCCACTGCTGGCAGCTAAGGTCCTCGATGGACATCGGCATTGCTGAGACACCTGTTCTGGGCAGACTCCTAGAACACAGACGTCTCAGGGCCACCTCTGTCTTCTACGATCCTATGAGGAGAGAAGGTAGCTGCAAAAACAAGCACCTCTAATGGGACGCTTAGGGACAAGCTACGATGAGGGGAGGCGTTCAGTGTCCCGAGAGCCTCAATTATGGAGCCTCATAGGGAGGGGCCCGAGCTTACTCATTTATTAATTACCCCATTCTCTAGCAGGAGGTGCTCTGTTAAGTGAACTGGATTCAGTGTCCGGAGGCATGAGGCCAAGTGTGACTGGGGCAACTTTTTACTTGGTTCTGTGGGTGAATCACCAAATTCGAGGGCCTCTTTCTTTCTTTCTTTCTTTCTTTCTTTCTTTCTTTCTTTCCTTCTTTCTCTCTCTCTCTCTCTCTCTCTCTTTCTCTTTATTCCTTCCTTCCTTCCTTCCTTCCATCCTTTCTTTCTTCCCTTCTTTTTTGTTTTTTGTTTCCCGAGACAGGGTTTCTCTGTGTACCTCTGGCTGTCCTGGAACTCACTCTATAGACTAGGCTGACCTCAAACTCACAGAGATCCACCTGTCTCTGCTTCCTGAGTGCTGGAATTAAAGGCAAGTGCAGTCACCGCCCAGCTGAGGAGTCTGTTTTCTTTTCATTTTGTTTTTGTTTTTCGAGACAGGGTTTCTCTGTATAACAGCCCTAGGTGTCCTGGAACTAGCTCTTGTAGTCCAGGCTGGCCTTGAACTCACAAAGATCACCTGCCTTTGCCTCCTGAGTGCTGGGATGAAAGGCCTGTGCCACCACTGCCTAGTAAGTCTTTTTTCTTATTCCTGCCTTTGAAGGGCCTGGGGCAGCCAGCAAGACCATGCTTGGGAAAGATCACCAAAATGGCCAAGCAGCACACACATCTTCCCTTTGTTTTTTCTTGGTGCACTTCCTAGATTCCGGCTTACAGTCAGCACTTGGAAGCTTCTGACGCGTGGACAAAGGGACAAATGAGTAGGCAAAGAGTGACTGAAGCTGGACAAAGTGGTACAGGAGGTCTGTAATCCTAGCAGCTGGGAAATGGAAATGGGAGAATCCTGTTCAAGGCTAGCCTTGTCTACCTAGCAAGTTTAATGGAAACCTATCCTGGGCTATATGAGACCCTATCTCAAACAAACAAACAAACAAAAAACCAAAAACACCAAAACAACAAAAAAATAAAACAAAACAATAAAATTAGCTGGTCGGTGGTGGCACATGCCTTTAATTCCAGCTCTCAGGAGGCACAGGAAGGCAGAACTCTGTGAGTTTGAGGCCAGCGTGGTCTACAAAGTGAGTTCCAGGACAGCTAGAGCTACACAGAGAAACCCTATCTCAAGAAACCAAAGAAATAAGTAAATAAATAAAATATGAGTAGCACTGTTCTCATCAATTTATTAATGATGTGTCCTCTATATGAAGACAATATAATAACTGAAATTTTAGAATAAGGATGTGGAGTAAGAAACTCTACACATGGACTTGGTATTAGAGTGTTTTTCAGAACAGGGCTGGAGAGATGGCTCCAGGGTCAAGAGCAGCTGCTGCTCTTGGAGAGGACCCAAGTTCTGTTCCCAGTACCACATCAGATGACCCACAAGTCCCTCTAACTCCAGCTCCAGGGGATCCAATGCCTCTGGCCTCAGTGGGCACCTGCACTCACATACATAGACAAGCATATACACACACAAACATGTAACTAAATATCATAATGTACCTTGAGATGGTGAAGATGTAATAATATGTAGGTTGGGGACATAGCTCAGTGATGATAGGTCATGTGCTCATCCGACATGAGGCCCAAAGTTTGACACATGACACACAATTAGATAATCACTTAATCACTGAACTGGGCATGTAGTGCATGTATCCAGGACACTCAGGGAATTAAGAAGATTGTGAGTTCGCCTCCAGCCTACGACACACAGTGAGCTGGCTGTGGTGGCACACGCCTATACTCCTGGCACTTGGGGGGCAGAACCTGGCAGATTTCTGTAAATCTGTGGCCAGCCTTGTCTACAGAGTGAGTTCCAGAAAAGCCAGGACTGTTACACAGAGAAACTGTCTCAAACCACCCCCACAATCCCTGCAAAAAAGATACATTGTGAGACTCAGTTTCAAACACACACACACACACACACACACACACACACACACACACACGCATCCACGCAAAAAGAAATAAATAGAAGAAAGTAAAATAATACATGAACAAGAAAGCATGTGGTGGCACATGCCTGTAGCCCCAGCACAGAAGGCAGAGGCAGGGGTTAAAGGTCATCTCTACATAGACTAGGCCACAGGAAACCCTGCCCCCAAACAACAGAAACCTGCATAGCTGCTCCGTTAGCCTCAATTCTCTACCGTGAGTTCTGTAGAGAATAGGAAGAAAGCCAGGCAATGCCATCTTTTGGGAACTGATCCAGAGTTTACATTCAACAGTCTGGGTTATGCAGTGAGCTTGAGGCCAGCCTGGGCTATATGACTCTATCTAAGAAGAAAAAAAAAGTCAACCCTTTCTATATGGTGAGTTCTAGGACAGTCAAATCTATGTAGAAAAAAAAAGAGGCTGGTGGTGGTGGCTGACACCTTTAATGGAGGCCAGCCTGCTCTATAGAGCTAGTTCCAGGACAGCCTATTGTAGCACGAATAATAAAAACTCAGAGACAGATATTGGGGTTCAACCTGAAGACCAGAAAAGCAAAGCAGCCAGCCACTGGCTCTTACCATGACCTCAGTTCAAAAATGGTGATCCTGCCTCTAAAGAACCCTCAGAATGAGACTGAGACTGAGAGCTGTCGGAGGAGACAGAGGCAGGCCTGGTTCAGAAAAGATCCTGTTTCAAAACAAACATGTCTAGCAGATGGTAGGTGTTGGGTTGGAGACTCCAGCTCCTACCTGCATGGTCTGGGAAGCCGATTCCGACCTCTCTTCCTTCCTCCCCCACTCCATCCCCCCACCTCCAAATCTGCTCAGAGACCCTACACACAAAGAAAAGGCGCCAAAAACCCGGTTCTGCATTCTTTGGTTTTCGAGACAGGGTTTCTCTGTAGCTTTTAGAGCCTGTCCTGGAACTAGCTCTTGTAGACCAGGCTGGCCTCGAACTCACAAAGATTCAACTGCCTCTGCCTCCTGAGTGCTGGAATTAAAGGTGTGGGCCACCACCGCCCTGCCTCAATATACCTCTTGTAATACTTTTTCAGTTCATCTTGATGTGGCTCTGTGGTGATATTTTGTTTGTGTTTTAACAAACAAAGTTGCCTGAAGATCAGAGTGCTAAAAGCTCTAAAAGCTAAAAACTACTAGAGGCCAGGCAGTGGTGGCACACACCTTTAATCCCAGGACTTGGACCAGGCAGTAGTGGCGTGCAGCTTTAATCCCAGGAGACAGAGGCAGATGGACCTCTGTTAGTTCAAGGCCACCTGTGATACACAAAATTGATCCAGTCTAAAAGAGAAACAGAGCGCACACAAAGGTGATTCCAGCACTTAGGATCACAGGCCTTTAGTCCCAGCACTACGAGCCAGAGCTCAGTGCAGGCTGAGCAGCAGGCGGAGCAGCAGGCGGAGCAGCAGGCGGAGCAGCAGCCTGTCTGAGGACAGGCTCGTCCCTTGGTCTGAGCGTTGGTACAGGAAAGACTGGAGTGACTGCTCTGCTTCTCTGATCCTTCAGCTTTCACCCCTGATAGCTGACTCTGAAGTTTTATTATTAAGAACAATCATAGAATTCATGTTATATGGTTCACTGCGCCAGTGGACAAACTTCCTGGGGGTGGGACACAAAAAGCCTATTGGTGCCTCCTGCTCAGGAAGCACAGTGTGGAAGGAGAGGACGCCCAGATTTGTCCTCTGACCTCTGACCTCATAGCATACACATTACTACACCGAGAGGCAGGGCTCCTACACACATGCACACCAATTAAATACAATGTCATTTTTCTTTTCAATTTAATTAATTAATTTGTTTCATGTACATTTTGGTTATCTGTGTGTATGTCTGTCTGAGTATGTCAGATTCCCCTGGAACTGGAGTTATAGACAGTTTTGAGAGTGCTGGGAATTGAACCTGGTTCCTCTGGAAACCACTTAGCCATCTCCTCCCAAAACACCCCCCACCTTTTTTTTTTTTTTTTTTTTTAAGAGTCTTATTGTGTAGTTTGGCTAGTCTGGAACTTGCTACGTAGATATGTAGACCAGGCTGGTTTCAAATTCACAGAGATCCACTGCCTCTACCTCTGAGTGCTGGGACTGAAGGTGTGTATGCTCTTTCCAGGTCCTTAAAATGTAATTTTTAAAAACCCCAAAAGCGAAATTCCCTAATCCCCAGCTTTAATTCGAAGTCTAGCATTTGGGTAATGGAGCGGTAGGATGGCAGCCTGGGAAAGGGGTCTGGATTTAATCTTAAAGGCTGAGCTGCTTTAGAGAGGCTAGAGCCTCTCATCTGCCCTTTGGAATTGAAACTTTGATTAATCCCTTTGCCAAGAACAAGGTCCTTCCTCCCTCTCCTCTGATGATTTGATGTGTACCACAGATGTTATCTAGGTCTCAGGGAAGCAGGCAGGTTGGAGAACATCATTCTAAACATAGCTTGGGACCCATAGGGATGGTTTGCCACAGTCTGCACAGGAACTAACCCCGACCGTAGAGATGAGGCCAGAACCTTCTCTGCCAAGTGGCACAGTGTATGGTTTGGGCCTAGAAGCTGCTTGGTCATAGGAGAAGGCCACTGTGCTGAAGAAAAGAAGTAGTCCCTGGCTTGGAGCAAATGGTATTTGTTCTGTTGGTTTCTTTGAGCCCTTACAAAGGAATGTATACAGAATGTGTGTTTGTATACAGAATCTACATAGGTGATCCTGTTCTATGTCCTTCCACAATCCCTTAAATATTTCAAAACTAAACAGAGCTGAATGTGGTAACTCATGCCTGTAATCCCAGCCATTAGAAACCTGAGGCAGGAGGATCACAAGTTTGAGGCCAGCTTAAGTTATACATTGAGACTATCTCAAAATATCAAAAAATAGCTGGAGAGATGGCTCAGAGGTTAAGAACACTGACTGTTCTTCCAGAGGTCCTGAGTTCAATTCCCAGCAACCACATGGTGGCTCACAGCCATCTATAATGAGATCTGGTGCCCTCTTCTGGCATGCAAGCATACATGGAAGGAATGTTGTATACATAATAAATAAATAAATAAAATATTTAAAAAATATCAAAAAATAATAAAATACAAGAGAAATAACACCATGACACGTGCCCTTAATTCTCTGGAATTTTCTGAAGCAGAGCCAAATGGAACTCTGTGAGTTTGAGGCCAGATTGTTCTACATATTGAGTGTCAGGACAGCCAGGGCCATGTAGAGAAAACCGGTCTAAAGACACACACACCCAAAAATTAAAAATCTAGTGAATGAACTAAAATACTCTACACCTCAGCCCCAGGATGTACCTACGACACAAACAACAGAGGCTGGGTATTTTAGACACAAACCCAATCTAGCCAAGGAAGCCAAGAACCAGCAATGGAACAGAAGGCTGTGGTAGAGTTGCGTATTGGGTCTTGGGTTTGTCTCTGGCCATGCACATAGACAGGATGCTATTTTTGGAGCACAGGAGCATGGAAGGCGAGGGATGAAAAGCTTCAGGACTTTCAAGAGATATGGGTCAATCCTGTTGCTGCTCTCATCCTAGCTACTTTGAGAAATTTCATCTAGCTGAAAGGCAAAACCCTCTAATCGCCGCCTCTAAACCACCTCTGACACTTCAGCAATGACCACGGGATGAGAGAAGCTTGGGATGGTTTCCAGGTTAGGTGCTGACAGAGAAGCAAGGGGCTCCCCTCTCCCTTTTCCTCATTTAGCTCAGGCTACATGCAGCTGAGGATGACATTGAACTCCTGATGCTCTTGCTTCCGTCTTCCAAATGCTGACAATGCCAGGCTTCCTTTCTATCTCTGTGGAGTTTACTTTAGAAAGCCGAGGTTAATATAGGAGCTGTGCAGTTGTTTTTTTGTAACTGTTACACATGGCTCAGGATGTTCTTGAACTCATCGTGTAGCTGAAGGAGACCTTGAACTCCTGAACTTCCTGCTCCTACCTCCCCAAATCTTGGATTACAGGTCACCACCACAACCAGTTCAACCACAGTAGGTTTATTTATAATAAACAAAACCTTAAATGTCTATCATTGGCCTCTGAGGGCAGACACGTGGTTGCAGAGACACACACACAGGTGAAACGCCTATACACAGAAAATAAATACATAATAGATGAAGTCCTTCACATTTGACCCATGTATCACAGGGCCCTGTTGAGCACCCATGTTGGGAGAAGCCCAAACATCTGACCGTTCTTCCACTTCCTGCTCACAGTGAAGACCCAGGATGGTCCTCATTTCTAACACAGTGGTCTCTAAGTGCTGAGCCTGGACTAGTACTTAGGATTCATTAGAAACATAAACTGGAGAGATATTAGGTTGGAGAGGTTGCCCAATGGTTAGATCACTTGTTGCTTTTGCAGAGGACCTGAGTTCATTTCCCAGCATCCACATGGTGGCTGTCAACCCTGTGTAACTCCAGCTTCAGAGGATCTGAAACCCTCTTCTGGCCTCCGTGCATGCACATGATACATAATTATGTATGCAGGCAGCTATGCACACCTACATACCTAAAACAAACAAACAAATCAATCAATCTAAAGAAATACGAACTCGCTGGGCAGTGGTGATGTATGTCTTTAATCCCAACACTTGGGAGGCAGAGGCAGGCAGATCTTTGTGAGTTTAAGGCCAGCCTGGTCTACAGAGCAAGTTCCAGGACAGCTAACAGCTAGTGATACACAGAGAAACCCTGTCTCAGGAAACAAAACAAAACAAAAACAAAAAAATCTAGCTTTTTTTTTTTCCAGAAGATTTTGATGTCTCTCCTTTGGGGTAGGCAAAATCACCTCTGACAATGTCTGAAAGGTTGTCTGACACTTAGGTACTGAAGGATATGGTCCAATATTGTGCTGGCTTAGGATACAAGGCACACAAAGTTGAGGCTTAGACTCCCCTGGGCTGAAGTTGGACAAAAGGTGAACAGGGCGTGGTTTGGAAGATGGGAAGGGTATGGGCTTGAGTTCTTGTTGGCAGAGGTAGTTGGTCATGGATGAACCCTGAAGAACAGCAGGCAGTTCAGACCCTCAGGCTGGGCTGCTGTGGTGACCGTCATCTGCCCAGTTCAACAGTTGGCTGCTCTCCCTCTGGGCACCCTCCACAGCATCGTTAGCATGGATGACATTCCTGCTGGTGTGAACACTGAAGTCTCCTGATCGTCCCTGGTGCTGCCTCGGTAGAGTCAGTGTGTCCTATCACGGTTCTTGAGATGTGGACCACAGTGCGCCCTTCCCAGACCATGGCCACCACAGGCCCGGAGCTCATATGGCTGATAAGAGCGGGGTAGAATGGCTTCCTCTGCAGGTCCCGGTAGAGCTCAGCAAGGATGCTTTCTGGTGCCTGCAACATCTTCAGCCCCACCAGCTTGAAGCCCCGCCTCTCAAAGCGGTGTATCACAGTCCCCACTATCCTCTGCTGCACCCCATCTGGCTTCACCGCAACCAGGGCAACCAGAGTACGCTCCTGGGGCCAGGAAGGCCCTCCGGAACTGGGGCGCACCAGCAGGCCTGGAATGCGTGGCCCGCACAACAACGCCCGCAGCACAGCGCGCCCAAAGAGGCAGCCCATGGTGCGGGCTGGCATGGCAACGAACGCAAAATCTAGCTCTTAAAGGGAATGGAGTATATAGGCATGAGGATCAGAAGTTCAAGGCCAACCTGGTCTACATGGGAAGTTCAAGAAGAACCTGGGCTATATGAGACCTTGCCTCAAAACAAACAAACAAATAAAAACATATCTTTCTAAACAAAATTTAAAAATGCTGCATATGGTGACTCTGATGAGTCATGCCTATAATTCTAGCATTTGAGACACTAAGGCCTAGAAGTTTGAGGCCAGTCTGGGCTACATAGTGACAGTAAAGCCAAAAATTAAAAAAGGGGCCACAAAGGGGCCAAGAAGGACCCTCTACATTTCTTTGATGCATGCATGCTTCACTATCTCGCTGGTACCAGAGGTTCAGGGAGGGGTCAGGAGAAATACACTAAACACAGCTCCTCCAGGTTTTATCTCGGAACAAAGTGTGGGTATAAAGAAATAAACACGAACAGCACACTCACCATGGCTTTGTTTTCCTCAAGGCCCAGGCAGTCGCCTTTGTTTAAGGTTAGATTGTTTACTCCCAAGGGATGGGGGAGTGGGAATTAGAAGTAGCGCTTGGACAGAAGCCCGAGAGGTTTCACTCAGTTCCTTGGGAGTCTGACTGGGGACACAGAGAGCTCAGAACTCAGGGTTCCTGGCCAGGGAGAAGGGCCTCTGGGGACCCAGGAGGGCGGGACTGTGGTTTCCAGAGGCAAAGATGACATAATGTCTGCTTGGCCGGCAGACGCCAGTTCTGCTGGAGTGGCCCATCCAAGTAGCAGGGCCTAGGTCTTGCCCCAGGTTTGCCCTGATGCTCAGAGGCTAGGTTTTCTCTTTCCCTAGGATGCTGAGGAAACTGAACCCAGTAGCTGGGACTTCCTGCTTATCCCAGGGCTGCACAAATCCTGGCCAGCCTCATCATTCAGCACAGGGGACTTGGGTGGTCCTCCAAGATGCTTCCACAGCCTGCTTGTCTTACCTCAGTTATGTATGTTTGCTTGTTTTACATTTGTTTTTATTTTGTGTGTTATGTGGCCATCTTTGACGGGGTTTGTATGCGTGTGTGCTCATGCATGCTTGCACACATGTGCCACAGAGTATGTGTCAGAGGTCAGAGGACAATTTGGCAGAATTAGTTCTGTCTGTTGGAAATAAGATGATAGCACATTCAAGGGACTAATGAAACAAAGCGAGTTGTTTGTTTTGAGACAGGGTTTCTCGGTGTAAACAGCTCTGGCTGTCCTGGAACTCACAGAGATCCACCTGCCTCTGCCTCCCAAGTGCTGGGATTAAAGGTGTGCGCCACCACTGCCCAGCACAAAGCAGTTTTTAACATATAATTCCTCAGAGAGGGACAGAGCATAGATAACAGGTGAAAAAGAGCTGGGGTGCTGGTTTGGCACAAGATTAGTTTTCAAAAAAGAAAAAAAAAACATTAAAAAAAGAGTAGTTTTCAAAGTCCTCCCATGATGGGATATTCCTATCCTCTCTTCCTATAGGCCAAGACTAGCCTCCTTCTCAAATCCCCCATCCTATTAGTTTAGAATACAAAGTCTTACCTAATTAATCATTTGGGACTTGAGATTGCCTCCTTTAAAAAAATTATTTATGGGCTGGAGAGATGGCTCAGTGGTTAAGAGCACTGGCTGCTCTTCCTAAGGACCTGAGTTCAATTCCCAGCAACCACATGGTGGCTCACAACCATCTGTAGTGAGATCTGGTGCCCTCTTCTGGTGTGTGGGCATACATGGAGGCATACATATTTATTATGTATGTTGTATACATAATAAATAAATCTTTTAAAAATTATTTATTTATGACCTTTTTTTGTTTTTTTAGACAGCTCTGGTTGTCTTGGAACTTGCTTTGTAGACCAAGCTGGTCTCAAATTCACAGAGATCCACTTGACTCTACCTCCCAAGTGCTGAGACTAAAGGTGTATGCTGTCACAGGCTTATTTTTATTTTATATACATTTGGTGTTTTGCCTGCAAGTGTCTCTGTATGCAGGAATCAGATCCCAGGCAACAGGATTACAGACAGCTGTGAGCTGTCATGTGGCTGCTGGGTGATGCGTTAAGAAGTATTTTCACACTAGCCCAGAATGGAGTAAAATAAACATTTTTTTATTTAGGGATAGACTCACAGAAAAAGCAGTGATCAGCAGGAGTGGGGAACTGGAACAGAGGCCCTCGGGCAATTCTTCGTCTGAATTTATAGTACATAAGACCACGCCCAAAATGGGCCAGTATCTTAAAGGCTATTGGCTGAAGGAATTCCCACAACAGCTGGGTACTGAACCTGGGTCCTCTGGAAGAGCAGCCAGAGCTCTTAACTGCTGAGTCATTTCTCTAGCCCCAAGATTGCCCACTTTTCTGACTGTGGGCTCAGTCATTAGCATACTGCCTATGGTGGCTCCTGTTCATCATACCTCTGCTCAACACTGAGCACACCTCATACTGAAAACAGACAGGGCTGGAGAGATGGGTCGGTAGTTAATAGCAAATACTGTTCTTGCAGAGGACACAAATTGGATTCCCAGCAACCACAACAGGCAGGCAGCACACAACTTTCTGAAACTCCAGCTCCAGGGGATCTAACACCCTCTGATTTCCTCCTAAGGACACATATACAAATAAGCAATAATGAAAATTAAGAAAATGTAAGGGTTTTTGTTTGTTGTTGTTGTTTTGCTTTTAGAGACAGGATTTCTCTGTAACAGTCTGGCTGTCCTGGAACTTACTTTGTAGATCAGGTTAGTCTCAAACTCACAGAGAACAACCTGCCTCTGCCTCCCAAGTGCTGAAATTAAATGCATGCCCCACCACTGCCTGGGAAAAATTTAACGTTTTAGAAGAAAGGAAGGAAAGAAGGAAGGCAGGCAGGCAGGCAGGCAGGCAATGGACCTTAATTATCTGTCTGTCTGTCTATCTTTTTTTTGGATTTTTGAGACAGGGTTTTCCCCCTAGGTCATTCTGGAACTCCCTCTGTAGACCAGGCTGCCCTAGAACTCAGAGATCCTCCTGCCTCTGCCTCCCCAGTGCTGGGATTAAAGGCATGCACACTCCTGCCCAGCTAACAATCTATTTCTTTCTTTCTTTTTGTTTGTTTATTTGTTTGTTTTCAAGACAGGGTTTCCCAGTAGCTATAGAACCAGTCCCGGAACTCACTATAAGTAGACCAGGCTGGCCTTGAACTCCACCTGCCCTCCTGCCAAGTGCTCAGATTAAAGGTTTGTGCCACCACAGCAGGACAGCAATCTATTTCTTACATCTCCTTCTACCATGTGGCCCTAAGAATGAAACTTAGGTTAAGGACTGGATGGCAAGCTCCCTAACCTGCAGAGCCATCTCACCAGCCAGGCCATAACAGTCATTGTTGACTGTCATTCTTGATCCATCAGTGAAGAAGTGATGCACTCGGGGTAAGAGCAAGGCCAATGCCAGAACCCTGCCCCCGGCCATGGTGCTATTTAATGACATCAGTCCCTGTCTCTCACACACTGTCTCATCCCTACAAAACATTTGCACATGCTTCCCCCCTCCTTCATCGTGTGAGACTGAAGGGTCATGACTTCTGTTTTTATAGAGCAACAGGGGGTTTATAGAGTCTAACCAGCTTGCTCAAGATCACCCACTAGAAAGTAACAAAACCAGGCCAAATGCTTTGCTCCCAAACCGCTTATTTTGTCCTTCATTCTAGATCACAGCAGCGATACCCATGCCTAGAAGCCCAGGGCGGGGCTCAGTGCAGTCCCAGCAAACACAAGCTCTCGGGTCTTTGTCTTTCTCCTCCTTTTGTCTCCTCCTCCTTCCCTTTCTTCTGCTTTTCCTCTTCCTCCCCCTTCTCTCCTCCTCTTTTTCCTCTTTATTTCTCTTCTTTTGTTTGTTGTGAGACAGGGTCCCCGGTAGCCCAGGTTGGCCTCAAACTTACTATGGTATCAGATGATGACCTTCTGATCTTCTCGCCTCAACTCTCCTGCTTGTCAGCTGACCAGGGGCGACTCTAATGATTTTTGAATCCCAAACTTACCCCAGGAGAAAGCTGTCCCCGAGGTTGTTGGCAATCTGGAAATGATTTAGCATTCCTGTCCACTGTTCTCTTTCCCATTAGTCTTTTAAGTCTCTTTATACATTGTAGGTTAAAAACTTCATAACAGGGGCTGGAGAGATGGCTCTGCAGTTAAGAGCATCGCCTGCTCTTCCAAAGGTCCTGAGTTCAATTCCCAGCAACCACATGGTGGCTCACAACCATCTGTAATGAGGTCTGGTGCCCTCTTCTGGCCTGCAGGCATACACGCAGACAGAATATTGTATACATAATAAAACAACAACAAAAAACTTCATAACAACAACAACAACAAAAGCCCCATAACTGACAGATGTGGTGGTGAACACCTTTAACCCCAGCACTCAGAAGGCAAAGGCTGGTGCATCTCTGTGAGTTTAAGGCCAGCCTGGTCTACAGAGGGAGTTTTAGGGCAGTCAAGGCTATATAGTGAGACCCTGTCTCGAGAGGCACTGGTGGTTTAGACCTTTAATCCCAGCACTTGAGAGGCAGAAGCAGGAGAATTTCTGTGAGTTAAGGCCAGCCTGATCTACAGAATGAGTTCCAGGACAGCCAGGGCTATTACACAAAGAAATCCTGTCTCGTAAAACCAACCCAACCCAACCAACCAACCAACCGAACAAGCCTGTAGCTGCCAGGCATAGGAGTGCATAGCCAGGCGTGGGAGTGTACACCTTTGATTCCAGCATTCCAGAGATAGAGAGGCCGATCTGTGAGTCCTAGACCAGCCTAGAGAGACCAAGTGAGACCCGTCTCAAAAATAAATGAACAAATCCAGCCACAACCCATTAAGCCCCACCTGTTGTCCCTTATGTAGAATTTGTACACGACAATGAGGATGGTCTTGGTTCCACTTTACAAGGGCACAGGGAATTCTGGTACCTTTCACATGTCTCCTACAGGCTTCATAATGCATCGGTAAAAAAGCCTGGAGTGGGACCCAAGTTCAGGTTAAACCTGGAATATATGACATCCCCATCCCACCCCTGACCCACTCTTCCCCACCCCTCTCCCACCTCCCATTGTTGGTTGGTTTGGGTTGATCATTTTATTTTATGTGTAGGAATGTTTTGCCTACATATATGCATATGTATCACATACATGCTTGGTGCTGGAGGAAGTCAGAAGAGGGTGTTGGATTTGTTGGGACTGGGGTCTCTATTAGGAATTTTTCTTGATGCAAGCTCTCTGCCAATGCAAAAATATCCAGGTTTAATGGCATTCCTGTGCTCTCGGGTGGCCCCAAGGGGGAACCAGGAGACTGCCAACTTGACCACGAGGGGGAGAACCAACCACCAGGAAATTTTCCAGGGAAGCAGTTTAAGGGCGTGGTCAAGATTTTGGCAGGCCCTCCTCTGGGAAGAGGGTCAAGACTTGGTGGGCACAGGGACAGGGCCTCCAAAGATGGAGGCCAGAGACTAGGGCTTACAGTCTCTATGGATGTTTGTTAGCTGTCATGTCAATACTGAGCATTGAACCTGGGTCCTCTGCAAATAGGGTCCTATTATGTAGCTCTGACTGGCCTAGAATTCCTGTGTAGACAAGATGTATGTATATGCATTTATGTATGTGTGTGCACAAGTGCCCGAGTGAGTACCATATGTGATGGCTAGGTGCAGGAGCCTGTGCACACTCAGAAGCTAGAAGAGGGTGTCAGATGTCTTGGAACCAGCATTGCAGGTGTTTGGGGGAAATGTAAAGATGGTTATGAAAGCTGGGACCTCGACTCCAATCCTCATGGTCATATAGTATAAGGTCTCTCCTTCCTGTGGGGGGCCAGGCATGATAAGCTAAGTCTGGGCAGAAAGGAAGTTCTTTACTTCCTCCAACCATTATCACCTGGGACTCTGGCCATCGATAAATTTAAATGGAGTCTGGAGTCTCAATAGTTTACTCTGAGACAATGCCTGGCAGGCCGAGATTACCCGACCCTCATCCAAGAGCAGACCATTCAAAGAAAATTCCTGGCATTCCAGGATAGAAACACCTACCAGCACTTCACCAGGACACCCCTAGACAAATGTCAGCCAATCAGGGGTCCTGAACCTCAGAGACCCCTCACCCCCACCTTTACTACTATAAAAACCCAATTCTCATTGAGCTCGGGGCTCTCTGGATATTCCAATACGTTGGACTTGCGGAGAGACTGAGTTTGCAAACTTGATTAAAATAAAGGCTCTTTGCTTTTACATATGGGACTCGGTCTCCTTTGTTGGCTTTTGTGGGGACCCACGGATTTGAGCCTAACACTTCCGCCATGCAAGTTCCAGGAATCCAACTCAAGCTGTCAGGCCTGATGACAAACACCTTTACCCTGTGAGCTGTCTCACCGCCCAGCTCAGGTTTTTAATGAAAAACGCTGTGCACACCTATTGGTTTCAGGTGCAGGCTGGGCAAGTCTGAAACCTGCCTGTGTGGGGCCAAGTTCTCTGCAGCAGGAGCTTTGCTGCCTAAGTCAGTCAAACAAACCCGCGGGCACTATTTTTCTCCCCCAGGTGACCTGAAGTGTTGCACCAGGATGCCCATCCCTCCCGACAGGCTGGGTCCTGGACCTAGGTGTTGTGTGTCCGGGATTCCCCACTAATATCAGTGTTCATCTCTGGCTCGGTTCTGGGGTGACGTGTGTCTGGAAAAATGCCCAGAGGTGGCTTCTACCCAGCTGGCTTGGGAAGGGAGGGGAGTGGACTATCTGATGAAGGAGTCTGATGTGTCTAGCCGTAGCTACGAATCTTAATTCATCTTCATTCATCTTCTCTAGCCTACTTGTGACAATCTGTTTAGACCAACAAAGAGTGCTCAGCCCTCCCTGAGGAGTTAGTAGCAGTTAATGGCTGTTGCAGGAGGGGGAGTCATTTTCTTGTGTTGCCCATTCTTTAGTAAACAAACCACCCTAACTCCCTGCAAGTGACCCTTAATTAAACTCAATAGGTCACCATTAAAAAAAAAATAAACAAAACGAGGTGTGGCAGAACATGCCGTCAAGACCAGTGTCTTGAGCAACTGCATTTCCTCAAAGGACAAAGGCTCTAATTGAGCCTGGCTTCAGGAATGGGTTAAAGAATTATTACTCTAAGGTAAAAAAGCAAGAGAGTGAATGCTGTGGTTCACACAACATTGGAGAGGCTGAGGTGGGAGGATAAAATATGGGGCCATTCTGGTCTATACAATAAGACTTTTTCTTAAAAAAAAACAAACTAGGGTCTGGTAGTGGTGGCACAGGCCTTTAATCCCAGCACTCGGAGGCAGAGGCAGAGACAGGTGGATGTCTGTTAATTTGAGCTCAGCCTGACGTACATAGTGTTTTCCAGGCTAGTTGGAGCTAAATAGTGAGACCCTGTCTTAAAACAAACAGGGCTGGAGAGATGGCTCAGCGGTTAAGAGCACTGACTGCTCTTCCAGAGGACCCGGGTTCAATTCCCAGCACCCACATGGCAGCTCACAACTGTCTGAAAATGCAGTTCCACGAGATCTGACACCTTCACACCAATGTACATAAAGTTAAATAAATCATTTAAACAAACAAACAAACAAACAAAACACCAGCCAAACAGAAAACAAAACACAAAACATAAAACCAATTACTAGCAAGACAAAGTGGCCCACAGCTGTAATCTTGAGAGGTAGAGGAAATATGACTGCTACGATTTCCAGGCAAATCAGGGCTCCATAGTGAGACACTGTTTCAAAAAGCCAGAAAACAAACAAACCAACAAATCAATGGAAGAACTGAGGCTATAGCTGAGTGGAACACTTGAAAAGGCTGTTTGATCTCAGCATCTTGAAATAAAAAAGACCAAACAACAACAACAACAAAAAACCCAAGCCAACAAATAAAAAGCAGGGCCAGTGGGATGGATCAGTGGATAAAGGTATTTGCTGCCAAGGATAATAACCAGAGTTCACTTCCTGGGAACTATACTGTGGAAGGCTAGAACAGATTCCTACACATTTTTCTGCCTCCACATGCATGCCACTGCATGCAGTGGTTCACACATATATACACATACATAGGCACATACATAAATAAATACAATTTAAAAAAAAGGCCCAGGGCTGAAGAGATGGCTCAACGATTAAGATCACTGACTGCTCTTCCAGAGGACCAGAATCTAACTCCCAGCACTCACATGACAGCTAACAACTGTCTCTAGCGCCAAGATCTGAGACCCTCACATAGACATACATGCAGGCAAAATATCAAAGCATATAACAATATAAATTAATAATAAAAGTCCACCCACCAGACAGTGGTGGCACATGTCTTTAATTCCAGTGCTCCGGAGGCAGAGGCAAGTGGATCTCTGAGTTTGAGGCCAGCCTGGTCTACATAGTGAGTTCCAGGTCAGATAGGGCTACACAGAGAAACCCTGTCTCAGAGGAGGGGAATGCAGTTGCTGTCAAGCCTGATGCCTTGCGTTTGATCCCCAAGACTCACAAGATGGACAGAAACAACTCTTGCAAGTTTCCCTTTGACCTCCACACATCATGACATACACGACCCTCCAATAAATAATGTAATAAAAAATTTAAAAAGAGAGAGCAACAACAAAGAACCCAGGCACAAAAAGGAAGCAATCAATCGTATGTTGTCTGGGGCTGTAACATCTGAACGCTTGCCTAAGTCTGGGGGAATCCCCTTTCCCGGAGGCTCACTCATTACTTCTGCCCCACAGAGACTGCTCCACACAGCTGCAGCCGTATCCCTGTGATGCAATGACTGGTTTCCCCAAGAGTGAGCCATCACAAAGAGCAAAAAACCAGAAGGAAGCTGTAATTCTTTTTATGGCCAAACCTCCAAAGTCCTATTCTGTCGACTCTGTCACATTCTGCGTATTAGAAGTCTGGCTCACACTCAAGAGAGGGAATATGAGGCTCTACCTAAAAAGCAGAAATTGCCAAAGAATGTGATTGTGTATGGGTGTGTGTGTTTTGCCTGCCTGCTGTCTGTATACCATGTATGTGCCTGGAGCCCTCAGAGGCCAGAAGAGATCCCCTGAAAGTAGAGTTACAGACACTTGTGAGCTGCCATGTGGGTGCTGGGAATTGAACCAAGGTCCTCGAGAAGAACAGCCAAGGCTCTTAACCATTGAGCCATCTTTTCAGACCCCCAGGCAATTTCTTTTTGGAAAAGGTGCAGCAATACCAAAAACAGGCTAGCAAGCACACCATGGCTGGCATGCTCCCTAAAGGTGGTACTGCATCTCAGCCCATTGGTGGGGTCCCTATTTCACAGTCTGGTATTACTGATTAATCTTCACAGAGAGAAGGGGAAGGCTCAGGAAATAGAAACCCTTTCTGGGCTAACTACTTTTGATTAAAAGGAGGAGGAAGAGGAGGAGGAGGAAGAGGAGGAGGAGAAAGAGAAGGAGGAGGAAGAAGAGGAGGAGGAGGAAGAAGAGGAGGAGGAGGAGGAAGAGGAGGAGGAGGAAGGGCTGGGAGCATGACTCAGTGGTTAAGAGCATTGGCTGTTCTCGAGGACCTGGATTCAATTCCCACTACCCACACAGCAGCTCACAAGTGTCTGTAACTCCAGTTCTAGGGGATATGGTGCCTTCACACACACACATACACACACACACACACACACACACACACACACATATATTCAAAATACCAATATATGTTAAAATAAATCTTAAAAAAGGAGAGAAAATATTTCTTATACATGCAAATACACATAAGTAAAAATAAAATACATTCATTCTTTTAGGTCCATATATTCCAGAGGATTTGACATCCTTTTCTGACCTCTGAGGGCACCAGGCATGCACCTGGTGCACAGATACACAGGCAGGATAAACATTCCTACACATAAAATAAAATAAATAAAAAATTTTAAATATTTGAGCCAGGAGGTGGTGGCACACTCCTTTAATCCCAGCACTCGGGAGGCAAGGGCAGGCGGATCTCTGTGAGTTCAAGGCCAGCCTATTCTACAAGAGCTAGTTCCTGGACAGGCTGCAAAGCTGCAGAGAAACCCTGTCTCGAAAAATCAAAACTAAAACCAAATAAATAAACAAACAAATAAATAAATAAAATTTCAATGTTTAATAAAAACTCAATTAAAAAAAAAACAGGCCTGAGAAAACACTGTTACTAGACACATTGGTGATAATTTTTTGTCTCTGACTGTGATCTTGGAGAAGCTGAATAATCTCTCTGAGCCCCTGGTTTCTTATCTGTCGGAGGAGGAATACAAATGGCCTTCTGCTGAGGATGAAAGTGCTGATGTGTGTAAAACTTGGAGTTCTTCCTTGAACTCAGAGTTCGTATAACGGGGCCTTTCTGGAAGAGCTGGTAGGGGACCAAAAGGAGATGCTGCAGCTTCTGGATAAAGGAAGGCTGTGGTTACTCTGGACCTTTACAAAAGGAGATGCTGCAGCTTCTGGATAAAGGAAGGCTGTGGTTACTCTGGACCTTTACAGAAAAGATCTTTGGGGATGCAGAAAGCAGAGAGATGACCCAGCAGGTATAGGTGCTTGCTGCCAAGACCAACAAACTAAATTCAATCCCTGGGGACCCCCCCTTAAATAAATAGAAGCTCTTTGGAAAGCACAAGGTAGGGTACAAGACAGGAACCGAACTCCCTAGACCAAGTGCTTTGCGAGCTCAAATTCTTTGTGTGGGCTCCCCTCTCCTCCAGTCTCATTGTCACTGAGACTGACCTAGAACTCATAGTAACCCTATGCCTCAACCTCCCAACTACTAGAATTGTAACTGTGAGCCACAAAATCTGGCTACTTCCAGTTCTTGTTGGCCACCATTTGGAGAGGGCGAAAAGGTGTTACCCTTTCACGCACTCGTCCCGAGGCGCAGAGACTCTGACCAGCTCTTTTAAGCCCTTGCTAGGAACTTACTGGATTAGACATGACAGTGGTCCCGACAGTGGTCCTTGGTGGGAGAGAAGGAAGACAGGTGGTTGGCAGTTAGGTGTGGTGATGAATACCTGTAATCCAGCACAGAGACCTTAAAAATACTATCACAGGTTCATGATCAGTTTGGACTGCTTAGAGGATTCTAGAGACTCTTTCAAAAACTGGAAAACAAGCACTTAAGAAGTAGGGCAGCTGGTAAAGTGCTTGCCTGGCACGCACAGGCCCTGTGTTCAAATCCCAGTTTGCCTGGCATACACAAGATCCTGTGTTCAAATCCCAGTGTTCCTGGCATGCACAAAGCCCTGTGTTCAAACGCTAGCTTGCCTGGCATGCACAAAGTCCTGTGTTCAAATGCCAGCTTGCCTGACACACACAAGACCTTGTGTTCAAATCCCAGGACATCATAAAAGCACACGGTAAGACCGGGCAGTGGTGGCACACACCTTTAATCCCAGCACTCAGAAGACAGAAACAGGTGGATCTTTGTGAGTTCGAGGACAGCCTGGTCTACTGAGTGAGTTTCAGGACAGCCAGGGTTACACAGAGAAATCCTGCTTGAAAAACAAAAACAAGACAAAACAAAGCAAACATCAGACATGGTGGCAAACATCTGTAATTCCGGCACTCAGGAGATGAATATGGGAAAATTAGAAGTTTAAGGCTACATAGCAAGTTCCAGGCCAGCCTCTGGTCTATAACAGAAAGATAAGAGACAGAGACGGACAAACTACCAGACTTCAGAAAATGATTGCAAGAAGAGGCAGTGAGAGGGTTAGAAAGATGGCTTAAAGGTAAAAGCCTTACTAATCTTCCATTGGAGGCAGGTTCGGTACTCTAACCCACATGATGGCTCACAACCATCCATAACTTCAGTTCCATGGGATCCAACATGGGTGCCATGCACACACATGGTACACAGACATACATGCAGAAAAAGCACTCATACAAGTTAGGAATGGTGGCACACTCTTTTAATCCTAGCACTCGGAGGCAGTGGCAGGTGGATCTCTGTGAGTTCAAAGCCAGCCTGGTCTACAAAGTGAGTTCTAGGACAGCCAGGACTGTTACACAAAGAAACCCTGTCTCAAAAAACAAGCAAAAAAACTAAACCAAACTAAAACACCTACTCATACACAGAAAATATATGTATTTTTTGAGACAGGGTCTTACTCTGGCTGTCCTGGAATTCACAATGTAAACCAGGCTGACCTCAAACTCACATAAGTCTACCTACCTCTGCCTCCTGAGCGCCGAGATTAAAGGTATGTGTCACTATATATGTTTTTAATTTTTTTTAATTTAAAGAAGATGGGATGATGAAGGAAGCCTGGAGAATGATCAGGTCGATAACACAATTTACTTCTGAGGATCCTGGGGTGGCCACCACAGAAAGCAGGGAGAAATCTGGGTGCAGCTAGGGAAGGGAGAAAGAACAGGCACAGAAACCTGACTTCCAGACTCCCTGAGTCTGTAGTTGCGTCCCTGTGTGGTGGCTGGTGGCCAAGGGTTGATCCAAGGCCAGCCTAGAGCTACAAAAGAGAACAGGATGTGTTGGGAGAGGGACTGAGATTAGAACAGAGGAATTTATCTCACTGATTTGCCTCTGAGAAGATCACATTGTGAACACTTTCCTCTCAAAAAATTTGCCATCTGTGGTCAACCTAGTTGATAAAACCAGAGCTGGGAGTGGTGGGGCACATGTGGGCTCAGCTTCTTAGGAGGCTGGAGCAAGAGGGACATTTGAGCACAGAAGATCAGTCACTTGGACAGTATAGCAAGATGTAATCTCAAATCAAATATATATATATATATACACACACACACACACACACACACATATAAACGTATGTATGTATGTATGTATATATTTGGTGTGGTGGCATATGCTTTGAATTCTAGCAGAGACAGGAGATCCGTGAGAGTTCAAGGTCCACCTGGTCTACACAGTGAGTTCCAGGACAGCCAGGACTATATAGTTTCTCAGAAACAAACCTCCCCATGGTTATCTGTCTCCCCTTGGTTATGATGAACTAAATCTCACCCAGCTATGCACCTGATGATAGTTTCTGTTTTCCTATGTGTGTGTTAACACCACTGGTCTTCACTTCCTCAGTACTAGGATTCTGTTCCCACCAAGCCACCAAACCTAGCTGTTGCTTCTTTGCCACCCAAATAAATCACATAGAGGTTTATTCTTTCTTATAAATGCCCGGCCTTAGCTTGACTTGTTTCTTGCCAACTTTTCTTAACTTAAATTATCCCATCTAACTTTTGCCTCTGGGTTTTTACCTTTCTCTATCCCTATTTCTTTTCTTTCCTTCTTATTCCTTGTCTGGTTGTGTGGCTGGGTAGCTGGCCCCTTCTTTTCTTGCTTCTTCTTTCTCTTTCCTCTTTTTCTATTTATTCTCTCTGCCTGTCAGCCCCACCTATCCTTTCTTTGCTCAGCTATGGGTCGTCCAGCTCGTTATTAGACTAATCAGGTGTTTTAGACAGGCAAAGTAACACAGCTTCACCGAGTTAAACAATGCAACACATCTTTGCATCATTAAACAGACGTTCCACAGCATAAACAAATGTAGCACATCTTAAAATAATATTCTACAGCACCTAGTTTTGTTTTGTTTTATTTTCAAGGGTTTCTCTGTGTAGCCCTGACTGTGCTGGACCTTGCTCTGTAGACCACCTGGCTTGCTTTCTTTCTTTTGTTAATGTGAATTCTCAAGATTGAGTTCTGAACTCGGGGGAGCTGCTGGCAGCTTCTAGCTGCTGGAGGAAGGAGAGCCATTTCTCTTTGGGGATGTGGTTACTGGCAGGTTTTTAAGGTTTCTGTCCATGTATGGCCCTACACTTACTTGTGTGCAGATTGCACTAATGCTATCAGGGTTAAAAGAGGACATGAAAGTGGGAGAAGCTTGTTTGGGGGAGGAGGGGATGGAGAGGGAGCTGCAAGCAGCTATGATCAAGTTGCCTTGCCAGGCTGAGTGGTACAGACCTTTAAAGCTTTTAATCCTAGGTATCAAAGCTCCAGGCCAGCCAAGGGGCATAGCAAGACCGTGTCTCAACAAGCAAAGAAAAAACATCAATAAAACAATATTTGACATGCAAGTATAAAATTATTGAAGAAAAATTTAAAATATTCTTAAAGAATAGTTAATTGTGCTGATTGGTGGTAGTGCACACCTTTAATCGTGCACTCGGCAGAGGCAGGCAGATCTCTGAGTTCGAGGCCAACTTGTTCTACAGAATGAGTTCCAGGACAGTCAAAACTGCCAAAGAAACCCTGTCTTGAAAAACAGAAAACAAAAACAAACAAGCAAACAAACAAACAAACAAAGAATAGTCAATTGTAATTGCTGATTGTGTTTTTTTAAGGATTTAGTCCTTGATTAAAGTAACAACAAACCACACATACCCATAAAGAGGAAGAACAGGTTCTTAACTACAAACAATCTTTCACTGTTTTATTAATATTGATTGTATTTTATTATTATTGTGGCGGGTGTACTATGGTGTGGTGTGTGCTTTGTGGGGCCCGTTGTTTCCAGGCCTGGAAAGCCCTGGGTTCTGGGGATTGTACTCTGATCATCAGATTTGCTTTTAACCCACTGAGTCATCACTGGAGGTTTGGGGGGGTTGGTGAGGTGGAGATGGGAGCCTTGCTGCTACACTATTGGTAACACATCTTCCAGATGACTGTAGTGGCTCATAGTTTTACATGTACACTTTCAAAGCCATTAATGCTTCTATTTCATTTATAGACTGAGGTGCCTGTAACATCCCACCACCATCTGTTATGACTCTGTAGAGTGGGTGTTTTATACAGTCTGAGGCTTCCTCCTGAGGACTGGTGTGTAGAGCAAGAAGTCGATTCCTTCATAGCATCGCTCTGCCAGCACTCCTTGTAGACTCTCATAGGTCACATTTATTTATGATGCTATAAAGATGATTATCTTAAAATTTTTATTATATTATTCGTGTATGTGTGTGGGTACTCGACACATTGATGTGAAGGTATGGAGGTCAGCGGAGAGCTTGGAGTTGGTTCTCTTCTTTCACCGTGTGGGTCCAATTGAACGCAGGCTGTTAGGAGCAGCAGCAAGCACCTTTCCCCGCTGAGCTTATCGTACCTGCCCCTAAGATGCTTCTTGCTTTCATTCATTATTTGATTTTTTTTTTTTTGATACAGGTTTCTCTGTAGCTTTGGGGCCTGTCCTGGAGCTCGCTCTGTAGACCAGGCCGGCCTCGAACTCACAGAGATCCGCCTATCTCTGCCTCCTAAGTGCTGGGATTAAAGGTGTGCGCCACCACTGCCTAGCTGGTTTTTACTTTAGAGACAAGGTTTTTCTGTGTAGTCCTGGCTGTCCTGGAAGTCACTCTGCAGACCTCAGATATCTGTTTGCCTTTGCCTCCTAAGTGCTGGAATTCAAGGCATGGACTGCCACCTTCTTATTTCCTATTTGTTTTTTGAGATGGGGCTCTTTGTGTAGCTCTAGCTAGCCTGGAAGGTGCTATATAGACCAGATGAGACTGCCTCTATCTAAGAGATCTGTCCAGGACAACCAAGGCTACACAAGAAACCCTGTTTTGAAAATATCAGTTCTCTCCTTCCAGTCTCTCTCTCTCTCTCTCTCTCTCTCTCTCTCTCTCTCTCTCTCTCCTCTCTCTCTCTCTCTCTCTCTGTGTGTGTGTGTGTGTGTGTGTGTGTAGGGGGTGTTGATTAAACTCAAGTCATTAGACTTGGCAATAAACCCCTTTAGGCCATCTTACCAGCCCGATTTTTTTCTTTCCCCTCCCCCTGTACAGGATTTCTCTGTGTAACAGCTCTGGCTGTACTGTACATCTTAAGTTTAAGGCCATCCTGGGTTACATGAGATCATTAAAAAAAAGGACAAAATGCTTTCTGGGTTTTTATTTTTATTTTTTTGGGGGGGTTGGGTTTTTATTTGGGTTTTATTTTGCTTTAGTTTTTTGAGACAGGGTTTCTCTGTGTTACAGTCCTAGCTGTCCTGTAACTCGTTCTGTTCACCAGCCTGGCCTCAAACTCACAGAGATCCGCCTGCTTCTGCCTCCCCAGTGCTGGGATTTGTCAAAATCACAATCATTTGAAGATTCACTTATTTATTTACTAATTTATTTTTACTTAATGTACATTGGCGGTTTTTTCTACACGTATATCTGTGTGAGGGTGTCAGATCCCGTGGAATCAAACCCTGGCCCTCAGGAAGAACCACCAGTGCTCATCACCACCGAGTCATCTCTCTAGCCCTATACATTCCACATGTGTGAGCATCTGCCTGGATGTGCACCATGTGTATGTCTAGTGCTCAGAAAGGGCAGAAGAGGGTTGTGAGCTGCCATCTGTATTATGGGACCTGAACTTAGCTCCTCTGCAGGAGCAGCCAGTGCTCTTACCCACTGAACTATCTCCAGACCCCCCTGACAATTTTGATGCTCAATCAATGCTTCTAAGATGATGCTGAACCCTTATAATTCACAATCTGCTGAAAGTCCACAGATAGTCATACTGACCTCTAAACCCTGACTGTGGCTAAAAGTTATACAAAGCCATGTCTCAAAAACAAAACAAGGGCTGGTGAGCTGTTTTAATGGGTAAAAGTGCTTGTTACACAGCCTGATGACCTGAGTTGGATGTCCAGAAGCCCCATGAAGGTAGGAGAGAAGTGATTCCACAAAGTCATCCTCTGACTGCCCACATGCATGCCGTGTTCTAGTCACACCCCATAGGGCTTACATACATAAAAAACAATAATAAATAAATCTTAAAAACAAAAAAAAGGCTGGGAGATAACTTCAATTGATAAAGTGCTTACTATTCAAAATGAAGATACATTAAAAAATAGGGGAAGGGGCCAGCTGGTGGTGGCACACGCCTCTAATCCCAGCACTTGGGAGGCAGAGGCAGGCAGATCTCAGTGAGTTTGAGGCCAACCTGGGCTAGAGAGCGAGTTCCAGGACAGCTAGGGCAGTTACACAGAGAAGCTCTGTCTCAAAAAAAAAAAAAAAAAAAAAACAACAAAAAAAAACAAACAAAAAAAAAACCAAAGAATAATAAGAAAAAAAAGGAGAAAGGGCTGGAATGATGTTTGGGGAGGAGGCTCATTTGTTAATGCTCTTTGCTGGGCAAGCATGGAGACCTTCCATAGACCCCGCAGCACATGAGTAAAAACCGTGGCCCTGTGTAGGGGTAATCCCAGCTTTGGAGAGATGAAATTAGCAGACCTCAGGAGGCTGCTAACAGGTTAGCCTCCTGGAAACAGTTTTAATTCAGTGAAAGGCCATGTCTCAAACACCTAAGGCAAGATAAAGACTAGAGGATACTCATGTGCAGTGTATGCACCTGTTCACACACGTGCGCACATATATATATACAACACATACATACATACATACATACACATGTACATATAGGTATGTACATACAACATATACATAAGACACACATACTAAAAAATATTAAAATAAGAAAAAGGCAGGGTGACATATCTTTGCAATTCAGCTCTGGGAAGGTTTAGTTAGACAAAGCCCTGAATTATTATGGTCAGGCAGCTGAATCGAATTTTGATGGAAGACACTTGATGGTGACCTCTGATCTTCATATGTACATGTATACTTGTGTGTGAACACCCCACATACAGGAACACTACTTACACATTGGTACACATATACACACAAAATAAAACCAACACAGAACAACTCCCCACCGCAAAAAAATTTGAAAAATGCCACTGTCATGTCATAGCATTTCTTCTCCTCTGGATAGTTATGTCTCTTTTAAAAAATATTTATCTAGCTGAGCAGTGGTGGCACACGTCTTTCAATCTAACAGCCAGGACTGTTAGATTGAAAGAAGGTTAAGAAATGTTTCACAGCTGGGCAGTGGTGGCACACGCCTTTTATCCTAGCACTCGGGAAGCAGAGGCAGGCAGCTCTCTGTGAGTTTGAGGTTAGCCTGGTCTACAGAGTGAGTTCCAGGACAGGCTCCAAAAGTACAGGGAAACCCTGTCTTGAAGCAAAACAAAACAAACAAACAAACAAAGAAATGTTCCACAGTAGCTGAACCTAAAGTGACATAGCAGGGGCTGGAGAGATGGCTCAGTGTTTAAGAGCACTTGCTGCTCCTCCAAAGGACCTGAGTTCAAGTCTTACTACTCACATGGTGGCTAGCAACTGTTTAAATCCAGTTCCTTCTTATGGCTCAACAGGCATCAGGCATGCATGTGGTACACATGCAGGTAAAACATATAAAATTATGTGCAGGTATACATATAACATAAAGATAATTTTTTTTTTTTTTTGGTTTTTCGAGACAGGGTTTCTCTGCAGCTTTAGAGCCTGTCCTGGAGCTAACTCTTGTAGACCAGGCTGGTCTCGAACTCACAGAGATCTGCCTGACTCTGCCTCCCGAGTGCTGGGATTAAAGACGTGTGCCACCACTGCTCGGCTGGATAAATATTTTTTAAAAGAGACATAACTATCCAGAGGAGAAGAAATGCTATTATTATATTATTGTATTAACAGAAAAATTCCAATATGAATGATTGATTAAACAGAGGTTTTTTTTTTTCTCTCTCTCACTCTGCAGTCTAGATTGACCTGTAACTCACCATTGAGAAGACTGGCCTCAAACTTTCAGTGATGTTCCTGGTTCTGCCCATGCATGTACCAGTATACCAAGCTGTGATCTAGATCTTGTTAGATAGAACTCTGTTTATTTCTGAGACAAGGTCTCAAATATGCCGTCTTGGCTGGGCTGTAACTCTCTTTATATAGACCAGGCTGGCCTCAGAGATCCCCCTGCTTCTCCCTTCTTAGGGCTGGGATTAAAGGTGTACACTCTGCTGGAGAGATAGTTTAGAGGTTAAGAACATTCTTCTAGATGACCCGGGTTCAGTTCCTAGCACTCATGTGGCAGCTTATAACTGTCTGTAACCCCAGTTCCAAGGGCTCCAATATATAGACAAATGTGCACATGAAGTAAAATGTGCACATAAAATAAAAAAGAGTAAACAGAAAAAAAAGTGTGTACCATTATACCCAGATAGATAGACTCTTGACTCAGAGTCGATTTTAAATTTTATAAGGTTGATATTTGTATTGTTAAGAAATATACCTTGGAGCCGGGCGGTGGTGGCGCACGCCTTTAATCCCAGCACTCGGGAGGCAGAGGCAGGCGGATCTTTGTGAGTTCGAGACCAGCCTGGTCTACAAGAGCTAGTTCCAGGACAGGCTCCAAAGCCACAGAGAAACCCTGTCTCGAAAAACCAAAAAAAAAAAAAAAAGAAAAAGAAATATACCTTGGAATATTTAGGGGTAAAAATCCTGAAATATGTGAACTATCATTAAAATGATTATCCCAGCACTCAGGAGGCAGAGGCTAGTAGTTCTCTGTGAGTTCAAGGCCTGCCTGGTCTACAAAGCTAGTTCCAGGACAATCAATGCTATGTAAAGAAATCCTGTCTTGAAAAACCAAAAAATAAAAATAAAATAAAATAGTCTGTGTGTAGAATGGCATGTGTGTGCAGCACATGATTAAGCAAATGGATACAATGTTTAAAACAGCTGAAGCTTGCCAGTGGTGGTGGCACACACCTTTAATCCTAGCACTTGGGAGACAGAGGTAGGCAGATCTCAGTGAGTTCCAGGAGAGCCAGGACTGGACTGTTACACAGAGAAACCTTGTCTTGAAAAACAAAACAAACAAACAAACAAACAAACAAAAATGGCTGAAGCATGGTAAAGAATACATGGGAGTCTTCTATGTAATTTTTATTCTTGAAACTTTTCAAATAAATTTGAAAATTATTTCTAAATATAACATTTTAAAAATGCTCCCCTGCTAAGTTCCCTGAATTGTAATTGAGTCAGCATGGATTGTGCCTGCAGGGATTGCATGAATATGTGTAGCTCTTTCCTAAATATAAGTTAGCTTGTCCAAGCTGCCAAATGTTTGATGCCAAGCTAAGTGGAAAGTGCCAAGTTGCCAAGGCAAGCATCTGTGAAAAGATTCCCTTCCATTTTCATTTCAATTCTTCTCTGGAGTTGGCAGCTTTCCTCAAAGGCTTACTGAATCGGCAAGAGCTGCTTTTTAGCTTTCAAGTGACTCACACAAGGCCTGAACAAAGGGGCTGAGGTTGGGGTTCTGCTGGCATCTGCCCTCCTAATGGACTTGGTGATGCCAGCCTCCTCACCTAGGGAAAAGGAGTCATCAACACAGAGACCATAAACTGGCAATCTAAGAGATGCCAGCCCACAGATATGGTGAGCTATACCGTGTTCTTGTTTTTGTTTATTAAATCAGGCAGGAGCTCATTCTGTAGTCCTTGTTGGCCTGGAATTTACTTGATAGATGTCTAGCTAAGGTTTCTATTGCTGTGATGAGACACCATTACCATGGCAACTCTTACAAAGGAAACATTTAATTGACGGTGGCTCGCTTACAGTTTCAGAAGTACAGTCCATTATGATTATGAAGGGGTGCATGGCAGTATGTAGGCAGATGTGGTGCTGGCTACATCTTGACCAGAAGGCAGCATGAAATCTACTTGAAGTGTCACACTGAGGGAAGCTTGAGAGAGACCTCAAGACTAGCCCCCACAGCGACACAGGTCCTCCAACAAGGCCACACCTGCTTCAAACAGGCCATACCTCCTAATAATACCACTCCTTTTGGGGGCCAGTTTCTTTCAAAGCACAACAATAGACTAGGCTGGCCTCAAATTCACAGGAAATTGCCTGCCTCTACCTCCTGAATCTGAAATCAACTGTACTTACTTTGTTTTTTAACTAACAGCCCTCAGTCAGGCATGGCAATGTGTATCTGTAGTCCCAGCATTTTTGAAGGTGGAGGTAGGAGAATGCACGGTTTTACACATACACACACACACACACACACACACATACACACACACACGTGTGCAGGTTCACGAGCTTGTGCATAATATGGACGTTATAGAGAAGGCTGTGTCCTGCTCTATCACTCTACCTTGGTTTCTTTGAAACTAGGTCAGTATCCCTCACTGAACCTGGAGATAGGCTGTCAGAAAGCCCAGTTGTGGTCTTCCTGTATCTACCCACGTCAATACTGAGATTACACATGCAGCTTTTTTTTTTTTCATGGATTCTTGGGATTTGAACTCAGGTCTCTTACCCACCCAAGAGACTGGGTTTCTTTGTTTAGCCCTTGCTATCCTGGAACTCAGAGAGATCTGCCTACCTTTGCCTCCTCAGTGCTGGAATTATAAGAGTGCATGCTACCACCACTCAGCCATATTTTTCCAATTAATTGATATTTAACTCAGTGATTAGGACATTTCTTGGAAAAATTCGACAGTTCTCTGGACATGCTGTGTCCATGTACTCAATGCCTGGCAGCAGCTGGGAGGAGTTGGGGTATGTGCACTTCTGCTCTGCAGAGTCCCCACCTTGCCCTTTCCGATTACGACCAGTGATCTTGCTTACTTTCTGTTTCTTCTTGGTCTCGGGACTAGAAAAGTATTGCAAAGAGTCTTCTAGCTCATGCTATCTCTGATATATATACTCATATACCCCAAATTAGAAGTGAAACCCAGCACTTCCTGCATGATGACAGACAGTACTGCCCATGAACTATACACCTCAGCCTCATGACTCATTTATTAGTGACTGCAGATGTTGAACAAGAAAGAGGTTAGATTGAGCTCAGAGTGAGGTGTAGAAGCAATCAGGATGAGAATTACCACCTTGTACCAGAATCAAGGATACTGACTGTAGAAGGGCTGTATCCGACTAAGGAGGCCAATCTGGAGGGCCATCTCCAGGGGCAATCTGGAGGTTTTGACATTAGGAATCAGAATTGAAAAGAAACCAGGATATTCAGCTGGGGCTCAGAATGGAACACAGAACTGGAGCGCAGCCAGGCGTCTGCTGGGCATCACTTGAGCAGTCTCGGAGTCTCAGCGCAGTGGTTATACTCTGCAGCCAGGAAGCAGATCCTGGAAAGAAAAAGGAAGAGACAAAACAAAAGGACAAAAAGCTATCCAGGTTGGGGCTGGAGAGATGGCTCAGCGGTTAAGAGCATTGCCTGTTCTTCCAAAGGTCCTGAGTTCAATTCCCAGCAACCACATGGTGGCTCACAACCATCTGTAATGAGGTCTGGTGTCCTCTTCTGGCCTTCAGGCATACACACAGACAGAATACTATAAACATAATAAATAAATAAATTAAAAAAAAAAAAAAAAAGAACACTGACTGCTCTTCCAGAGAACATGGGTTCAATTTCCAGCATCCACATGACAGCTTACAACTGTCTGCAATTCCAGTTCCGGGGGGTCTGACACCCTCACACGACCATACATGCAGACAAAATACCAGTCAATGCTCATAAAATTAAAAACAATAAACAAACATAAAAACTAGCCAGGTATGGTGGCACATGCTTGTAAACCCAGCACTTGTAAACCCAGCACTTGAGCACTTTAGGAGTGTGAGGCAGGAGGATACTGAGTTTGAAGCCAACTTAGGCTCTGGGGAGATAGGAAGATCCAGGAATTCAAAGTTGGTGAACTCCTGTAATCCTTGGGAGGCAGAAGCAGATGGTTTGAGTTTGAAACTAGCCTAATTTACTTAGAGAGTTCCAAGCCAGCCTAGGATACTTGAGAATCTGTCTCCAAAAAAAAAAAAAAAAAAAAAAAAAAAAAAAAAAAAAAAAAGTAATGCTGGCCAGGTGGTGGCGGCGCATGCTTTTAATCCCAACACTCGGGAGGCAGAGACAGGTGGATCTCTGTGAGTTAGAAGCCAGCTTAGTCTACAAAGCAAGTTCCAAGACAGGCTCCAAAGCTACAGAGAAACCCTGTCTCAAAAAATCAATCAATAAAGGAATGCTGGGCAGTGGAGACTCCTACCTTTAATCCCAGCACTCAGAGGCAGGGGCAGGAGGATCTCTGGGGCTACAGGGCAAGTTCTAGGACAGCCAAAAAAATTAATAAATAAATTAAGAAAAAAAGAAAAAAGTAAGTTGGAGCTGAAGACTAAAAGACACTTTTTAAAAAAATATGGAATGCTTCACAAATTTGCATGTCATCCTTGTGCAGGGGCCATGCTAATCATGCTAATCTCCATATCGTTCTAATTTTAGTATATATGCTGCCGAAGTGAGAACTTTTTTTTTTAAAGCTTTGTTTTTTTTTTGAGACAGGGTTTCTCTGTGTAACAGCTCTGGCTGTCCTAGAACTTGCTCTGTAGACCAGGCTGGCCTTAAACTTACTGTGATTAACCTTCCTGTGCCTCCAGAGTGCTGGGATTAAAGGTGTGCACCACCACCTGGTCAGGATTCTAACACTTTTAAGTTTTCCTAGGCATCTGACTTGGAAAGGGCGCAAAGAGAATTGTAGTCATGGAGCTGGTACAGGTCTTGGGACTGGATACTTTGGTCTCCAGGAAGAATCATTTTAACACCTAGTTCTATATTTTATTTATTTATTTATCTATTATTAATTATGTATACAGTATTCTGTCTGTGTGAATGCCTGCAGGCCAGAAGAGGGCACCAGACCCCATTACAGATGGTTGTGAGCCACCATGTGGTTGCTGGGAATTGAACTCAGGACCTTTGGAAGAGCAGGCAATAGCTCTTAACCTCTGAGCCATCTCTGCAGCCCCTACTACTTCTATATTTTTCAGGATAATAAACATTTGACAATATCCAGAGTCTTGATATGAAATAATGTTAACAAACCAGAATTTTATTTAAAGACACTCTGGTAAAGTTTTATTAGAGGAAGACTTTGCTGGTTTACTTCCACCAGTCTGTTCTGGCGTGCTTCTCATAGTATCGGAACCACCTGGGTCAATGAGAGCTGGTGTACAGTATTTTCTGTAGTGTTTTCCACATGCTGTGCCCAACTCAGGGCTATTGCCACTCTAGTGATGGACACCAGTTGTAGCCAACATGGCATAGTATTCTATTTCAGTTCCTCAAAGCTGTTTGGTGAGGATAACCAACTTTGCTTTGTGCTGTCTGATTGTCTTCAGTCTTTCCACTTTTCATAACGAGTTGGAGCCTAGAGTTGATTGACGTGAGACCTTTTCCTGCCTTAGGTGCGTGACAGTCCCCAGCCAACCTACATCAACCACCAAAATCCAGGGTTTTTATTTTTTTATTTTTTGTTATGTAGTGCAGATTGGAATCAAACTTCTCATAGATGATCTGAAACTCAGTCTCTGAGAAACTTCTGTCTCTGCCTGCAGAGTGCTGGTGTCGCAGATGGGTACCACTTCAGTTAGGAAATCGAGCTCCTGTATCTTTGTGAATGTGCTTACTCACTGTGTGGCTTATCTAACAGGAAGGTGCACCATATGTATTTGTTGGAAAAATGACTATGTTAGTTTCCTTACATTCTCCTTGGAGTAGAGTGTATGTGGGTGTGCTGGAGTGCACGTGTGTCTGTGCGCGCATTAGACAGAGATCTGGGCCTTAAATAGCAGGTGTGCAATCTACATCAGATAGTTTAGTTTTCAGGTTTGTATTAATGGCCTTTTATTGGCTGGTTCTCTATAGTTCTGTAGTTTTCCCACCAAACCTTTACTTTTCTGTTTGATACAGGATCTCACGTATTCCTGGATGGCCTTGAACTAATCCTCCAGCTCCCACTTCCTAAATGCATGAACTACTGGCCTTTTGTTATTATTATTTATTTTTGGTTTTCTGAGGCAAGGTTTCTTTGTGTAATAGTCTTGACTGTCCTTGAACTTACTTTGTAGACCAGGCTGGCCTCCAACTCAGAGATCTGTCTGCCTCTGCCTCCTGAGTGCTGGGATTAAAGGCATGCATTGCCACACTGAGTTATTTACTATGATTTTAATATTAAACTATGACCACTAAATACTAAGTACAAATGTATGTTCTTTAGGATAGTTATTATTTTTCAGTTTTTTGAGACAAGGTTTCTTTGTGTAGTCTTGGCTGTCCTGCTCTGTAGACCAGGCTGTCCTCGAACTCAGAGATCTACTTGCCCCTGTCCCCTGAGTAATGGGATTGAAAGTGTGTGCCACCACTGTCCAGCTCTAGGAGAGTTAATAATATGGATCCCGTGAAACTATTATCTCCATTTACAGTTCAAATCAATGACAAAATTTTTCCTGGGGAGATGCACACACAAGTCCACCCTAGAGAGGAAACTCAGGATAGACCAAGGTTTAACTTGGTCAAACAATGAGTGTATATGAAGGGCTATGAGAGAGGGGGTTACTTACAGGAGCAGAAAAGGCTCATAGTCAGTCAGATCACCGAGGCCCACCCCAGAACGGGAGACAACTCACAGAACTGGGATTCCTGAAGTACCCCGCACAGCGAGCAGGCCAATCAGCCGACTGGAGAGTGTCCCTTCCAGGTGAGTCTGATCTAAACCTCATCTAGGCAGCTCTGTTGTTTCTGCTTCTTTCAGGCAGCTGGTCTGGTCTAAGAGTCTTTTTTGCAGCCAACCTCTGGTCTTCTGGGAGAAACACTGAATTCTGGCAGGGAGGAGCCTAGTGAATCTGGTTGGTTTCAGGAACTTCTTGAAGCTATTTTGAGCTGTTAACCTTCCTGCTCAAGGAGCTTCCCTGCAGGATGGAAAGATCCTACAAAGGAAACTGCGGCACCACAGTGATAGATTCAGTCGGCTTCCACACCTTTATGCATGTTGTTAGGCTGTGCTGAGATTTTACAGGAATATGGGTCATAAGTATTTTGCCACTGGCATCCTATTAGTAACTCTATTGAGAGTGATTATTATCTAATTTTCATAAATGAGGAAACTGAGGCTTAGCTTTCCCAAGGCTACACAGCTTTAAAACACAGCTGTGCTTCCTAAACATGTCTTTCTGGTAACCTCTATAAGACTGAATTTACAATCCTAGCACCTGGCTACCTAAGTTAAAGCCCCACTAGTCAAACACTGCCTTGTTGACATTATGTTGTTACTAAAGTCTGTCCCCTCCTTCATAAACAGGGAATGTGGAGGGCTGGAGAGATGGCTAAACTGTTAAAGCCAGGCTAACCAAAAATACAAACAGGAATGAGGATATATTTACTAACCATGTAGGATTGTTGTGATTCTACTATCTGGAAGATGGAGCAAGCACTCAAAGGGATCGGGCATCACTATTTTTTCTGGCCCAGTACTATCCAGAGGTAATATAAACTAAATCAAACACAGTGAGACCCTGTCTCAAAAAAAGGAGAGGGAGGAGGTAATTTAGCTGGGTGTGGGGGCTCCTGGGAATTTAGAAGGCTGAGGTAGAAGGACTGCCCTCACTTTGAGGCAGGTGGGTGATACAAAGTGAATTTCAGGCCAGCTTGTGCTATGTTGTGAGACTGTCTCAAAAAAAAAAAAAAACAAAACTAAACAACAAAAAGCAAACCAAAGCCGGGCGGTGGTGGCGCACGCCTTTAATCCAAGCACTCGGGAGGCAGAGGCAGGCGGATCTCTGAGTTCGAGGCCAGCCTGGCCTACAAGAGCTAGTTCCAGGACAGGCTCTAGAAACTACAGGGAAACCCTGTCTCGAAAAACCAAAAAACCAAAAAAAAAAAAAAAAAAAAAAAAAAAAAAAAAAAAAAAAAAGCAAACCAAACCACACAAAGGTTATTTTAAAGTAACTGCATAGAAAAAAAAAAACTAAAAGAATCATGAAGTTACTTTCAGTTACTAAATTCACGCCAGTCTATATAATCAGTTTTGCAATCAACAAGGTCCCTTCTCAGCTGGGTCCTGTCACCTTTCAAGGCCGGCTCAGTGCTGCTGCAGCGAGTCGCGCCCTCTGCTCGCAGTCAGAGTTCCCTGCGGCACAGGACCTAAGGACCCGCCCCGAGCCCCTCCCAGATTACATCATAGAGCCCACCAGGCAGGGCCCGCGTGGGCCCACCCGCACCCAGGCCGCGTGTGCCGCACACTAGCATCCTCCCTGTTGGGAAAGGAAGCCGTGGCCATCTCAGAACGGCGGAGGCAGCCTGAAGTTCGCCATTCGCTGAGGTATCCGCGGGCGGGAGGCCACAGCCTAGACCTCCGACGCGCGCCCCGCCAACCGCCCGTCGCTCGTGCCGCTTCCACGGAGAGGTGGAGGAGCAGGGGCGGGCGTGGATTGGCTCGCGACGCCTCGGCCCGCCCCTCCGCGGCGCTCATTGGCTGGGACGGCGTCCGCTGGCTGTGGGGGACGCCCCGCCTTCATGCCGGCCTTCAAGAGGGCGACGAGGAAGCGGCCACCTCCCTGCGCCCCGCCCCTCCGGCTTGCTCTGTGGCTACTGCGGCTCCTCCCGGCTGCTCCCGACTCCTCTCTGCCCTCTCCCGGCTTCCTGCGGCTCCGGCTTGGGCTTGGCGGCGGCGGGTGAGTGCTGGTGAGGACGGGATCCTACGGTCGGTCTCCTCGCTGTCCTCGGAGACGCTGCCTTAAGTTCTCGCGGTGACCGCGGGAGACCCCGCAGGTCCCGCCCGAGGCGGGGAAGGGCGGTGGCTGCCGGCCTGCGGGACCCCGGGGTGACTGCTACAGGGGGGGCCCGGCGGGGGGCCTGCGGGCGTGACCTTCGGAGTCTCCGCGGCGTCTTCCGAGGGCGGGGGGGATCGGACGGGGCGAGACGGGCCGAGAAATCCTGTTTCGGGGCTTCTGGGGCTGTGGAGCCGAGCGGCTTGCATCAGCCTGGGCAGGAGCTGCGCCCCGGCATCGAGGGTCGGCTGCAGCCTGGGGCCTTGGGTGGGGTTCGGGTGGGGGGGGGATGCACAAGAACGCAGGACGTTTCTTCGGGCTCCAGGAGGGGCGACAGTGGACGTGGGAACTGAGGGCAGCCTCCGCGTGTCTGCTCTGGGCTTGATGGGTGGGGTTGAGCGGTGGTCCGGAGAATCTTTACTCTTGGTGTGCGTGGGCCCCGCGCAGTATGGGGAGTGACGTGCTTCCCGTGTCTGGCTTCAGGACTGCAGAGCGGTCACTTTAAGGGTGCAGAGCTTGGAAACTTACGGAGCAGGACTAGCAGCGCCCGTTGGAAACGTTACTCAGAGTAAGAGATTGTGGTTAACTTAGCACCCGGGACGGGCTCTCTCGGGCTGTTCCAGGCGGAGCTCAGCTTCTGTAGAGATTGCCTCCTGGGCGTGTTGGGGAGGCTTTATCTCCAGGATTGTTTAGATTAAATGCGTTCCCCGCTCTAAGGGAAGAGACTGATTGCCCCACGGGGGTTTGTGCTTTTAGAATCCTGAGCTCGCCCTCTCCCGGGGTGAGGTGGGGTGGCGTAGCCTGTACTTCTCAGGGAAGATTAGTGTTATCCAGCTTTCCCCTGGAGCCCCCCCTCCCCCGGTCCAGTTACAGTACTATTCCTGAGGGCCCCTGCAGTGGTTCTTGGCCCCGACTGTGATTCCTGCTCTCTGTGAGCGTCTCCCGCCCATTTCCCTACTGCTGCGCTTTTGGCAACTGCCCCTGCTCTTTCCCAGGGATGGTTGTGGCATTGCATCAGGGGATATTTGTGCTTGTAATTTGCTCACTCAGCCCAGGAGGAGGGAGAATAGTATGGTGCAGAGATGGGGGGGGGCTTGACAAGCGGGAGGGGGGCGGTTCGGGAGGGGGGTGATTGCCCGGCCGCTTGCTGTGTAGGCAGAGCGATGGGTGTGGTGAGGGAAATACAGCTGCTCTAGGCCTATAGGGTAACACTGCCCAGTCATCAGCGCAGAGATTCAAAGACCAACAACAGCAGCAGCTATTTTTATAAATGAGTCCTGAATCCAAGTTGAGCGCATGGATTTAGAGTGAACAGTTGTCAGGCCCTGTGACAGGCTGAGTGTTTGGTAGACAACACTACAGTTGCTAAGCAGGGCACTCCATCTATCTCTTGTGTGGTACTTGCAACTTTGTGACTTTGCCTTTTCTCCACTCTCTAGAATGGGAGTGTGTTCAGGTGATGGCCCAAACCACTTCCTTTCAAAGGTGATATTTTGATCTCAGTCATAATCTCACATTTAGCGTTGATTAAAGCTATTACTTTTTTGAGACAGAACCATCTTCCAGATATTTGGGTTCTCTCTTTCAAAAAGGGAATATACTCATGCAAAGCAAACTCAGCAGAGATTGATAAATCAGGTTCCAGTGTGTATTGAAAGTATTGGTGCCTTGTACACAATTAGATTTAATTATCCACTGTCCCAAAATACCTCCATTGTTCCTGGTAGCTTAATCAGTAAAACAATTGATTATAGCATTGGAATGAGGGCAATGAATGTTCTCAGGGATATTTCAATCAAATTATTGGAGCTTAGTGGAGTTGTCTTCCTATTGTTAACACATGCATTAAAATGGGAAAGTGCAAGGGGGTGTCTTATTGTCTTTTATTTACTTATTTTTAACATTGTGTGTGTGTGTGTGTGTGTATATGTATGTATGTATGTGTGCCACAACATGAGTGTGGTGGAGGTCAAAGGACAACTTTAGGAATCAGTTTTCTTTATGTGCTTTTTGGGGATTGAACTTGTCCTGAGGCATAGGAGCAAGTGCTTTTACTTGTTGAGCCATTAGGCCGCCTTCTTCTTCTTCTTCTTCTTCTTCTTCTTCTTCTTCTTCTTCTTCTTCTTCTTCTTCTTCTTCTTCTTCTCCTTCTTCTTCTTCTCCTCCTCCTCCTCCTCCTTTTTTTTTTTTTTTTTTTTTGGTTTTTCGAGACAGGGTTTCTCTGTAGCTTTGGAGCCTGTCCTGGAACTAGCTCTTGTAGACCAGGCTGGTCTCGAACTCACAGAGATCCGCCTGCCTCTGCCTCCCGAGTGCTGGGATTAAAGGCGTGCGCCACCACCGCCCGGCCCTTCTTCTTCTTATTATTATTAATATTTGAGTCAGAGACAGGGTCTCTCTATCTTTGGCTGTCCTTGAGCCCACAGAGATACATGTCCCGCTGTCTCTGGAGACTTGTATTATTTTTAAATTTTTAGTTCAGATCTATTTATTTTTTTGCATAAGAGTGTTTTGCCTGTTTCTTGGTGCACCATGTGTGTGCATGGTGCTTATGGAAGTTGGGGGGGGTTGGGTTCCCTTAGGGCTGGAGTTACAGATGACTATGAGCCACTGTGTGATTGCTGTGAACCAAACCTGGGTCCTCTACTAGAGCAACAGTTGGTCTTAACCTCTGAGCTGCCTCTCAAGCCTCCGTTTTTTTTTTTTTTTCTTTAGATTTTTTTGAGATAAGTTTATTCTCTAGTCCAGGGTGGCCTGGGATTTTATTATGTAGACTGGACTGCCCTCATAGCAATTGCCCATGAGCTCATGGCGATCCTCCTGCCTCAGCCTTCCTTTTAAAATTTTTCAACACAGGGTTTCTTTCTTTGTGAAACAGCCCTGGCAGGTTGGCCTCAAATTCAGTGAACCACCTGCCGTTGCCTCCCCGTGCTAGAATTAAGTGTGTGCTCATCCCACCCCTCCCCCCTTTACTTTTTCTTCAAGATAGGGTTTATCTGCGTAACCATGGTTGTCCTGCCTCAGTTTCCTGAGTGCTAGAATTAAAGGCGTGAGCCATAAAGGTATTATGGTATAATGTGCATTGGGTGCACATCAGGCTTTTTTTTTTTTTTTTTTTTTTTTATATAATGAAACAAGGTTTCTCTGTGAAACAGTCCAGACTGTCCTGGAACTCCCTTTGTAGACCAGCTGGCCTCGAACTTCCTGTGATCTACATCCCTCTGTCTCCCGAGTGCTGGGATTACAGGTGTGTGTCACCACCACCCGGCTGCATCAGTCTTTGAAGTGCTAGGATTGTAGATATATGCCCCCATGGTACCCATCTTGGGGTGTTCCAATTCTCTCCCTTTCCAGGTTTAAAAACAAGTCTATTCCTATGTTTAACAGAGTTCCTGCACTAAAATTTCAGATATACAAATAAAGTTATAGTCTGTATTAAAGTCATTTTCCATTGTTTGCTGACAACCAAAGGAAACACCTGGAAGTGTTTTCACCGAGATTGGGGTCTTGTGTTACCCGGGCTGGTCTGCAGCTTCTGGATTCAAGCTATCTTGTTCTTGCCTGGGACATCACAGTTATATCTCTACTTCTAGCTTTGGGATTTCTTACAGCTACATAGCTTAGCTTTAGTTAGAGGTTTGGTTCTTTCTAACCTTATTTCTGAATTTAGTGATTGAATTTTGACTGCAGACTTTTGTAATTTGCACTTTGAAAATTTGTGGATTATTAATACTATTAATATTGAGAATGGGGCCTTATATATATAGCCCAGACTCACTTTGAACTCATGTAATACCACACCCGGTTCAAGGGCTGGAACTTAGACAGATGGTAGGTGAAAGTTCTGCTGCATTCCAAGTTCCCCCACTTTTTTTTTTTTTTTTTGGTTTTTCGAGACAGGGTTTCTCTGTGGCTTTGGAGCCTGTCCTGGAACTAGCTCTTGTAGACCAGGCTGCCCCACATTTTTTTTAACATTAAGCATGAGTAGCTGATGTGTAAGTTTTAGTTTTCCATAAAATGCAAAAAAATCAGAAATGACAAGTAGAAATAACCTTTCCCCATTTTTTTTTTTTTTCTTTTCTGACTCATTACCTCACTATTGACCTAAGCTGGCTTGTGGTCAGCCTGCCTCTGCTTCTCTGGTGCTGACATTACAGGCAAATGTCACTAAGCCTGCCTTCATTTTTCTTTTACAGTGGCAAAAGATATATGTCTATTGAAACAAGGTTTCCTTATGTGGCCTAGACTGGTCTTGACTGCAGATCCTTGTGTTTCCTTTTTTTTGAGATAGGGTTTCTCCTTGTAGCCTTGACTGTCTGTCCTGGAACTCAGCTATTGTGAGTTTTCTTTGACCTGGAGATATGCCTGCCTCTGCCTCCCAAGTGCTGGGACTAAAGGCATTCACCACCACACCAGGCTTCTGTTTCCATTTTCTTTTCTTTTTCTGGCTTTTTGAGACAGGGTTTCTCTGTAGCTTTGGAGCCTGTCCACCATGTGGCTTGTGCCACCACTGCCCAGCTGTGGGACATTTCTTACTTAACCTTCTTTCACGCGTGTATGTGTGTATCTTCTATGACGTGACAGTGGCATTTTTCACCACCGCCCGGCTCTGTTTCCATTTTCTAAGTGTTGGAAATGATGGCATGTGTTGCCACTGTGCAAAGAAATGGAGCTTAAAAAAAATCTTTTATTGCTGTGAGGTGGTGGTGCACGCCGTTAGTTTCAGCACTCGGGAGGCAGAGGCAGGCGGATCTCTGTGAGTTCGAGACCAGCCTGGTCTACAACAGCTAGTTCCAGGACAGGCTCCAAAGCTACAGAGAAACCTTGTCTTGAAAAAACAACAAAAAAATCTTTATTTTGAAATAATTTTAGACTTTTATAGAAGAGTTGAAAAAAGGGACAGGCATGCTGGGCGTTGTGGCGGCTCATCTCTGAGTTTGAGGGCATCCAGGGCTACAAAGAAAAACCAAAGAGGTCCGGAGAGGAACAGTATGAAGATGATGACTTAGGATAGCTTGGGCTAGGTGAAGACTGTCTCAAGAAAAGATGGCTTGGTAGGTAATGTGCTTTTTGTGCAAGCCTGAGGACCCAAGTTTGAACTTTCAGAACCTTTATAAATACGGGCAGAGGAAGATGGCCAAGTAGCTTGGGTGAGAGGGTGGGAGTGGGTGAGCACCTGTAGTCTCAGGAGTCCTCTGGGCAGATGGGAGGCAGGAACAGAAGTAAAATAGCTAGCCGGTCCTGAAATACATATTTAAGGTGATTAGGGGTGTGATGGTGATGATGTGACCTGAGTATGACGGCTCATACCTTTAATTCCCACAGTTGGGAGGTAGAGACAGATGGATCTGAGTTTGCCCACCAGAGCTACGTAGACCTTGTCTCAAAAAAGAAATGACAACATTAGGTAGTGACTGCTGCTGGCTACCAATTCTAGGTTACAAATGTGCCCTTTTATTTATCTTTTTTATGACCTTTTATTTTGTGTATGTATGTGAGTGCTTAAGTGTTGAAAGAACATGTGGAAGGATGTTGTTTCTTTCCTTCTGGCATGTAGGTTCCTGGAGTTGAAGTAAATTCACTCGGCTTTTAAAGCCTTTACATGCTGACTCGTCTCACCAGCCCCAAATCTTATCATTTTGAAAAGCTTTTCCTGATAATTCTTTTGTATGTATGTATTTATTTATTTTAGTTTTGGTTTTTCTAGGATAGAGTTTCTCTGTGTATTCCTGACTGACCTGGAACTCACTCTGTAGGATAGGCAGGCTCTCTGCATCTGCCTCCCAAGTGCTAGCATTAAAGATTAAAGGTGTGCAGCATCATGCCTGGCTCCGATAATTATTTCCAACTAGCCTCCCTTCAGTTTTTACTTAGTGGTTCTGATTTTTCCATCTGTAGTTGTTTTTAATTTTGTGCAGCTCTAGTATTCATTTTATAGCTATTCAGTGACACTTATTTTGTTCCACTTAACAGTTCTTTTTTCAGCTAGGTGGTGATGATGCAGACCTTTAATCCCAGCACTTGGGAAGCAGAGGCAGGGGAATCTCTGTGAGTTCCAGGCCAGCCTGACCTACAGAGTGAGTTCCAGGACAAATAGGCCTACACAGAAAAACCATGTCTCGAAAAACAAACAAAAAGTTCTTTTTTTCATATACCAAGCAACCACCCTCTACCTTTCTTCAAATGTGATTTCAAAACTGTTTACCAGTTTTTTAGATATGGTTTGATCTAGATGCTTTGTTAATCACTGGAAATGACATATTATGGGGTATGTAGTCCCAGGCACTGGAGGCTGAGGTGGGAGAATTGTTTGACCTCAGGATTTGAGGCCAGTTTGGTTATTAAAAAAAAAAAAAGTAGGATCCTTACCTACCCTCTGAGAATTAAACTACACTGTCCCTTTCCATCCATCAGTGCTACTTTAGAATCAATTCAGACTTGTTCTCTCTCTCTCTCTCTCTCTCTCTCTCTCTCTCTCTCTCTCTGTAGCTTTGAAGCCTGTCCTGGAACTCACTTTGTAGACCAGGCTGGCCAAGAACTCACAAAGATCCGCTTGTCTCTGCCTCTCGAGTGCTGGGATTAAAGGTGTGTGCTACCACCGCCTGGCTTGTTTGTTCTTTCATGTGTACTGGGGATTGAGCCTGGGACCTTGGGCATTATGAATAAGCATTCTATTACTGAACTATATCCCCAGCCTGCAAGTTCTCTTTTTCTTGCTATGTTCTTTTCCTTTGTTGTTAGATTCATTATTATTTACTATGTTAAATTATTGTTATGTATTGCCTGAATGTGTGTCTATGGAGGTCGTTGGATCCCTTGAGATCAGAGTTACAGGTAGTTCTGAGCTGCGATGTGGGTGCTGGGAATCAAACACAGGTCTTCTGCAAGACCAAGAAGTGTTCTTAATTGCTGAGTCAACTCTTGGCTTTCTCACTACTTTTCACTGGTAGTTTATTCTTCTCCATTTTTTTCGGTTTTTTTTTTTTTTTGGTTTTTCGAGACAGGGTTTCCCTGTAGTTTCTAGAGCCTGTCCTGGAACTAGCTCTTGTAGACCAGGCTGGCCTCGAACTCAGAGATCCGCCTGCCTCTGCCTCCCGAGTGCTGGGATTAAAGGCGTGCGCCACCACCGCCCGGCTCCATTTTTTTCTTAAATTCTGTGAAGTCACATCTTTGTCCTTTTGTTGTTGTTTTTATTCTATTTGTGTTGTTGGTTTGTTTTTAATTCTACCCCACTGAAACATTCTATTTATATGGATGTTTTACATCCTTAGAGAATGAATCCCAAGGCAAGATGTAGCTTACTAGAGTACTTGACTAGTATACAGGATTACATTCTTAGTACCCAATAAATCTGGCATGATGGGACACATCTGTAATCTTAGCAAGAGGATCGTAAGTTCACAATCATCATAAGCTACGTGGTACATTCCAGACCAACCTGGGCTATATGAAACCTGTTCTCTATTTTTTAAAAAAGGAGTTAGAGAGACATCTCAATGGATAGACACATTTGTTTTTGTTTTTTTTGCAAACGACGCAGGTTTTGTTCTCAGCACCAACATGGCTGCTTACACCCATCTGTATGTAACTCTAGTTCTAGGGGACCTGATGCCCTCTTGTGGGCACTAGACACACAGTCATAAATACAGGCAAAACACTCAAAGACATAAAATGAAAGCAAATGAAAAAGGGGCCTGTGAAGTAGCTCAGGTAGCACTTGATTTGATCCCTGGATCCTATGTGGTGGAAGAGGAGCACTGACTCCTGAAAATTGTGCTCTGACCTCCACACTTGAGTATGCATACATATAGAATAAATCTAATCTGAAAAAGGGAAGAAAAATGCCAGTATTTATCCTCCTTTGTGTTTTTTTTATTGCATCTTCATGGTGCATGATAATGATGTCAGCTGTGGTTGTCAGTGTGGTGGAACTAAACTGAGATAGGACATACTTTGTTATTTTCCTAGGTCTGGAGCTAATCATTCCATACTTGTTTAACTTGTTTGTGAAGTATGCAGGAATTTCCCTTTCTGTGATTGCCAATTACTTTAAATTTCTCAGTGACATTCTGCTTAAACATCAGAAAAATCAATGATGAGAATGAACCATTGTGCTTCATACCTGTAGTTCCTGCACTGGAGATGCCAGTGTTCTGGAGAAGATGGGTCAAGTTTAAGTTATCTCATGGGTTCTGGGCCAGCTTCAGCTCCAGAGTAAGACCCAGCCTTAAAAGAAAAAAAGAAAACCAAAAACATAAAAATGCGCCCCCCCCCCCCAACAAAAACAGAAAATAATGTCAGTTGTTGTATGGTACACTTTTAATCCCAGCATTAGGGAAACAGTGGTAGGCAGATCTCTATTAGTTTCTGGTTCTCCTTAGGGAGTCCCAGGCCAGTCAGGACTGTAGTAAGACTCAATCTCAAAAGAAAAGAAAAAGGGACTATGATTTGGATCATGGCCTTATAAGGACCTGGCCTTTGCCTCCTTTTTCAGCATTGCTGATGTTCTTGATACTGTCATCCCAGACATGCAGCTGGACCATTCTGGCAAAACAGAGCTGCTTGACTTTTTATACTCTTATATTCTTTGCCAGTTTCTGTCCATTGTTCTATGGAGTTAAACCATTTTTACAACGTTTTATTTATTTATTTATTTATTTATTTATTTATTATTTTTGTTTTTTAAGGCAGGGTTTCTCAGTGTAGCCCCAATGACTGTCCTGGAACTTGCTCTGTAGTTCATGATCTGCTTGAACTCAGAGATTCGCCTGCCTCTGTGTCTCACTTTGATCAAAAGCACACATGTGCCACTATGGCTAAGTTTTTTTTTTTTTTTTTTTTTTTTTTGAGAGTTAATATGTACCTCACTTCCTCCCTATTCAAACTCTCAAGACTGAACTCTTGTGATTGAGTTCAGGGGGCTCATTCTCAAAGAAAACTGATCTCAGCAGCCATTGATTGCCTGTAACTCTTCATCTAGGATAGGGCCTTTTGAAATTTCTCCCTCCGTGTTAGCATGTGTTGTCACTATGCAGGTCTTTTGTAGGCAACCATATGTTGTGATTTCATGGATACAACTTCCATGTCATGTCTGGAAGACACTCGGGAGCAGGCATATTGGTCTTCTGGCTCTTTTTTTTTTTTTTCTTCTTCTTCCTTGATTTTTTTTTTCCTCAGCTATAGGAGTAGAGGCTGCACTGTACTAATTGGGATTGGTGCAACCCATGGTCACTTACTCTCTGTACTTTGCCCCCAGTTGGGCATCTCAGAAGTAGTCTCCATCTGTTCAAAAAGAAGCTTATTTGATGAATGGTGAGACCTACACTTAATCTGGCTGGGTAGGTATATAGTGGGATCTTTCCTTCTTTCCTTCCTTCCTTTTCTATTTTTGAGGCAGGTTTCCTCTGTGTAACCCTGGCTGTTCTGGAACTCTCTGTAGACCAGGCTGGCCTTGAACTCAGAGACTTGACTCTGGCTTCCAGGTGCTGGGATCAAAGGTATGTGTACTACCATCACCCATTGAATCCCCCGCCTTCCTCCCCCCCCCGCCCCCCAGGGTTTTTCTGTCTAGCTCCAGATGTCCTGGACCTCTGTAGACTAGGCTGGCCTCAAATTCACAAAGCTTCTGCCTCCCAAGTGCTGGGATTAAAGGTTTGTACCACCATTGCCCAGCAAGTTTTTCTTTCTTTCTTTTTTTTTTTTTTTTTTCTTTTTTTGGTTTTTCGAGACAGGGTTTCTCTGCAGCTTTTTTAGAGCCTGTCCTGGAACTAGCTCTTGTAGACCAGGCTGGCCTCGAACTCACAGAGATCCGCCTGCTTCTGCCTCCCGAGTGCTGGGAAGTTTTTCTTTTTTAAGACATGGTCCCATGTACCATATACTGATCTTGAACTTGCTGTATAGCTAAGGTGGGCCTTGAACATCTGACCTTCCTGCTTCCCCTTCGCAAGTCCTGGGATTACAGATCACCACTGTAATCTTTTTACACCAGGGAATCTTTGAATCTGCTCAGATTACCTTGCGCCTTTGTTTCCTTTTTGGTGAGGAGATGAGGATAAAGAGGACTAACAGTGTAATGTGTGTGTGTGTGTGTGTGTGTCTGTCTGTATTGAGAGGGCTGGGGGTAGGAGAGAGAGAGGGAACATGTGCACATAGAGCATACGCATGTGGTGGAGTGTTGGTTTTCTCTGTTGTGGGTTTTGAGGATTGAACTCAGTTGTCAGGCTTACGTGGCACCTTTACCTGTTGAGCTGTACTTGTCTTTAATATTTGTGTTTAATATTTTTTTATTTATGTTTTTATTTTTTGGTTTTTCAAGATAAGGTTTCTCTGTAGTTTTGAAGCCTGTTGTGAAACTAGCTCTTGTAGTCCAGGTTGGCCTCGAACTCACAAAGATCCTCCTGCCTCTGCCTCCTGAGTGCTGGGATTAAAGGCATGTGCACCACCTGGCTTCCAGGCGCTGGGATCAAAGGTATGCGTACTACCATCACCCACTGAATCCCCCGCCTCCCCCCCCCCCCAGGGTTTTTCTGTCTAGCTCCAGATGTCCAGCTTTAATTTTTTTTTGATTTATTTAATGTGCATGACTACCTGCATGTATGTATGTGCACCATATGTGTACTGGTCCTCAGGAAGTACTGAAGAAGGTGTTGAATCCCCTATAACTGTAGTTATGGGTGCTTGAGAGCTACCTGGTGGGTGCTGGAAACCAAACATAGTCTTTGCAAGAACAAGTGCTCTTAACTGCTGAGCCATTTCAACAGCCCCTGTGTCTGTGTGTTTTGCAGTGGCTTTACTACATAATTCTGCTTGGCTTATAATTTGCTGTATAGCTGAGTCTGGCCTCAGACTTTGTTGCAGTCCTTGTTTGTCTGGCTAGAACACTGTTTTTGATCCCCCACCACCACCCATTTTTCTTTTTCTTTTTTTCTTTTTTGGTTTTTTGGGATAGGCTTTTTCTGTATAGCTTTGGAGCCTGTCTTGGAACTAACTTTGTAAACCATGCTGGGTGCTTTTGATTCTAGTTTGGAATAAGTGCTACTCAGGTTTTCATAGATTTGTCATTCGACATAAAATAAGTGAAGACACAATTCAGATCTAAAACTCACCATTTAAAATCATAATCTGGTAGATTTTGGTGTATACACAATATTCTTTAACCATTACTACTACCTAAGTCCAGAACGTTTCATCATCCCCCAAGGAAACCCCATACCCATTAGCAAGCGGTCCTTCCCCATTTGACCAACCCCTGGCAATAACTAATCTTCCTGCCAGTATTCTGCATGTATTATATAAATGAATCTATAGAGTAAATGACACTTTGTTAGCTAGTGTAATGCTTTTAGGTTTATCCATGCTGTAGCATGAGTTCTTTCTTTGCCCAAATTTTTTACACATTCCATTATGTAGATATTCTTTGTTACGTTTATTTATTTAATTCATTGATAAATAGACACATGGATTGTTTCTCTTTTATTTTAAAAAATTGCTTTGCTAGGCCATGGTGGTACACACCTTTTATCCCAGTTCTTGGGAAGCAGAGGCAGGTGAATTTAAGTTTAAGGCTAGCTTGGTCTATAGAACAAGTTCCAAGTATGGTCTTGCTGTGAAGCTCAGTCTTTAATTTGATATCCTGCTACGTTAGCCTTATGAGTAACTGGGATTACAGGTGTGAACAGCTTTGCTTGACTTTCTTTTTGGTCATATGGTCACTATATTTAACCTTTGGAGAAACTATCAAACTTTATACGTGGCCATTTGTATTCCTAAAGCAGTGTATAAGGGTTCCAGTTCTCTTAGATCTCTCACAGAATGTTCGACATTATCTTTCTTGATTACAGCTATCACAGTGGCATCTCATGATTTTGGGTTTGATTTTCCTGATGATTAAAGTGCTTATCGACAATTTATGTATATTCTTTGGAGAAATGTGTTCAGATTAAAAAAAATAGATTTTGTGTGTGCCTGTTTTCTGTGCATGTGTGCCCGTGTGCCTATGTATCAAGGTGTGTGAGGCTGGAGGACAATGCCTTTGTGTGTATGGAGGCTGAAGGACAGCTTGCAGACTTAGTTCTTTTTCTCTCCACCACGAGGATCTCAAGGATTGAAAGGTTTTCAGGCTTGGTGGCAGTCTCTTTTACCCAGCTGAACCATCTTGCCTGTTCTGTATTCAGATTTTTGCCCCTTCCCCCCTTTGCCATCAGAACAAACCTATGGCTCTGTGCATACTAGATTTTAAGAACTGTACCACTTGACTTAAAACCATCTATAACTCCAGTTTCAGGGGATCTGATGTCCTGATCTCTGTAAGCAGCAGAGTATGTAAGTAGTACACTTACATACATACAGGCCAAATACTTCTACACATAAAATTAACATGATCTAAAAAGAAAAAAAAAACTATACCACTGAACATATTTCCAACCTCTTGCCCATTTAGAATTAGGTCTGTTATTGTGTGTGTGTGGCATTCTTTTGAGATGCTATCACTGAACTATCAAATTCACTCAATATTTTGACTAGAATGGCTGTTCAACAAACTTTTAGAATCTGCCAATCTCTGTCCAGCAGTGTTGGGGTTGCAGGCAAGCACAGCCATGTTTAGGTTTTAACTGGGTATTGGAAATGAAAACTCAGGTTCTTATGCTTGTAGGACAGGTGATCTTAGCTACTAAGGCATCTATCTCTTCAGCCCTGAGTTTTATATTGAATTGTAATGGTTCTTTATAGATTCTACACATAAGTCCTTTGTTAAATGCACAGTTTGCAGCCTGGCAGTGGTGGAACATGCCTTTAATCCCAGCACTCAGGAGGTAGGTTCGAGACTAACCAGATCTACAGAGTGAGTTCCAGGACATAGAGAAAACCCATCTCAAAAAAACAAAAAATAAAATAAAAAATGCAGAATGTGCAAGTTTTTTCCATTCTATAGAAAACCTCATTTTTAAAATTTGTTTAGTTTTTTAGATAGTGTCTCCTGTAGCCAAGGTTTGTCCCAGATTTGTTGCAGAGACAAGGCTAGTCTTCATCTCCTAATTATCCTGTCCCCATCTCCCCGTTTCATTACATGTGTCACTGTGCCTGGCTGAAAAAACAAAACAAACAAAACCCACCTCATCTTCTTCCCTCTCCTGTTCCCCTTGTATCTTGTAACCTAGATTGACCTTGAATTCGATGTAATTCTTCTGCTTTAGCCTATATATGTGATCCACTGTGGTCCTGGGATTGTAACTAGGGTTTTTTGTATGGTAGGCAAGTACTCTACCAACAAATCTACTTTACCAACCCCATTCTGCTTTTTATTTAGAATTAGTCTCTTGTGAACTCTGGCTGATTGGAATTTATACGTAAGCCTAGTCTTGAACTACTGATACCCATCTGTAATCCTTAGTGGATTACAGGCACGAGCCTGTCTGTATTCCTGCTATTGGGTTGGTTTAAGTAATTTTTTTTTTCCTTTGGTTTTTGCAACAGGGTCTCTCTGTGTAGCTTTGGAGCCTGTCCTGGAACTCGCTGTGTAGACCAGACTGGCCTCGAATTCACAGAGATCTGCCTGTCTCTGCCTCCCGAATACTGTGATTAAAGGTGTGTGCCACCACTGCCCGTCTGGTTTAAGTAAAGTTTTGAGGTGAGGCAGGGGTTCAGATTTTATTTTTTGTTCTTGTGCTATTTTTTCCCTTCCCCTTTGAATTGCTATGCCTTGTACATTGTCAGTTGACGTAGTGGCATAGTTCTTCTCAGGACTCCTAGGTTTATCCATCAATCTACAGGTTACCAAACCACCTTGATTAATACTACTGTTTTGTAATTTATTTTGGAATTAGGCATCATGAACTTGATAAATTTTTTGTGTATATATTTATATGTGTGTTTCATGTATGTGTCTGTTTAGGATGATTGATGTTGGATATCTTTCTTAATCATCTCCACCTTAGTTTTTGAAATAGGTAGTCTGTCATTGGACCTGTTACTAATTGATTTGGCTATACTAAATGGTTAGTGAACAATGTAAAGTAATGATATAAATATATAAAACATCCAATATTCATGGATTTAACTTTGATTCTAACACTCTGAATTTATCTTCAGATTTAATGCTGTCCTTAAATTTCAATGAAGTCCGGGTGGTGGTGGCACTTGGAGGCAGAGGCAGGTGGATCTCTGTGAGTCTGAGGCCAGCCTGGTTTACAGAGCGAGTTCCAGGATAGACTCAAAAGAGAAACCCTGTCTTGAAAAACAAACAAAAACCAGACAAACAAACAAATTTCCTCTTACTCAGGAGTTTCTTTGCTTTCCTGTTGCTGGCATTACAGATGTATACCACCATACCTAGCCATTACTCCCCCCCCCTTTTTTTTTTTTGGCTTTTCAAGACAGGATTTCTCTGTAGCTTTGGAACCTGTCCTGGAACTAACTTGTAGACCAGGCTGGCCTCGAACTCACAGAGATCCACCTGCCTCTGCCTCCCAAGTGCTAGGATTAAAGGCATGTGCCACCACTGCCTGGCTCGGTACTCTATTTTTATGCTATTGTAGATGGAATAGTTTCTTTTTTCTTTTTTTCTTGATTTTTGAAACAGTTTCTCTGTATAGACCAGACTGGCCTGGCAAGTTATTTATTTAGTAGGTTAAAAGTTGGTAACCTCGGGCTGGAGAGATGGTTCAGTGGTTAAGAGCATTGCCTGCTCTTCCAAAGGTCCTGAGTTCAATTCCCAGCAACCACATGGTGGCTCACAACCATCTGTAATGAGGTCTGGTGCCCTCTTCTGGCCTGCAGACATACACACAGACAGAGTATTGTATATATAATAAATAAATAAATATTAAAAAAAGTTGGTAACCTCTGTTTTAATCATAATCTGATTTTCTTAAACAGCAGTAACATTGGTATTACGTAGTCATATGCCTAAAATAAAAGGTCAGTTTAAATGCTCAAGAATGAGTCTGTGATATAGACTACTCAGCCAGTTTAGCAAGTTCTCTTAGCAGACTGTTTTGGGCTGGGTATATTTTAAGAATATCAGTAGGGTATACAGACAGCTGTTAGCATGCTAAAATGAGATAACATTTATAATTGGGACAAGGGAAATATTTGAAGGACATTTGAACAACTTTATGTGCTCAGTATAATGGAGGCTTTCTGATGTGCCTGAGAGACAAAGGAAGCAGTTTAATTCAGGAACACCAGTCAAGGAGAGTGGTGTCTTTCAACAATGAATTGGTTAAAGAGTCAGAGGCACTGGGAGGTGGTGGACAGTAGTGGTGCATTCCTTTAATCCCTGAACTCAGGAGACAGAGGCAGGCCAGCTCGGTCTACAGAGTCAGTTCCAGGACAGCCAGGACCACACAGAGAAACCCTGTCTTTAAAAACAACAGCAACAACAAACCTATAAAATGATTTGGGATTAAAAAGAAAAGAGTCATTGTTACTAAAATAACATTGCAGTCACTAGTGGCAGACAATATAGTGTGCTGTAGGTAGGTGGTGTACTATGTGGCTAGATACGGGTCACGTTCTAGTTTTACCACAAAATATCTTGAGTTTTGGACTGGGCAGAGAATCTCTTTCCTTATTTACAAAATCAGTAGTGTTGGTACTGTGACTGTAAGAGTTGAGGAGGTAACCTTTACAATGCTGGGAAGGTAATACCTAGTGATCCAAATTAAAGAAAAAGATTTTTTGCATAGATGGACTTGGTGTCACATTGGAGTTTTCTGTGGAAATTGGCAGAGGCAGGAAGATCTCTGAGAGTTTTAGGCTAGACAGGATGCATAGTAAGACCCTGTCTCAAATAAGAATAAAGTTTTTGGGCAGGAGAGGTAACTAATCGGTTCAGAGCACTGTTTGCTCTTCCAGAGACCCAGTTTAGATTCTCAGCATGCATATGGAGCTTTACAACTATCTGTAACTAGGATTACAAGGGATTTAATTCTTCCACAGATACTGAACACACATGGTACAAAGACATACATTCAGGCAAAATATCCATACACATAAATTTTTTAAAAAAGCTTTTTTTGTTTTAATACATGATCTCACACTGTAGTCTGGGCTGGCACTGCTTTGTCTGCTTTTCCGATACTGTGATTATAAGCATGAGCTACTACTCCCACCACGTAGCGCAGGATAGCCTAAGAGAACACCTTGAGTTTCTGATCCTTTTACTCTTATCTTCTAGGAGCAGTGATTGTAGGTATGTGCTACTGTAATTAACACCTGGATCAAGATTTTTTTTGATGAAAAAGTTTGCTCATATTTTCCATAATATTTGAAAAGGGGTCATTATACCCTTAAAGAAAATTTGAGACAATAATGGCTTTCTTTTTCATTCTTGGAGAAAATAGGAGATACTAATAGTTTGTTTCAGTGAATCCTGAAACATTATTTTTTTTTTTTGCTAGAATTTGCAAAACAAACCAGAATGATTTAAATCTTTTCCATAGGAATTTTTCTATACTTTCAGAAGTACAGGTTTATTAAGAAATACAGATTTCATATTTGGGACTTTAGTCTTACCTATCTAGATTTACATAGCATGGGCACCTAGGCATCGCTTGCATGTGCACTCACGTAGACAATAGACAAATGAGTGGAAGACAGAGGTCAGCGTGGGGCAGGCATTGGACTCAGGTACCAGGCTGGTCAGGAAGCACTTTTACTCGCTAAGTCATTTCAGTGACCTTGATCTTTTGATTCCAGCTTTTTTTTTTATTCCATCTAAGCATGATGCCATTTTGGTCCATTTATTGTTGTGTGCAATAGTTTGTCTTTTTTTTTTTCTTGTTTTTGTCTTTCTGAGGCAGGGTTTCTCTGTGTAGCTTTGGAGCCTGTCCTGGAACTTGCTCTGTAGACCAGATGGGCCTCGAAATCACAGAAACCCTGTCTCTGCTTCCCGAGTGTTAAATATGATTTCCTTATGTGTTTAAAGTTGTTAAATTTCTAAAAATTACATTTATTTTGTATGTACTATGGTGTGGGTGTGTGTAGTCAGAGGATAACTTACTGGAGTCAATTTTCCTTCAGTATGTTGACTTCAGGGAACAAACTCAAGTTGTCAGGCTTGATGGCAAGGCAAGAATCTTTACCTGCTGAGCTATCTTACCTGTCTACAAAAAATTGTTTTTTCTTTTGTTCTATCCTGGTCAATTCAACAAGAGAGATATGGAACCATTTTTTTAAAGCCCAAGTTGGGCTTTAACTTATATATAGCAATATAGCCAAGGAAGGGTGACCTTGAAATTGTGATTTATCTTCCTGTCTTTCAAACAAGTTATCATAGTTTCTTTGATTCCTGAGCTGAATCAAATTTCTTTATTAATTATCCAATGAAATCATCAGATAGATAGAAGACACACCTACATCATTTCCCCTTTTTCTGTTTAAACAAAAAAAGGCTTTCACTTTAACATAGTAAAACTACATATATATATATAAAAAACTACATATAAAAAAGTTATAAAGCAAGAATTACAGTTACAATATTTATATCTATTTTATCTTTTATCATAACAATGGAAAACTATAACTATCTATCCACTCTTCAACTCCATCAAAGACTCCAGAAAGATATAATACTACCTAAGTAAACAAGAAATAATCAACTTCCAAACTCTAGAAATCACAGAGACATCTTGCTACCTGGACAGTCACCCAAAGTTCTTTTGTACCGTTGGGGCATCCATCTTCGGCCTACAGGCCCATAAGTATCCAGCAGACATTTCCATGAAGCAGGAAATTTTGAAGGCAGTTCAGTCAGTATCTGTTGTGTCCTGTAGAATGTCTCACAGACTCTTTCATGAGTCAGGAACCCCAAAGAATCATCTCACATTTAGGCAAGTTCAGCAGTCCTCTCTCTGTGGGTTCTTTGTGTCCAGTTTCTGCAACAGTCCAGGCAAGAGCAGTTTCTTGCCCAAATGGCTATCAAACTCAATAAGGAGCCTCTTCGATGCCCATCTTCCTCTTGAAGTAGATTGGTGCTGCCAGGAGCAGACATGTCTCATTGTCATGAAAAGTCCTAAGTTATTAAGACATTTAAAATGCAATATTCTGTAGTCTTTGGAAGATAGGAAGTATGCCTATCTAACTGAAATATATCTCTATATATCTAGAAAATCTAACTAACATGACTACAAGCTTAACTATTATCAATGATTATTCATTAACAACCTATATTTCCTAATTATACATTACATTTTTAAATGAACTACACAATCACGATACCTTAATCAAGATCAGACATACATATACATATAACAAAATTGACCTTAAAATCCATACCAATGCAAATTATTCCTATCTATATCTTTGATTCCTGAGCTGAAAACAGCATTGGACTTGTTCTGGATCAAATACACCATATTCTACATATTCTAGGACAATCACTGAGCTTTCTCCACCTACTGAAGGGGTGTGACCTATAGTAATTCCATAGTCACTCAAAAGCATATTAGTGCTGATATTATTAGTCCCTTTTCATTCACCTATTCTATTTATTTATTTATATGTATACAATATTCTGTCTGTGTATATATATGCCTGCAGGCCAGAAGAGGGCACCAGACCTCATTACAGATGGTTGTGAGCCACCATGTGGTTGCTGGGAATTGAAATCAGGACCTTTGGAAGAGCAGGCAATGCTCTTAACTGCTGAGCCATCTCCAGCCCCTCACCTATTGTTTCTGAATAAGGACATTCCACAGGTGGCTGACTCATCTGAGTGTGGTGATCCATACCTTTAATCTTAGCACTTGAGAGGCAGAAGCAGGTAAATCTCTTGAGAGTTTATATAGTCTGGGCTATAGAGTGAGGTTCAGGCCAGCCAGGGACACACAGTGAGACCCTGCCTCAAAAACTGAGACCAAGTAGGACCTCTACTCTGCTTGCTATTCCTCCTCCTCCTCCTCCTATTCTTCCTCTTCTTCCTCTTCCTCTTTTCTTTTTCCTCTTCCTCTTTTCTTCATTTATTTATTTGTTTGTTTGTTTGTTATTTAAGTTGCCCAGTTCCTTTTTAAGTATGTTCCAGTAGAGGTAACTTGAGAATGTATGTGCTTGAGTGAGATCTCTTTCATTAAGCATTGTGTAATCAGTGTATTCTTGAGTTTCATATAAGACAAATGATTATTTAGGAAGTCCTTATTATATCCCAAATATAATTTGTCCTTTTGTGTGGCTTGTGTAGAAAATACAATAGACCATGCTTTGGGATCATGTCCTTTGAGACGGGTTAAAGGATGTAAGGTTTGTTTTTGGTTTTTAAAGATAGGGTTTCACTGTGTAGCTCATCCTGGAACTCACTCTGTAGACCAGGCTGGCCTTGAACTCACAGAGATCCACCTGCCTCTGCCTCTGGAGTGTTGTGATTAAAGTCACATATCATCCCCCCCCCCCCAAAGGATGTAGGATCCCTTAAATGGTCTGACTGATTGCTGTGGTTAAGGAATTTTTTAAAAATTTTATTTATTATGTATACAGTGTTCTGCCTGCATGTATTTCTGCTTGCCAGAGGAGGGTGTCAGATATCATTACAGATGGTTGTGAGCCACCATGTGGTTGCTGGGAATTGAACTCAGGACCTCTGGAAGAGGTATCAGTGCTCTTAACCTCTGAGCCATCTCTCCAGCCTTGTGGTTAAGGAATTTTAGAACAAGTTTAATCTAGGCTGTCTTGGAGGGTTATTTTGTTCATTTTTAATCAATATTTTTTTGGTTAAGTTTTTTTTGTATGTTTATATAAGATTTATTCATGGGTTTAATGATACCCTTTTGGGCTAATCTAAGCCATGCTTTTTAATCTCTATTTTCTTTTCTTCTTTCTTTCTTTTTAGTTTTTAGAGTTTGGAGACAGGATTTCTTTGTGTAACCTTGGCTTTCCTGGAACTAGCTTTGTAGACCAGATTGGCCTCATAGAGATCCACCTGCCTCTGCCTTCCAAGAGCTAGGATTAAAGGTGTGCGCCACCACCACCACCACATTTCACTCTCCGTAATAGTCTTTTTTTCCCCTCCTTTTTTTCTTTTTGGGAAAGGATTTACAATATGACTCAAGATGGCCTCAAATTTTCAATTCTCCTGCATCAGCTTTCTGAGTCTGCATCAGCTTTCTGAGTGCTGTGATTATAGGCATCTGCCACCAGTTCTAGTTCTTCATTATAATATGTGTGGCTCTTTTTCTTAGAAGTATGGAGGTAGGGGTTGGAAGGTTGGCTCAGCAGTTCAAAGTACTTATTGTTCTTGCAGAGAATTTGGTATTGGTTTCCAGCATCCACATGGTGGCTCATAACCATCTGTAACTCCAGTGCTCATATCTGTGGGTGCCTAGCACACATGGGGTGCATAGACATGCATACAGGCAGAAAACCCCACATATAAAATTAAATAAACCTCAAGAAATTTTTTAAAGGGATAGAGGTCAGAGAACTTGAGGGCTCAAGATTGTACAGAACTATAATAAGGTTCAAACAATCTATTGAATGATAAGGTTTATGTTCTTTGCACACTACCATACAGTTTAATTCCTTTGGACTTTCACTTAGTTGTTAGAACACTTGATGTTGCTGACAGATGCAGTGCTTATTTTACTTTTGTTAAGACGCCTGGCATCCAAAGTAAGTACATGAGATTGAAATGCAAGAAGGTAATGTGGTCCATTATCCTGGCTTTCTTATGGTGGAAGATTATCAGTGTGCATCATGTTTAGGTTACAGCATCAGGACAACCACCTTATTTTCTTATTTTCAAACTTAATACTGTGCTTGTTTCTTTTCTCTTTTATTTTTTAATTTACGTCTTTGCTTTATCCTTCATACTTTACTTTTTTTTTCTTTTTTGGTTTTTCGAGACAGGGTTGCTCTGTAGTTTTGGAGCCTGCCCTGGAACTAGATCTTGTAGACCAAGCTGCTTCTGCCTCCCAAGAGCTGGGATTAAAGGCATGCGCCCCCCCCCCCCCCCGCCCGTGCTTTACTTTCTTTTTCTCCTTTTCTTTTTGTTTTTATGACACAGAAACTAGGGATGTGTTGCTAGCATTTTTGAATGCAAATACCTGTGAATCTATCTCACTCGAAGTTTCTCTCCCTCCTTCCCTCCCTTCTTCCCTCCCTCCCTCCTTCCCTCCCTTCCTCCTTCCCTTTCTTCCCTTTCCTTTCCTCCTTTTTCTTATTTCTTATTTTTTGTTTTTTTCAAGATAGGGTTTATGTGTGTAACAGCCCAGGCTGTTCTGGAACTCACTTTGTAGACCAGGCTGGCCTCGAACTCACAGAGATCCACCTGCCTCTGCCTCCTGAGTGCTGGGATTAAAGGCGTGCGCCACCACTGCCCAACAGAATCATGGTTTCTTACAGATTTTGACTGATACTTGGGTATTGTGGTTCAGTGAGGGCACCTAGCATACACAGGGCTCCACCTAGGCTCCAGCCCCAGCATTGCCTGCTGTATGCTGCATATTGTCATTGTGTCAGCTTGCCACAAGTTTCTTTTTAAGATTTATTTTCAGTTATGTATGTGTGAGGATATATGTGAATGAATATTATGTTCATGTAGGCCAAAGGTGTTGGATTCCTGACATGGTTGCTGGGAACAGAACTAGTGTCTCCCTTTAAGAACTGTGTATCCTCTTAGTTGATGAGCTAACTCTCAAGCTCTACAACACAACTTGTTTCTTTTAGCAAGCTCTGCTTTCAAAGCAACTGCATTGAGTACAAAGTTGACTTTTAAAATTAATGCAAGAAAAGAAATATCCCTGAAGCTAGAGTTAAGGATGAAATAGTAGGAAGAAGGGCTCTTGGATAACATTACCTCAGTGGTTAAGAGCACTTGGCTACTCTTTCAGAGGAACTGGGTTTAATTCCTTTTTTCACTTAGTAGCTCACAATGTTTTATAGCTCCAGTTCCAGGGAATCTAACTCTCTGAAGGTACCAGACATACTTGCAGGCAGATACCCATACACATAAAAATAATTAAAAAAAAATGTGGTGCATGCCTTTAATTCCAGCACTCGGGAGGCAGAGGTAGGCAGATCTCTGTGAGTTCGAGGCCAGCCTGATCTGAAGAGCAAGTTCCAGGACAGGCTCCAGAGCTACACAGAGAAACTGTGCCTCAAAAATCAAAATGAATGAATGAATGAATGAATAAAGGGAGACACTCATCTAGTTCTGTCTCTCTAGTTCCTTCTCTTCTGTTGGTACCAGTTATACTGAAATACACTTTATATGCCACACAGTTTATGCCCACGCCCCCAAGTGTACAACTGAACGGGCTGTGTATGTTCAGATATATAACCATCAATGCAATCAATTTTAGAACATTTTCCTCACTTCTAAAAGAAACTCTGTACTCTTTAACTGTCACCTACTCTAGCACAGGCAGGCCCTGAACTTGTGATTCCCTGTCTCAGCTTTGAAAGTAGCTTAAGTGATCCTTTTACTTAAGTCTCTTGAGTGTTGGGATTACAGTGTTCTTCTGGTCCCAGCTCCTAAAAAAAAATTATTTTTTAATTTTATTTTGTATTCTTTATTGTGTTTAGCACTTTAATATCAACTTTGATTTGAGAACTTATGAGCTAAACATGGTGGTGCACTTCTGTTATTCCAGCACTTGAGAGTCAGAGGCAGGAGAAATGATTCAAATACAAGGCCATTTTAGAACAAGATCTTTCTAGATCACTATCTAGGACAGATAGTGAGTTCCAGGCTGGTATGGGCCAAAGAGTAAAACCCTGTCACAAGACAAACATGAACAAAACACTGAAGAACCAAAAATTTGTCAGCTTATCCCTTAAGTAATGGAAGCTTGTTGGGTGTCCTTAAGAGAGCTGTATTGAATCAATGGTCTTCAAGGTTCTGGATCAGATTTTGAGCTGTTGTTTCTGATCTGTAATTCACTCATCCATAGGAATTCCACACTGATGACTGTGTAGGTCATGTGTGTGGTAAATGTGACTGGTATTCCCAAAACCATTTTAGTTAGGACGCAATGACTTGGCAGGAGTGTTATGCCCAAATCCGTGGGTCCCCACAAAAGCCAACAAAGGAGACCGAGTCCCATATGTAAAAGCAAAGAGGCTTTATTTTAACCAAGTTTGCAAACTCTGTCTCTCCGCAAGTCCAACGTATTGGAATATCCGGAGAGCCCTGAGCTCAATTAGAATTGGGTTTTTATAGTAGTAAAGGTGGGGGTGAGGGGTCTCTGAGGTTCAGGACCACTGATTGGCTGACATTTGTCTAGGGGTGTCCTGGTGAAGTGCTGGCAGGAGTTTCTATCTACAGTGCTTGGAATGCCAGGAATTTTCTTCAGAATGGTCTGCTCTTGGGTGAGGGTCGGTAATCTCGGCCTGCCAAGCATTGTCTCAGGGTAAACTATTGAGACTCCAGACTCCATTTAAACTTATTGATGGCCAGAGTTTCAGGTGATAATGGTTGGAGGAAGTAAAGAACTTCCTTTCTGCCCAGACTTAGATTATTCGGCTGGTCCTCACAGTGAGAAATGCCTTCCATTCATAGAATTCTGTTTTATTGGCCCTACCCGTTACAGTTAGGAGGAGGAGTTAGACTTGTAGTGGGTTACCCAGTGCTTTGGAGGGAATCTATCAAGATTGATTCAGACAACTTTTAGAATAAAAAACAATCTGTGCACAGAAGATACAATGACTAATCTTTAGTTTTGTAAGAATAGATCAAGCTTTGGCTTTTTGCGATAAAATTATGAAGGCATATTTTAAGAAAGGCTACTTTATCTGAGTGTAGAACCATCTGGGCTGCTATAAATGCAGGTCTCTGGGACCCTTTTCACATTTGCATTAGATTTTGGGAATAGAACTCTTGAATTCGTTTTACATCATCTTCCTGGGTATTGAAACCTGTTGAGGCATGGTGGTTCCTGCCTGTAGTCCTTGGACTTGGGAGACTGAAGCAGGAGGATTATGTGTTAAAGCTAGCCTGAGCTATAGGTAGACCCTGTCTAACAGAATCAAAAATTATTTGATATTTGTGGTGTGTTTATTAGGGTGATTTCTGCTCTTGATTTGGGATTCTGTCCCCGATA